>NC_064615.1:653372053-653686861 GCF_023898315.1 Schistocerca nitens | reverse complement strand
GACATTAGCTATCACTCATTTACATATACTTACAAAAAGTGTCTAGCATGGCTCATAAAAAGTCAAAGTACTGAAGACAGGTTTCCAACATGTGATGGTACTGAGGGAGACAAGTATTTTGTTGCACGGTTTATACTGACAAATTTTTACTCAAGGAGATTTTGAAGACTCAGTTATTTTTAATCGAAAGATATCCTTTTTAATGGTATCTGATAATTACTGAAAAGGTAAGCATAGTTTCACCAAGCTGGTCAATAACGAAAGCAAAACGAGGATATTGGAATGTAGTCGAATTACGAGGTGCATTCAAGTTCTAAGGCCTCCGATTTTTTTTCTCCGGACTGGAAAGAGAAACATGCACATTGTTTTAAAATGAGGCCGCGTTCATTGTCAATACGTCCCAGAGATGGCAGCACCGTACGGCAGATGGAATTTTACCGCCAGCGGCGAGAATGAGAACTGTTTTAAATCCTTAAAATGGCGACGTTTTCCTTACTTGAACAGCGTGCAATCATTCGTTTTCTGAATTTGCGTGGTGTGAAACCAATTGAAATTCATCGACAGTTGAAGGAGACATGTGGTGACGGAGTTATGGATGTGTCGAAAGTGCATTAGTGGGTGCAACAGTTTAATGAAGGCAGAACATCGTGTGACAACAAACCGAAACAACCTCGGGCTCGCACAAGCCGGTCTGACGACATGATCGAGAAAGTGGAGAGAATTGTTTTGGGGAATCGCCGAATGACTGTTGAACAGATCGCCTCCAGAGTTGGCATTTCTGTGGGTTCTGTGCACACAATCCTGCATGACGACCTGAAAATGCGAATGTTGACGGACGACCACATGGCTGCCTGTGTGGCATGTTGCCAAGCAATGTTGACGCGCAACGACAGCATGAATGGGACTTCCTTTTCGTCGTTTGTGACAATGGATGAGATGTGGATGCCATTTTTCAATCCAGAAACAAAGCGCCATTCAGCTCAATGGAAGCACACAGATTCACCGCCACCAAAAAAATTTCGGGTAACCGCCAGTGGTGAAAAAATGATGGTGTCCATGTTCTGGGACAGCGAGGGCGTAATCCTTACCCATTGCGTTCCAAAGGGCACTATGGTAACAGGTGCATCCTACGAAAATGTTTTGAAGAACAAATTCCTTCCTGCACTGCAACAAAAACGTCTGGGAAGGGCTGCGCGTGTGCTGTTTCACCAAGACAAAGCACCCGCACATCGAGCTAACGTTACGCAACAGTTTCTTTGTGATAACAACTTTGAAGTGATTCCTCATGCTCCCTACTCACCTGACCTGGCTCCTAGTGACTTTTGGCTTTTCCAACAATGAAAGACACTCTCAGTGGCCGCATATTCACCAGCCGTGCTGCTATTGCCTCAGCGATTTTCCAGTGGTCAAAACAGACTCCTAAAGAAGCCTTCGCCGCTGCCATGGAATCATGGCGTCAGCGTTGTGAAAAATGTGTACGTCTGCAGGGCGATTACGTCGAGAAGTAACGCCAGTTTCATCGATTTCGGGTGAGTAGTTAATTAGAAAAAAAATCGGAGGCCTTAGAACTTGAATGCACCTCGTAAATCGGATGATGCTGAGGGAATTGGATTAGGAAATGAGACGCTTAAAATAGTAAATGAGTTTTGCTATTTGCGGAGAAAAATAACTGATGATGGTCGAAGTAGAGAGAATATAAAATGTAGACTGGCAATGGCAAGGAAAGCGTTTCTGAAGAAGAGAAATTTGTTAACATCGAATATAGATTGAAGTGTCAGGAAGTCGTTTCTAAAAGTATTTGTATGGAGTGTAGCCATGTATGGAAGTGAAACGTGGACGATAAATAGTTTAGACAAGAAGAGAATAGAAGCTTTCGAAATCTAGTGCTACAGAAGAATGCTGAAGATTAGATGGGTAGATAACATAACTAATGAGGAGGTATTGAATAGAATTGGGGAGAAGAGAAATCTGTGGCACAACTTGACTAGAAGAAGGGATTGTTTGGTAGGACATATTCCGAGGCATCAAGGGATCACCAATTTAGTATTGGAGGGCAGAGTGGAGGGGGGGGGGGGTAAAAATCGTAGAGGGAGACAAGAGATAAATACACTAAACAGATTCAGAAGGTTGTAGGTTGTAGGTTGCAGTAGTTACTGGGAGATGAAGAAGCTTGCACAGAACAGAGTAGCATTGAGAGCTGCATCAAACCAGTTTCCGGACTGAAGACCACAACAACAACAGTCAATATGTAGAATTAAGCTGGAAGCAACAACAACTGAATAGCTTGCTTAACGTGAATCCAACACTTCTGACACAGTGAGGTTTCACAACTGTTGCCATGACAACATTTCTACGGAAATGAAAACTAGAGATACAGTTAGTGACGGCAGAATTGTTTTCACTGTTCTAAACGTCATATTTTCTGAAATATGTACAGTTTAAAGGCTAGCAAGGACGCCACAGTCTCTGGTGTAATGCACAAAGCAAGGGTCGACACCAGCAAGCTTCAGGTCAGTGCAGACTACCGGCATTATGGCGTTACAGCATTACAGCAGCAATATTGGCTCCGTTTACATTATTTAAAGTCTAAATATTTCAGAAGGTATAAGGTTTGAAGCAGTGAAACCAAGTCTGCCATCACTAATTATACTTCTACTTTACATTTCGGTAGAAAAACATACACGTGCCGCTCAAAAAAACATAGCTTCGTATTGAGAGTGACGTTTGTTTACTTTGTGCATTTCTGCCAATTGTGTGAGACCCTGACACAGGTGCACCCTTGCCCAATTGAATTTTTCACATTGTGTTTCAATTCGGAAGTATATGAAGTAGGAAAGTTAGGCGGTACACCCTGCGAGTAGGCAGTTCCGCAATAGTTTTTTTTTTTTACAAACATTTATTTCTAAACAAAAACAAGAGTTATAACAGTAAACTTTACTATGTCCATAGTGAATGCAGATAGAACGTGTTTTGCTGACGCAGATGCGAGAGAGCTCTGAAACTGTGGTTTATTAAGTGAGGAACTGAGGAAAAGTAAGCTCAGTAGCTTATGAATAAGCACACCCTTGGTACATAAATACACATGTAATGCCTTCGCTTATGGTTTTCCAAACACCATTGCATTTCTCCTTTCACCAGCTATCGATGGTCCTTAAAAATTACGTTCCTTCATCGAAAAAGTCTGTAGTTAGTGAAATAACACGGTAGATAACGAAGTTTTGCACGATAACCGTATGGAAAAATATTCTCCTCTTTTTGTGCTATCATATGCCAAAACCTCACTTTGACATATCAAACCATTTATGAAACGGAAGGAATGTTGTTGATATTTCACTCTGGATTATCGCTCGCGAGTGCGATCGCAAATGAGTGTGCACGTCACATTTCTCGAGGCTGATAACAGATAGACCTCCACTCACGTCTAACGAAAAATCCAATATGTAGTTACATTTCATACGCAGAAACATACTATGTAATGTGCACCAAACGCAAAATCATAGCGGCCCCAATTTTTCATTGCAGACTTTTTCGAATCTCGTGCAGTGTCTTACTTACATACTAATATCACAATAACCATGACCATTAATGAAATGATGGCACATCTTCATTGAGCTGGCAAGTAATGCAATAAGTAACGCAAAAAAAATTTTACCGAATGGCTTCTGTAAAATCGTTTGAGAAAGATTGCAGGGCGTTCAACTTGATTCTGTGGTCGCAGCACGACACTGACCGGCCGAAAGCGGACAGACAATATCGGTCTCCCTTTCCAAACAAACGAAGGAACTCGCCCAGCGCTTTGCACAAAAATTGGTCGGTGCTCGTCGGGCACCGTATACTGTGGGGACTCATGTCAGCAACTGTATCTCAATAAGAATTCTGAGTAAATTTGAGTTGTTTTGAAAAGTATCCAACTGCCCTCGTACCTCGTTCAAATATATCTGAATGATGTGTTGAGTATTTTAATAATACTGCATTGTTCATAATAATCAACTATCATATTGCTTACGTTAGGGATGTAGGATGATGATATAATTGGTGCTTAGCGAAATAATGTTTGATGTTTCTGTAAACTGTTTTGAAATGTATCAGAAATTTCGTTACGTGGGCTCACATTTCTCACAATGCATTAGCTGACTCAGGAGGAAGGTTGCGTTATAAAAGTGAGGCGGCAGCTCTGGTTTTTGCATGTTGTTGATACTGAATCGTCATGTACATAGTCATCATTCAAAGTTTTTCTTCGGACAAATGCATAAAAATATGTAAGTTTGACACATATATCACTATTAACAATCTTAATATCTTTCAGCTACTGGTTACTTACTGTAACTCAGGCATGCTTTTTCTCATTCAGTGTTGCATATTCTGTAAACAATTCGAGAAAAAGGAGCGGGCTGTCGTCTCCTGTAAAAATACAACCGATCGTGACGACATTTGGAGACTTAAACCAAAAAAAAGTGTCACACTTGTAGTAGTGAAACATGCTCTTAGAAAAATTTATGAATTACTGTGCTGGTAAACCCCTTGCGTTATTTGATTTTCAAACAGCTGTGCTGCCCGCATCTCGTGGTCGTGCGGTAGCGTTCTCGCTTCCCACGCCCGGGTTCCCGGGTTCGATTCCCGGTGGGGTCAGGGATTTTCTCTGCCTCGTGATGGCTGGGTGTTGTGTGCTGTCCTTAGGTTAGTTAGGTTTAAGTAGTTCTAAGTTCTAGGGGACTTATGATCACAGCAGTTGAGTCCCATAGTGCTCAGAGCCATTTGAACCATTTTCTGCAAACAGCTGAGCAAAACTGAACGTTCTCAGACTTTTCTCTCTTTATTTATTCTGATCATCACTAAACCGACACACAATATTTTTAGCGCAACGCGATCTGACTTTCAATAATCCCTACAAAAGAATGGCCCTGACTAACAATAACTTATACCTTTCACGAATGACTTACCTCACAAAAATCTTCGTTACTCGAACTACTGAAATACAGCGAGCGCCAATACTGCCAGCTAAATAAAAGATTCTAACTACTGAAGGCACTAACTGCTGATAGGCATAGTTAGCAAATGAAAGGTTTTGATAGAGAACAAACAATGTATTTACCTTAATAGTGTTCAAAAGTCATAATATATGTATCAGTTCATTACATCCAGTCTTACAAATTTACTCTCTCTAATGGATACACGTCCAGATCATCCGCTCTCAAAACTCCGCCATCTCACTCCCACATCCACCACTGCTGACGGCTCACCTCCAACTACACAACACTACGCGCTGTTCACAGCCAACTACCCAACACTACAATAGCGAATATTCCAATAATGCTAACCAGCCACAGACTGCACATAGCACAGTCAGTGATTTTCATACAGAGCGCTACGTGACGTTACCAACATAAAAACCTAAACAGCCTACTTACAGTAGTATTAAAAACTTCCACCCTCATCCACTGATTCTCCTTCTTCTGCTGCTTCTTCCTGAAACATTTCTTCCAATTCAGATCGGTCACATAGCCTCTTCCAAACTCCTCTTTTCTTTCACAACACAGATCTTTTTTTTCCATCTCCAAAGTTCTGATCCATAATTCAAAACTGTTAGATTTTTGCTTTTGCTTTTCCAATTCCTAAATATGTTTGATCCACAATAACGCAATTTTGAGCAATTTTATTTCCCGTCCAAAATTTATTTCTTGATGTTTCTTTTCTTGGTTAGTGCGCTTACTATATATGTGAAAACATCCACTTCTTTAATAATTTTTCCATTACATCATTTTTTGTTAAGCTTATTTCCTCGACTGTGTCTTCAGTTGCCCCCTGACAGGTATTTAATTGTTCTTCCATATTCTGCTCATCATCCTCCCATATCATCACATCATCGTCATATGCTTGATTTTCATGCCACCTGATGCTGACTCATGGTCAGCTTTCCTTATGACGACATTAATGACTACAATGAAGAGCGCTGGTAAAAGCACACTTTCTTGTCGCATTCATCTATCTTTTCTAAACCATTCTTCTCTTTTCCTATCTATTATAATACAATTCAAGCATTTGTTAAACGTGTTTCTGATTCTGGGCTGCATACAATTAATGCGAGTAAGCCATCCAAAATTAATAATGAGTGAAAATCAACTAATGTCACTGATAAGCTGTTAAAGGAACTAGTCACTTTTCGAGAGAGATTTCGACTGGAAATTGAAAGAAATAGTTCAACTCCATAGATCTGTTAATGAATATAAAGGGTTTTATACAGGACTGTACACAAAATTGTCAAAAGTGACAGCAAATAAACAGACAGTTATAAATGTCCAGTGAAAGGTCAATGCCTGTTTCAAGTGGTCAGTTCTGGCATAACTGCATCCTGCAAGTCAGCAAGCAAAAATGTCTAAATATCAGGTGGTAATAATTAAACTGATGGTGTTCCAAGTGGTGCAATGCAGGTTGTATACATCGCAGGACGCTGAAACATCGTAGGTATGATCATTAATCTTTGCTTTCAAGGTGTATGCTGAAAAATATAGTAGTTCCACCTTCTGTTATGAGGCAAAAATTTGGCGTTGCAAGCTCTCAGAATGTGTTGTGAGTGCAGGATATGAGAAGTAACAATCAAACACACGATAACGGTGGTTCTGGTGCATTTATTAGGATATGGCAGCAAGTTACATGTGTTCAGTATGATTTCCAGACAGTAATAACCTGCATCCGTAACATGACACTGTTAACAGTTACTCACAGCATATCCTGTGTAATCAGAGTAATATTTTGTCGTATGCTATAATTCAGATCAGGAAG
The DNA here is from genome assembly GCF_023898315.1 of Schistocerca nitens. Lineage (NCBI taxonomy): Eukaryota > Metazoa > Arthropoda > Insecta > Orthoptera > Acrididae > Schistocerca > Schistocerca nitens. The sequence continues at coordinate 653,680,081 of NC_064615.1, read as the reverse complement.
AGTCCGGATACATCCCTGATAGACACGACCTTTCAGATATTCCCACAGCCAGAAATCACATGGATTTAGGTATGGAGATCTGGTAGGCCACACATCTTGAAATTGCCTAGAGATGACGTGGTCTTTACCAAAGACCTCTCGGTGCAAATCTTTAATCCGGCAAGTGACATGTGATGTCGACCCCTCTTTTATGAAAATAGTGGCGTGGACACAGTTACGTTCTTGCATAGCTGGAATCACATGGTTCACATTAAGGTCCTTATACATTACTGGTCATTAAATTGCTACACCACGAAGATATGCTACAGAAGCGAAATTTAACCGACAGCAAGAAGATGCTGTCATATGCAAATGATTACCTCTTCAGAGGATTCATACAAGTTTGGCGCCGGTGGCGACACCTACAACGTGCTGACATGAGGAAAGTTTCCAACCGATTTCTCATACACAAACAGCAGTTGACCGGCGTTGCCTGGTGAAACGTTGTTGTGATGCCCCGTGTACGGAGGAGAAATGCGTGCCATCACGTTTCCGACTTTGATAAAGATCGGATTGTAGCCTATCGCAATTGCGGTTTATCGTATCGCGCCATTGCTGCTCGCGTTGGTCGAGATCCAATGACTGTTAGCAGGATATGGAATCGGTGGGTTCAGGAGGGTAATACGGAACGCCGTGCTGGATCCCAACGGCCTCGTATCACTAGCAGTCGAGATGACAAGCATCTCATCCGCATGGCTGCAACGGATCGTGCAGCCACGTCTCGATCCCTGAGTCAACAGATGGGGACGTTTGCAAGACAACAACCATCTGCACGAACAGTTCGACGACGTTTGCAGCAGCATGGACTATCAGCTCGGAGACCATGGCTGCGGTTACCCTTGACGCTGCATCACAGACAGGAGCGGCTGCGATGGTGTACTCAACGACGAACCTGGGTGCACGAATGGCAAAACGTCATTTTTTCGGATGAATCGAGGTTCTGTTTACAGCATCATCATGGTAGCATCTGTGCTTGGCGACGTCGCGGTGAACGCCCATTCGAGGCGTGTATTCGTCATCGCCATACTGGCGTATCACCCGGCGTGATGGTATGTGGTGCCATTGGTTACACGTCTCGGTCAGCTCTTGTTCGCACTGACGGCACTTTGAACAGTGGACGTTACACTTCAGATGTGTTACGACCCGTGGCTCTACCCTTCATTCTATCCCTGCGAAACCCTACATTTCAGCAGGATAATGCACGATCGCATGTTGCAGGTCCTGTACGGGCCTTTCTGGATACAGAAAATGTTCGACTACTGCCCTGGCCAGCACATTCTCCAGATCTCTGACCAACTGAAAACGTCTGGTCAATGTGGCCGAGCAAGTGGCTCGTCACAATACGCCAATCACTACTCTTGATGAGCTGTGGTATCGTGTTGAAGCTGCATGGGCAGCTGTACGTGTACACGCCATCCAAGCTCTGTTTGACTCAATGCCCAGGCGTATCAAGGCCGTTATTACGGCCAGAGGTGGTTGTTCTGGGTACTGATTTCTCAGGATCTATGCACCCAAAGTGTGTGAAAATGTAATCACATGTCAGTTCTAGCATAATGTATTTGTCCAATGAATACCCGTTTATCATCTGCGTTTCTTCTTAGTGTAGCAATTTTAATGGCCAGTAGTGTATATCGCGTTCAAAATTTCTTCGTTGATGTTTCTTTTCTAGGTTAGCACGCTTACTATATATGTGAAAACATCCACTGCTTTAATAATTTTTCCATTACCTCACTTTTTGTTAAGCTTATTTACATCCCTGCGTCTTCAGTTGCCCCCGACAGGTATTCAATTGTTCTTCCAGATTCTGCTCATCAGTTTCCCATATCATCTCATCATCGTTATACTTTGCTTTTCATGTCATCTGATGCTGACTTATCGTCAACTTTCCTTGTTGTTGTTGTTGTTGTTGTTGTTGTGGTCTTAATTCTAGAGACTGGTTTGATGCCGCTCTCCATACTACTCTATCCTGTGCAAGCTTCTTCATCTCCCAGTACCTACTGCAACCTACATCCTTCTGAATCTGTTTAGTGTATTCATCTCTTGTTCCCCCTCTACGATTTCTACCCTCCACGCAGCCCTCCAATACTAAATTGGTGATCCCTTGATGCCTCAGAATATGTCCTACCATGTCTTCTAGTCAAGCTGTGCCTCAAATTTCTCCTCTCCCCAATTCTATTCAGTACCTCCTCATTAGTTATGTGATCCACCCATCTAATCTTTAGCATTCTTCTGTAACACCGCATTTAGAAAGCTTCTATTCTCTTCTTGTCCAAACTATTTATCGTCCACGTTTCACTTCCATACATGGCCGCACTCCATACACATACTTTCAGAAAAGACTTCCTGACACTTAAATCTATACTCGATGTTAACAAATTTCTCTTCTTCAGAAACGCTTTCCCTGCCATTGCCAGTCTACATTTTACATCCTCTCTACTTCGACCATCATCAGTTATTTTGCTCCCCAAACAGCAAAACTCATTTACTACTTTAGCTTCTCATTTTCTGATCTAATTCCATCAGCATGACCCGATTTAAATCGACTACATTCCATTACCCTCGTTAACTTTTGTTGATGTTCATCTTATATCCTGCTTTCAAGACCCTGTCCATTCCGTTCAGCTGCTCTTCCAGGTCCTTTGCTGTCTCTGACAGAATTACAATGTCATCGGTGAACCTCAAAGTTTTTATTTCTTCTCCATGGATTTTAATTCCAACTCCGAATTTTTCTTTCGTTTCCTTTACTACTTGCTCAATATACAGATTGAATAACATCGGGGAGAGGTTACAACGTTGTCTCAATCCCTTCTCACCACTGCTGGCAGAATTGAAGCTGTGGGGACGGGTCGTGAGTCGTGCTTGGGTAGCTCAGTTGGTAAAGCACTTGCTCGCGAAAGGCAAAGGTCCCGAGTTCGAGTCTCGGTCCGGCACACAGGTTTAATGTGTCAGGAAGTTTCATATCAGCGCACGCTCCACTGCAGAGGGAAAACCTCATTCTGGAAACTGCCATGAGAAAGGACTGCCTCCGTTTCCCCAATGCATCACATAATTCACCCGTTTCTTCAAATTTCTTGATCATATTCTTTAGCCCATTTATTGACATGGGTTTCCTCGCAACTGAGCCGAGCGGGGTAGCCGCGCGGTCTCGGGGCGCCTTTGCACGGTTCGAGCGGCTCCCCCTGTCGGAGGTTCGAGTCCTCCCTCGAGCATGGATGTTTGCGTTGTTCTTAGAGCAAGTTAGTTTAAGTTAGATTAAGTAGCACGTCAGCCTAGGGAAATTCAAATGAGCGTATGGCGTCAGTGGACGAGAGTTCCCAGTCGGGAAGTTCGGTCGCCAAGTGCACGTCTTATTGAGTGGGACGCCACATTGGGCGACCTGCTCGTCGACAGTGAAGATGAAATTATGATGAGGACAGCACAACACCCAGTCCCTGAGGGGAGAAAATCTCCCTCCCCACCCGGGAATCCAACCCGGGCCCCTGTGCGTGGCAATCCAACGCGCTGACCATTCAGCTAATGGGGCGGACTAGGGTCCGATGACCTCAACAATTTGGTCCCAAAGGAACTTACCACCAATCTCTTCGCAGCTGTTTCTGAAGGTGCTATTCCCGCCGTTCTGAAAAAACAACATGATGAGAAGTGGACAATCTTTCTTCTCAATAGCCATTGTGTTTCGTACGGAAAACTTCAACCCTCTGCACCGATTACAACAACAGTCAGTCCACAAAAGAAATAAACATGTCTCCAAACAATAAACAGCATACTGACGTCAAAACAGGAAACATTTCACATTCTGACTGCTTACAGTGCCATATTTTCACCTGGTGGCAGAAAGTGGAACTACACTACTGGCCATTGAAATTGCTACACCACGAAGATGACGTGCTACAGGACGAAGATGCTGTGATATGAAAATGATTAGCTATTCAGAGCATTCACACAAGGTTGGCGCCGGTGGCGACACCTGCAACGTGCTGACATGAGGAAAGTTTCCAACCGATTTCTCATACACAAACAGCAGTTGACCGGCGTTGCCCGGTGAAACGTTGTTGTGATGCCTCGTGTAAGGAGGAGAAATGCGTACCATCACGTTTCCGACTTTGATAAAGCTCGGATTGTAGCCTATCGCGATTGCAGTTTATCGTATCGCGACATTGTTGCTCGCGTTGGTTAATTTACAATGACAGCAGAATACTGAATCGGTGGGTTCAGGAGGGTAATACGGAACGCCGTGCTGGATCCCTGGATCCCTACGGCCTCGTATCACTAGCAGTCGAGATAACAAGCATCTTATCCGCATGGCTGTAACGGATCGTGCAGCCACTTCTCGATCCCTGAGTCAACAGATGGGGATGTTTGCAAGACAACAACCACATGAACGAACAGTTCGACGACGTTTGCAGCAGCATGGACTATCAGCTCGGACGCCATGGCTGCGGTTACCCTTGATGCTGCATCACAGACAGGAGCGCCTGTGATTGTGTAGTCAACGGCGAACCTGAGTGCACGAATGGCAAAACGTCATTTTTTTCGGATGAATCGTGGTTCTGTTTACAGCATCATCATGGTCGCACCCGGTGTTTGGCGACATCGCAGTGAACGCAAATTGGAAGCGTGTATTCGTCATCGCCATACTGACGTATCCCTCGGCGTGATGGTATGTGGTGCCATTGGTTACACATCTCGGTCAGCTCTTGTTCGCATTGACGGCACTTTGAACAGTGGTTGTTACATTTCAGATGTGTTAAGACCCGTGGCTCTACCCTTCATTCTATCCCTGCAAAACTCTACCTTTCAGCAGGATAATGCACCACCGCATGTTTCAGGTCCTATATGGGTCTTTCTGGATACAAAAAATGTTCTAGTGGTGCCCTGGCCAGCACATTCTCCAGATCTCTCACCAATTGAAAACGTCTTGTCAATGGTGGCCGAGCAACTGACTCGTCACAATACACCAGTCACTACTCTTGATGAACTGTGGTATCGTGTTGAAGCTGCATGGGCAGCTGTACGTGTACACGCCATCCAAGCTCTGTTTGACTCAATGCCCAGGCGTATCAAGGCCGTTATTACGACCAGAGGTGGTTGTTCTGGGTACTGATTTATCAGGATCTATGCACCCAAAGTGCGTGAAAATGTAATCACATGTCAGTTCTAGTATAATATATTTGTCCAATGAATACCAGTATATCATCTGCATTTATTGTTGGTGTAGCAATTTTAATGGCCAGTGTTGTGTTATTGTTTTCAGCCTATTCCACGTACTACGCGAGTGCGCCCTGTAGTGTACACATTCCAGATTGCAGCATTTAGAACGCTGTCAGTTTAATTGTACAAAAAAAAAAAGCACCACCCTAACAGGCCTTGAAGGCCCAATGGTACCGATCGGAAGGTGTGTAATCCTCAGCCCTAGGGCGTCACCGGATGCGGGTACGGTAAGGAATATGCTCCGCACATCGGTCGTTGTCAGTTTTCGTCACCGGTGCCGCTACTCCTCTTCAATTGGCCTCACAAGGGCTGAGTGCACCCCGCTTGCCAACAGCACTCGGAAGACCTGTACAGTCACGCATCCAAGACCAACAGCGCTTAACTTCGGTGATCTGATAGGAACCGGTGTGCAAGGTTGTTGGCCGACTCGTTGCTTTCCATATGAAAACAAATTAAACTTTGCCAACAAAGGTTTTCCTAGCAAGCCGAAGCATGTTCACATTTTTGAAAAATAGAAAAAAAGCTTCACGGCACCTAATATTCTGAGTGGATGATTATGACACACAAGAAGGATAAGAAAGAATTTCGAGCTGTAGCTCTTGAAAGGTGGCTACACTGAGCCACAGCGCCAGAGATCGCGCTAGAGAGTATTGTTCCGCCGCCTCCACTGGCAGTGATTATTGAGAACTCGTAGCAGAGAGTGTTTGTTGAGATGTGCTAGTAGGCAGTGCTTGCTGAGATGTGATACTGAAAAGTTCTTGTTGAGATGTGATAGTAGCGAGTCGGTGTGGAGAGATTGTAATGTCTAGAGTGCTTTTCATCAATATAAATTAAGGTAACAAACTACTTTTCTTTTCTTTCTCATTATTTCAGTGTCTTAAATAATGTGTCATTACAGGTTCAGTCAACAAAGCATCTGGCTTGTGTTCTTGGATTAGAGTATAATTCTGGTTTTCTTGAGTAATTATGGTATTTCTATTTCCTTTAATTAATTCAGTATAAATGATATTTAAAATTTCTTGTGTTGTTGAAGAAGAACCGTGCCAGATGCGTACGTTGAGTCATACTTCCACACACAGAACAGTTATACTTGTGCTGGTTTCGTAGGTTTTATAGTTGCTGGGGACTTAATTAATTAATTGTGTTAATGAAAATTTCCATTTCATTCTTTGTTGTTGTTCTATGCAGTCAGATAGCGTAATAATACTAGTCAGGGCCAACCGTTTACGAGACTTTGTAAACGAACATTCAAATACAAAAAATTAAAATTATTTGCATTATGTAATAATTAAGCCCCCATGCACGTGGCGACCGCTGTTTCGGATCGTCCCTTGGAATCTTCTGATTGTAAAAATAGTAGACAGTAGTATTGTTGTAGTAATTTGTAGTTTAGTAATTGTAGTCTATTTTGCATGTGTAGATTTGGTAATTGTCATTCTTCTAATGGTATTTTTTTTTTTTGCAAAATTTCATTTCTGTTGTCTTGTCTACGGGTTTGACAATTAGTGCAATTATTTCAATTGTTCGATTAATCGTGTCTGAGGGAAACATTTCGTGTGAATGGTATTGTTGGAGATAAAGTGTCATTGTGTGTAATTTTCATATAGTGACGAGTTTTGTATGTTTTGTAAATGATTACACGATCGATGAAAAAGGCAAAAATGATGGATAGTGAGAATGACGAAATTGTTAACATGGCGAACTCGCCAACAGAGGAAAACAGTATCATGAATAATGAAGTGGAAAACAATTTAATAAGTCGGGAAAATAGTCCGGAACCAATTCAAAATTTTTCTCAATCAGAAAATTCACAGAATACGAGATTAACGATAGAAGATTCTGAAATAGTATCGAACACAGATAGCTTTACAGCCATGACGAAAGAAGTTGGTTTCGTGGGAAATGTTAGGGGCGAAAAGAATTTCGAACCGGCTATTATGGAGCAGTTGATGGGTGCAATATTAAATTTGGGATCTGAATTAAAAACAGTGACAACACGGTTAGACTTACAAAGGGGAACAATGGAAACACGGTTAGACTCACTGGGATCACAGTTGAGATCACAAATAGGAACAATTAAAACAGAGATTTGAACTTTGGGATCTGAATTAAAAACTGATATGGGAACAATGGAAAAACAGTTTAGATCTGAATTAAAAACACAGATGGGGACAATGGAAACACGGTTAGGATCCGAATTAAAAACAGTGGCAACACGTTTAGAAACAGAGATGGAAACAATGGAAACACGGTTAGACTCACGAATAGGGACATGTTTCAAAAATATGAAAGATGAATTAAAGAAAGAAATCAGAGAAGAAGTACAACCAATTTTGAATTCTCACAATAATAGATTAATTGCAGTAGAGATTAGACAAAGGGAACAAGATAGAGAACAGGAAGAAAGAGATCGCGTGATAGTACAAAAATTTTCAGAGTTAAATTTACAACGTACACACGATAAGGAAGAAATATTTGAGAGAATCGAGGAATCCGTACCAAATGACAGATTAAATAACCTAACACAACAATATGAACAGTTAACTACCAAATGTGTCAATACTGAAGACCGAGTCGCGACACTTACGGAAGACGTAAATAAACAGAAAGAAAAAATAGGTGACTTATCGGAAAGAGTTGAGGAGATTTCAGATAAATTGACAAGTCTTAGTTTAAATGGGGACAGAGATTCAGATGATACAGCTACATCGCCATTTGCAAATTTAATGAACGCGTTAAAAGGGAAGTTGAGGCATTAACGAAAGCAAGTCAAACAAATTGAAGGCGAAATCGTAGGAAAGGACAGCAAAAGAAATTTGGAATCACAGTTAGCGGAGGGGTTTGAAGAAAATAATTTGTTTCATTTACGGGATGCAACAAGGGAGCGCCAGGCGCGCGAACTTGACAATAATCAACATTGGGACTGGGACAGACGCGGTAGGTCTTTGTCGCCACGAGGCGAAAACTTTGACTATAAACACTTTTTGACTGTTCGGAAATTTAAGATCTTCCGCAATTCTAAGAATGACATACATCCATGTTCATGGCTTGATCAATTTACGTACGCACTTCCGCCAAATTTGCCACTAAGTCACAAACTGAAATTTATGTGCAGCTATTAATGTCCTCAGGGGATTCACTACACTAAGTGAATATGTGCCGTAGCGCTCACAGGGCCCCGAGCTGTAGTGGTGCTATTTTCCTTTTAGTTTTCTGCACCGCTGCCTACTCTTATACTATTCTTTGCATCTATAAAAACAACTCTTCTACTATCCATCTATTTAGACAGTAGGTAAACAATAACCGGATTTGACTGTTTTACCCAAAAGTGACTTTGGAAATTACCGTTTGGACTTACTATATTTTCTGCAGCATTCATTCGTAGTTTAAACGAAATTTTACCTGTTTATCTTCGTGACAATATTACTTCATGTGTTGACGATATTCTTATTGCTAAACGTGCTTGGAGTGAGCACAACAAAATTTTGGATTCATTATTACGTATTTTTGGAAGAGTTGGCATTACAGTGAACTTGGAAAAATCTGAATTTGGTCGTTCACAGGTGAAATTTCTCGATCACATTATTTCTACAGAAGGTATTCTTCCTGATCCAGAAAAGCTAGACGCTATTCGTAATTATGCTGTTCCTACCACAAAACGTGATGTTCGTAGTTTCCTTGGTGTCTGTAATTTTCTTAGACGCTTTGTTAGATTGGACAATTTGGCCACATCTCGTTTATGTGAACTATCTGGAAAAAATTCTAATTGGTGTTGGGATGAGGAATCTCAGTCAGAATTTGAACAACTTCGTGATGCTTTAGTTGCTGCTCCACTTCTTTCACATCCGGATTTATCTAAAGATTTTTGTTTGGCGACGGACTCATCATACAAAGGCCTAGGTGCACATTTATTTCAAGAGATAGAAGAAAACGGCGTTGTAGTACAGAAGACTATTGCATTTGGAAGTCGTGTTCTCTCTAAATCCGAAAAGAATTATTCGATTACGGAACTTGAAGCTTTGGCTGTTGTTTGGGCTTTCACAAAATTTCGCACATTTTTGTTCGGTAGACATACTAAGGTTTACACTGATCATCGAGCTTTGGAATTTCTTATGTCGACAAAATTAACTCATGGCAGATTGTCACGATGGGCGTTGTACCTACAGGAATTTGATTTTAGTATTGTTTACATACAGGGATCTTCAAATATTGTTGCTGATGCTTTATCACGTGCACCTATGGGTTTGAAACAAAGTGCTGAAGAGGACCGTAAAGAAAACCATTATTGTTTGATGTACATTCAAGGTGTTGCGTTTGAGAATTTTATTTCTTCTTCGCTCCAGGACATCGCTAAGGAGCAAAATAAGGATCCCATCTGGAAGGACATTAAGGAGAAGTGGAGGAGAAAGGAAAGCGTAGCGATCAGACAGTATTATTTAGTTCGCAATGACATTCTTTTCAAACGAAAATCGGTCGACAACTCTGTTTGGTTAGTTTGTATTCCTGATGAGTGGGTCAATAAATTGATTTGGTACACACATTTCAGTTATGCGCACTTTGGTCTCAGAAAATGCATAAATTACGAGAAAATTGCTATTTCAGTAATATGGAAAAACGTATTCGATCTGTTCTTGCCAAATGCAAATTATGTCAAAAGGCTAAGCCGCCAACTGTTTCTCACAGAGCACCGTTGTTTCCTATCATTCCAGCGAAATTAAAGGAGATGGCTGCAGTTGATTTGTTCGGTCCAGTGGTTCGTTCTACTAATGGTTTTGCGTACATTTTGGTAGCAGTGGAATTGACATCAAAATATGTGTGTTTTACACCTTTACGCAAAGCAACAGCTCGTTCAGTATCTAACGCTTTCATCAAACATTTTCTTAAAGAAGTGGGTCATGTTGATAAGGTTATATCAGATAATGGATCACAGTTTCGCTCTAAAATTTGGCTTCGTACTCTACGGCGTCGTAAGATTAAACCAATTTTTATTTCACTTTTTCACCCTCAATCTAATGCTTCAGAGAGATGGATGAAGGAAATCAATAAATTGTGCCGTCTTTATTGTCATCAGAATCACAGAACTTGGGATCAGCATCTTCATATTTTTCAAAACATTCTGAATGAACTTCCTAATGACTCAACCTCTTTACCGCCTATACTGATATTAAAAAATAAAGCACCGACAAATCGCATTTCTGAAATCGTTCCTTTTCCGCCTACACGGAAACTGCGGCATTCTGAAGTTGTCAACCTGGCTCTACGAAATATTGCATCTGCAGCTGCTAGAAGAGAGAAATCAGCGAAACTTCCTGGTCGTTTAAAAATTTTGTCAGTTGGTCAAAAGGTGTTAATTAAGTCTCATCGTTTGTCTCATAAAGGAAAAGGCTTATGTCGCAAATTTTTTCTGCTTTATAACGGTCCATATAGAATTCGCAAAATTATTCATGATAACACTGTTGAAGTAGAAACTCTTAAATCTCGGCGCTCTAAGGGAATACATCATATATCGAACGTAAAAATTTTTGTGGAATGACATACTTTAGAGAAACTAACAGCTACATGTAAACATGCAGAGAATACAAGGATACCGCGCCGTGTTCCGGCGGCGGCACGTACTCAAAGCAACAGTCAGTCTGCGCGCCGCACAAGGCAGTCGTTGACCGCAAACAATCACTTCCTACGTCACGCGCCTACAGCTGATCGAGCGCTCAGTGCGAATGCACTGACATACGTAAACAAATACACAGTCTAATTTCTCGGATTAAATTCAGTATAAAACTATGGTGACTTTATAAATTATGTTATTAACGTTCAGTATTTTTCAGGATACGGTTGTGTAAAATATTTAAGACCTTCAGGTAAATTCTGTGCGTGTCCGACGTTAAGACGACTTGCTATGGAGAAAATTTCAGGAAGAATGTAATTTCGAAGAAAAAAAAGTAATAAATTAAAATGGGTAACTATTAATTGAGTTTATTTTTCAGGTAACATAATTCCACTTAGGTATGTATTTTAGATGTAATTTGCTGCTCGCGATTACGTGATTCATACTTTGTGCTAACTTTCATGTTCTATGAATTTACTTGTGAAGCGACGTGCTTGCATACATTAACTGATCTTGACAATGTTTTATTAATGAACTCTGTTATTACTTGCGTATATTATGCATCGCTTGGCGGCTATTCTTTTTCACTGATGTTATATTTTTTTATTATGTGCCTGCTGTGCTTATCTATTTAAATTGTAATTGTCAACTGATTAATTGTGCTGACTGTGGTTATGTATGTAGGTTACACTTTGTGATTTATCTGCTTGCGCCTTCATGTTTACTTATTAAGATTACATATGATCATTTATTTGCTTATGCTGATATGATGATAATGGCCTGTTTATTAGGTAAGATGTATATTTGCTGCTTTGCGTATGGATTGCATATTTATACATTTCTGTTTGTTGTCATAACTATTCTTTAATTTGGTGTATAGAAATGCTGATGTACAGTGTACGAACATGGAGTTTAGGTCACACCATGGTATTAATTATAGATTGTTCGCTTGGCAGAGCCTCGTTGTAGGGATTGTGCTGCATCCACTTGTTGACATTCTGTTCTCTACTGGTATATTTACTCGCTATTGCATGTTTTGCTTATGCTCAGTGCCTTATATTTTAAGATAAGAAAATGAACTGCAGTAATTCGACGAACGACATTGGTACAAGAAACTGCATAGAAGTCACATGAGCTGGAGGTTTTATGGAAGCTGTATAAATTTATGCTAATAGGAAGGAAGCTAACGACATGACATACCAACACTAGGTTAGACCTTTGACAGTTATTACATTGCATTCTTTGTGAGCAATTGAAATAGGAAGTGACACTTGACACAAAAAATACTCCACATGTTTGCTTCTGCTATGATTCTTGAAGTGGTGTACACACTGTGAAATATTATGATCATTCACACTCCGTAATCGTACTTAATTACTGAGAGTTATTCGAACTAAGTCTGTTAGAGGTCATGTACGCATTTCTTTTATTTAATGATGGACAAGGTAAACAAAATGTATCTTATAATTTATAATGAGTAGCAGATTTGGATCAGATGGATTACACGAGAGGTTGTGTGTTGACATTGTGTCTTCGGATTGTATGAGATGATGAATTGAGGTTTGCATTAGGATTTTGTCTGCACTTGTTCGAGGAGACTGACTAGAGGAAAGAGTTGTTATGGAAGTGAAATGATATTGGCAATGAGGTTATATATATCGACGTATTGAAGAGGTATGATTGAGGTATTGAGATTATGTGAAGTTGATGATTATTGGAGTTTTCGTGGACAAGAGGTAAGGTAAATGATATTGATGATCGACGTATTGAAGAGGTATTATTGAAGTATTGAGATTATGTGATGCTGATGATTATTGGAGTTTTGGTGGATAAGAGGTGAAGTAAGTGAGGAGCATATTTTTTTTGTTGGTCTATATGGAACAAGGAGGATAAAGATGGCAGACTAGAACATTCAAGTAGAAGGAAGATTGTCTACACACACACTTTGTTAAATCACTAAGCAGTATATACTTTTTTTTGGAGAGAGGAAGTAATTGCATATCTTGGCTCACTGACAGTTGTTCAGCAACCGTACAATTTGTTCTGGCTTGGCAAACATTGGTCTTGACATGATGACTATGACGCTGACTAACTATTATTGACTGTTATACATTGTTGCCACTACTACTTGATACACATGATGAACATAAAATTTTGACAGAATTGCATTTACACAGTTAACACTATTCAATTACACAGTAGCACTAATGTGGATGAAAGATGAGTGAGTGTTTTTCGTGTGTTTTCCTTTCCCTATCCCAAATTGGTACCAACCTATCTCCTAAATATTATTTTACTTGTTGTTGTGGCTTGCACTGACACCCATAAAAATTATAGGTTTACTGATATTTGTGTATTTCTAATATTTAATATGACAATTATCTGATATCATTTGTGTGTTTATTATGATTTGTATGTTAAGTGTAAAAGCATTGTATGTGTATTCAAACTATTGTTCATGCCTGAACTGTCTGATTAGTGATGGTGCTGCACTTTTCAACATGGTGGATGCCACCTGGACATGTTTAATTTCTGCTGATGAACTGTGTGATTAGTGATAGGGAATATTATGGACTGTTATTTGCACTTTTTCTACATGATTGGTGCCACTAGAACATGTTTAATTTCTGCTGATGAACAGTGTGATTAGTGAAAGTGAATATTATGGACTGCGGTCTGCACCTGCTCAACATTGCTGGGTGCCACTGATGGACTGCTTCTACTGAAAAGATGTCACCTGTTGCTGTGTGCACCTGCTCAACATTGCTGGTGCCACTAATGCAACTGCTTATACTGAAATGGTGTTACTTGTTGATGTCTGCACCTGCTCAACATTGCTGGGTGACACTAATGGAACTGCTTCTACTGAAAAGATGTCACCTGTTGCTGTGTGCACCTGCTCAACATTGCTGGTGCCACTAATGGAACTGCTTATACTGAAATGGTGTTACTTGTTGGTGTCTGCACCTGTTCAACATTGCTGGTGCCACTAATGGAACTGCTTATACTGAAATGGTGTTACTTGTTGGTGTCTGCACCTGCTCAACATTGCTGGGTGCCACTGATGGACTGCTTCTACTGAAAAGATGTCACCTGTTGGTGTCTGCACCTGCTCAACATTGCTGGGTGCCACTGATGGACTGCTTCTACTGAAAAGATGTCACCTGTTGGTGTCTGCACCTGCTCAACATTGCTGGTGCCACTAATGGAACTGCTTATACAGAAATGGTGTTACTTGTTGGTGTCTGCACCTATTCAACATTACTGGGTGCCACTGATGGACTGTTTCTACTGAAAAAATGTCACTTGTTGGTATTTGCACCTGTTGACCATTGCTGGGTGCTACTGCTGGAACTGTCAACTACTTGTTTCTTGGGCTATGGAAAGCGTTTATGTGAATATTTGTATAAACTGATTTTTTGTGTATTACTGTTTGTGAAAAGTTATGAGACTCTTACCTGCACATATTCGTCATTGCTGACGCTATTGATTGAACTGTTTAACCACATAATACTTGTGTAAACTGTTATGTAAAGTCACATGTATGAAGGAATTTGTATTGCTTACTGTATTTTATATATTAGGTTATTGAAAGGTCAGTGCAAAGCCAAAATTTTATCTAGTTATATGATATTTACGCATTAATATTATCTTTTATTTTTGTCTGTATTTTTTTTGACGAATTTGGTGGTATTTTCACCACCAATGCTGGCAAAAATACCATCAAATTCTAGCCTGTGGAGGAAGGGCATATGAAAGGTGGCTACACTGAGCCACAGCGCCAGAGATCGCGCTAGAGAGTATTGTTCCGCCGCCTCCACTGGCAGTGATTATTGAGAACTCGTAGCAGAGAGTGTTTGTTGAGATGTGCTAGTAGGCAGTGCTTGCTGAGATGTGATACTGAAAAGTTCTTGTTGAGATGTGATAGTAGCGAGTCGGTGTGGAGAGATTGTAATGTCTAGAGTGCTTTTCATCAATATAAATTAAGGTAACAAACTACTTTTCTTTTCTTTCTCATTATTTCAGTGTCTTAAATAATGTGTCATTACAGGTTCAGTCAACAAAGCATCTGGCTTGTGTTCTTGGATTAGAGTATAATTCTGGTTTTCTTGAGTAATTATGGTATTTCTATTTCCTTTAATTAATTCAGTATAAATGATATTTAAAATTTCTTGTGTTGTTGAAGAAGAACCGTGCCAGATGCGTACGTTGAGTCATACTTCCACACACAGAACAGTTATACTTGTGCTTTGGTTTCGTAGGTTTTATAGTTGCTGGGGACTTAATTAATTAATTGTGTTAATGAAAATTTCCATTTCATTCTTTGTTGTTGTTCTATGCAGTCAGATAGCGTAATAATACTAGTCAGGGCCAACCGTTTACGAGACTTTGTAAACGAACATTCAAATACAAAAAATTAAAATTATTTGCATTATGTAATAATTAAGCCCCCATGCACTCTATATATCGCACAGCATCATCATGAGAAACATGTAAATCTGTAGTGTTATGGGTTCCTAACACAGATACATACCATTCCTATTTCGTAAAAAAGTTGTCGGGCTTAGGATGTAGTAGTATAGGTGCTCATCCCCATTCAGTTGTAGTATGTGGATGCTGTATGCTGATTGCGTTATTTTCAGTATAAAAATAAATTAGATTCGCATTTTTGACTGTGCGCATTTTAAGCCAGTCAACAGTATAATGTCTAGTGGCAAGAATGGGTATTTAAAATTGTAACGTTACGAGTGTGTGGACGAGCTATTCGTCCACCTAGGGCTGGTATAGAGGAGACCGGAATTTGCTTGCTGGGTTGGGTGCGAGTCGGCGCGACGAGGACGTCGCGCGGCAGTCAGGTGCAAGGACAAGGAGAGCGTTCGGAAATGTGTAAATCCCAAAGCTGGGGATTTGGACGACTTACACTCACATAGCCTTTGTGCATGAGAGGCATCAAAAATGGTGGAGTGACAGACAAGCTGAAAGATGGCTTCTCACAGCGATTAAATATTAATGCAAATCTAAACACATCAGTGATATCAGAAAAATGAGCTGCATCCGATGACACAACAATAATTTCAATACCTTCAAAACAACAAAAGCTAATAATTTACAATGACTATTTTCATTATGATCCTCTTAATCACAACTTTTAAACTCTTCATGGGATTTCGACAGGCGACATCTCAGATGACAGCATTGCATGATAGCTATCATCCCTGCAAGCCACTCCACTGTATCTATTTTATATACTATCTTGTGAAATCTTTTAAAACTTTTTATTACGCAAATATATGTCAGAACATGGTATTCTCCACAGTTATGTTGTTGTGGTCTTCAGTCCTGAGACTGGTTTGATGCATCTCTCCATGCTACCCTATCCTGTGCAAGCTTCTTCATCTCCGAGTACCTACTGCAACCTACATCCTTCTGAATCTGCTTAGTGTATTCATCTCTTGGTCTCCCTCTACGATTTTTGCCCTCCACGCTGCCCTCCAATGCTAAATTTGTGATCCCTTGATGCCTCAGAAGATGTCCTACTAACAGGTCCCTTCTTTTTGTCAAGTTGTGCCACAAACTCCTCTTCTCCCCAATTCTATTCAATACTTCATCATTAGTTATCTGATCTACCCATCTAATCTTCAGCATTCTTCTGTAGCACCACATTTCAAAAGCTTCTATTCTCTTCTTGTCTAAACTATTTATCGACCATGTCTCACTTCCATACATGGCTACACTCCATACAAATGCTTTCCGAAACGAGTTCCTAACACTTAAATCTATACTCGATGTTAACAAATTTCTCTTCTTCAGAAACGCTTTCCTTGCCATTGCCAGTCTACATTTTATATCCTCTCTACTTCGACCATCATCAGTTATTTTGCTCCCCAAATAGCAAAACTCCTTTACTACTTTAAGTGTCTCATTTCCTAATTTAATTCCCTCAGCGTCACCCGACTAGTTCGACTACATTCCATTATCCTCGTTTTGCTTTTGTTGGTGTCCATCTTATATCCTCCTTTCAAGACACTGTCCATTCCGTTCAACTGCTCTCCGAAGTCCTTTGCTGTCTCTGACAGAATTACAATGTCATCGGCGAACCTCAACGTTTTTATTTCTTCTTCATAGATTTTAATACCTACTCCAAATTTTTCTTTTGTTTCCTTTACTGCTTGCTCAATATATAGATTGAATAACATCGGGGAGAGGCTACAACCCTGTCTCACTCCCTTCCCAACCACTGCTTCCCTTTCATGTCCCTCGACTCTTATAACTGCCATCTGGTTTCTGTACAAATTGTAAATAGCCTTTCGCTCCCTGTATTTTACCCCTGCCACCTTTAGAATTTGAAAGAGAGTAGTCCAGTCAACATTGTCAAAAGCTTTCTCTAAGTCTCCAAATGCTAGAAACGTAGGTTTGCCTTTCCTTAATCTTTCTTCTAAGATAAGTCGTAAGGTCAGTATTGCCTCGCGTGTTCCAATATTTCTACGGAATCCAAAGGTCGGCTTCTACCAGTTTTCCATTCGCCTGTAAAGAATTCGTGTTAGTATTTTGCAGCTGTGACTTATTAAACTGATAGTTCGGTATTTTTCACATCTGTCAACACCTGCTTTCTTTGGGATTGGAATTATTATATTCTTCTTGAAGTCTGAGGGTATTTCGCCTGTCTCATACATCTTGCTCACCAGACGGTAGAGTTTTGTCAGGACTGGCTCTCCCAAGGCTGTCAGTAGTTCTAATGGGGCCTTGTTTCGACTCAGTTCTTTCAGTGCTCTGTAAAACTCTTCACGCAGTATCATATCTCCCATTTCATCTTCATCTACATCCTCTTCCATTTCCATAATATTGTCCTCAAGTACATCGCCCTTGTATAGACCCTCTATATACTCCTTCCACCTTTCTGCTTTCCCTTCTTTGCTTAGAACTGGACTTCCATCTGAGCTCTTGATATTCACAGCATAAGAATACAGCTGAATACCTCATAGTTTCTCATACTTGTGTCATTATTTAATGAACAGTTTCCTGTTTTGCCAGTAACTTTATTCCGAGGTTGAATGCAAGCGCTATTGAAAATCTGTGCTAATTTAAAAGTGGTCAATCGCATATGTTAGCCGACACTAAAAATGAAAAGGTAACCAAAAGATGTTACTGTCAAAAAGGTATAAATAATTGTTTAAACAAAATTTAACGACAATACTTTGTCATTTAATGTGAGCACACTTGCGCAGGAATACCAGCTTACTGAAATGTTTTCTCCTCCAGTCTTTAGAAGAGTGCCAGATGAGGCATTACTCAAAAGAGTGGCAAGAACTTAATAACTTGCAAACAGGGCAAATCAGAACTATGCAACTGCCGCAATATGGAGGGAATGTTCTTGAGACTGGATGATTTTACTGAAAACAGCGTCAGAAGAAAATTCTATGCTTCTACACAACAATTTACGTTATTGAACTGCACCCTCTTCATTTTTGTATTTTGAATTGAATTTGTGGTAAGGGCTATGGGACCAAACTGCTGAGGCCATCGGTCCCTAGGCTTACGCACTACTTAATCTAACTTAAACTAACTTACGGTAAGGACAACACACACACCCATGCCCGAGGGAGGGCTCGAACCTCCGACCGTCTTCATTTTTATCTGCGGATCTTCGTAGTATTAGTTCACTCAGTTGGCTGGCAGACGTCGTTGTTCAGAAATGTAATCCGATCGGACCCATGCAGCTTTAATTACAAAATACTACGAGCAGTCGAGAAATGATTGGAACAGACATAAGAGGAGGGGGGTTTTCAGGCACTTAACAGAAAATTAACTAACGAAAGGACACTAATTATATCCGATTTTTTTGTATCCCAACAACAGTCCGTCGCCAACCTTTCTTGTTTTTGCCTCTAACATCTGAGGAAAACAGCGTAAATGATTAAAAGACAAGGTAATGGCTTGAATAAATTACGGGACCGACACAACAGATAGATTCAAAAATGGTTCAAATGGCTCTGAGCACTATGCGACTTAACTTCTGAGGTCATCAGTCGCCTAGAACTTAGAACTAATTAAACCTAACTAACCTAAGGACATCACACACATCCATGCCCGAGGCAGGATTCGAACCTGCGACCGTAGAGGTCACGCGGTTCCAGACTGAAGCGCCTTTAACCGCACGGCCACACCGGCCGGCGCAACAGATAGATTCAAATAACCTTCATCATACAAATATTGATATACATTTACATCCACTTATCTCGTGCTCTAGCGACAGAAAGGCGATAGTACAAGAACAAGATAAAAGAATATCGTTTTTTTCTTTTTTTATTTGTTCTCAGTGGCTTTGCAGGCTGGAGTTTCAGTATGTTCAATCCACTCTTTGAACATATATCACAATCATAGTTCCTTTTATGACTACACTATCAGTTATGAGAATAAACATTTAGAGCAAAAAAAAAAAATAATAATACGTTTCATCGCTCCCTTCAATGTTCGTAGTCATCGTGTCAACGGTATATACTACAAGCATTTAACAGCAGTTGGAGGGTGGAAGTTATCTGTCTGCATATTATTTTCATGTTACTTTCTAGTAAAGAAACACAGAATGTAAGACAAGAAATAGGAAATAAATTACGAGTATCTGATGAAGGAATTGTTAAGAAAACTTTACAAATAAAGAAATTTCTAAAAAAAAAATTCAGGATTGATAAGTATGCTTTTTTAATGAGAAGAGAATTGGTTTTTTATGTTTCAGTACTTAAAGAGTAGTTATTCTAATGTTCTTGCCTCATTTATGGTTCTGAGTTCTCTGACCCTCCCCAACTGGGATCAGCTAGCGGAAAAAAGAGCCAAGGAGAAGAAAACAAATGAAGCGAGCGACATCATAATGTGTCCTACACATTTAATGTTCTGCCTCAAAATTGTATACATAGTAACGTGTTCATGAGTCATAGTCATGCTTATTGTACACACGAAATCTCAAATTTTGCGCACTTTTCACTATTTACGCATATAAAAAGGTCCGTGCATAGAGTGTTCACCATTGTTCTATCCACACACACACACACACACATATATATATATATATATATATATATATATATATATATATATATATATATATATATATATATATATATATATTTCGTAGTTCCACGGATTGTACAACTTTGTTTTCAGTATTTATGATAATATCGATTTACGATAGTTTTTCGTATTATACTGAATGCAGTAGCGGTCGTAATTTTCTTATAGAACTCAAAGGCCTGATACTTACAAGTAATTCCCGTTTTTTCTTTATTTTTATGCATGGAACAAAACAGGTATTAATTCTAATACTTCGGATACCATCCCTTTGTTCTCACACGCGATAAGTAGTCACTTACGTGAGCACGAATCGGAATGACAAACAAACCAAAACAAAGAAATAACCAGCGTTCAACAGAGAGAGATCAAGAACTAGAAATTAGAGTGAAACACTCATTGAACAATGACATTGTGCTACCAACGTACTATGAAACTGGAAACTTAGCTATACAAGTGGTAGTAAAATCATTTGGTTCTTTTATCCTCTAAGTAAAAGATTACATGGCATAAGTTACGTCATACTTAACAGTATAATAATTTTTTTCATTACAGCAACTAGGCTTAAAACAATTGTGAATGGCTTCTCATTCCTCCTATATTACACGTCCTACGGACACGTGTATTTCTATGTATTGTCTTAGTCGAAGATGAGTAGAAAATACATAACTTACACCATATATGTACATGTACAATATACACTCCTGGAAATTGAAATAAGAACACCGTGAATTCATTGTCCCAGGAAGAGGAAACTTTATTGACACATTCCTGGGGTCAGATACATCACATGATCACACTGACAGAACCACAGGCACATAGACACAGGCAACAGAGCATGCACGATGTCGGCACTAGTACAGTGTATATCCACCTTTCGCAGCAATGCAGGCTGCTATTCTCCCATGGAGACGATCGTAGAGATGCTGGATGCAGTCCTGTGGAACGGCTTGCCATGCCATTTCCACCTGGCGCCTCAGTTGGACCAGCGTTCGTGCTGGACGTGCAGACCGCGTGAGACGACGCTTCATCCAGTCCCAAACATGCTCAATGGGGGACAGATCCGGAGATCTTGCTGGCCAGGGTAGTTGACTTACACCTTCTAGAGCACGTTGGGTGGCACGGGATACATGCGGACGTGCATTGTCCTGTTGGAACAGCAAGTTCCCTTGCCGGTCTAGGAATGGTAGAACGATGGGTTCAATGACGGTTTGGATGTACCGTGCACTATTCAGTGTCCCCTCGACGATCACCAGTGGTGTACGGCCAGTGTAGGAGATCGCTCCTCACACCATGATGCCGGGTGTTGGCCCTGTGTGCCTCGGTCGTATGCAGTCCTGATTGTGGCGCTCACCTGCACGGCGCCAAACACGCATACGACCATCATTGGCACCAAGGCAGAAGCGACTCTCATCGCTGAAGACGACACGTCTCCATTCGTCCCTCCATTCACGCCTGTCGCAACACCACTGGAGGCGGGCTGCACGATGTTGGGGCGTGAGCGGAAGATGGCCTAAGGTGTGCGGGACCGTAGCCCTGCTTCATGGAGACGGTTGCGAATGGTCCTCGCCGATACCCCAGGAGCAACAGTGTCCCTAATTTGCTGGGAAGTGGCGGTGCGGTCCCCTACGGCACTGCGTAGGATCCTACGGTCTTGGCGTGCATCCGTGCGTCGCTGCGGTCCGGTCCCAGGTCGACGGGCACGTGCACCTTCCGCCGACCACTGGCGACAACATCGATGTACTGTGGAGACCTCACGCCCCACGTGTTGAGCAATTCGGCGGTACGTCCACCCGGCCTCCCGCTTGCCCACTATACGCCCTCGCTCAAAGTCCGTCAACTGCACATACGGTTCACGTCCACGCTGTCGCGGCATGCTACCAGTGTTAAAGACTGCGATGGAGCTCCGTATGCCACGGCAAACTGGCTGACACTGACGGCGGCGGTGCACAAATGCTGCGCAGCTAGCGCCATTCGACGGCCAACGCCGCGGTTCCTGGTGTGTCCGCTGTGCCGTGCGTGTGATCATTGCTTGTACAGCCCTCTCGCAGTGTCCGGAGCAAGTATGGTGGGTCTGACACACCGGTGTCAATGTGTTCTTTTTTCCATTTCCAGGAGTGTATGTACAATCTCATCGTGTGCCATGAGAGCAGTGTCTTTCCTTTAACGCAGTTCTTGCTAATCACAAAACTGCAGAATGTTGAATTTGTGTCTGCAGTTTTCACCTGTATCACTCATGCAGGGAAATTGTTTTCCACAGGAGTTTAGAAACAAACGTCTCTGCTCATTTAAGATTTATACCACTATTTACGAATAATCTCTTCGTGCTGAAAAGACAGTTCACATCTTAAGCAAATGTCCGTAACTTTCAAGGTACAATTTCCACTGGGATTTTAGTTAGTCAATCATGCACTATTTGCATTCTGCATAACTGGTTCTCATCTCCTAGTGATGCTCACTACCATGTATACCAAAGAGGAAAATTGTGAACACTCGGTGTTTACATATTTGCTGTGAGTCGTATTTATCATATTCAAAGTGTATACGTTACTTATGATACTAAATACACATAAATAATAAGACGTACAAATGCCATAAACACTTTTTGCAAAAATATTTGCAAATAAGACATTATGTAATAGGTACAAAAAATCTACTGCACACATTTATTTAAATCTCTCTGGTGATATAATCCTTAAATCTTGTTGGTATCCGGATAGGCTATGAGATATGATCTTTCATTTGGTAGCCTTATAATCTTATGTACCAGAAGTGAGGGCCTCTGGTGAGTTCTCAACAGTATTTTCTCACCAACCCTAACGTTCTGACAACTTTTAAATTTCAAGTTTTACGGTCTCCCTTCTAGCCCACAGGACGGAATAGGATGCGTGGGGGGACCATCTCCAAATGATATTGGCACTGCTTAATCACTCTAGGTTTACTGGAGAAAGCTTTAACATAAGAGAACAACGGGTTTACTGATTCGAGCCACTGGTCGTCAGACAAACATCCTGATTCTTCCAATATCTTGCGTATGCCTGCAGGTCACAGCTATCTTCTTCACTGTTTGACAAAACAGGTACGGTATTGAAATGGTCAGGACGACAGTGTTTACAACACCCAAGATTGTATGATTTTTACTTTAACTCTTTGACAAAATTTACCATAACATGCCTTTGCTTTAATTAAATTTAATACAACCTTTCCACCACTAAGTATTAGATGTCACTGGCTGCTTGGTGTACATCATAATTAAAAATAGAACCAAAAGACGTTACTATCAAGAAGACATAAATAATTGTTTAAACAAAATTTAACGACAATTCGTTGTCATTTAACGCGAGCGCACTTGGGCAAGAATGCTAGCTTATTTATTTATGAATAAACCATAATTTAACTTCCGAAGGGATTTTATACTTCGAGAGGTTTGAATGTACTCCAGTGTAGGATTCTAACTTTTTTCCGCTTGTATTACAGACCTAAGGGTAGACAGAATGTGAGTTACTGTTTTTCGTATCGCGACTGTCTATTTTTGAATCATTATGTTGAACTCTGAACTGTTTTTAGCTGATGAATATTTCATGTATTGTGATCACGACATGGACTTAGTTTTCCTGTATCTTTGATAAATTTTGTTTGTGGATTTCGATATCATTCTCGCAATGCTCTCAACGTAATTTTACTGTATTTTAGAAGGGTATTTCTGACTGTAATGTACTTGAATATCATAGGACCACTTCCCGTTTATCTGAAATGTCCTTTCTTCAATCTACATTATTCTACATAATTTTCTGTCATCCACATCAATAACATACTTTAGAATAGAACCCTTGTATTCAATTATTCATTTAACTTCTATTTATTTTGGTAATTCACAATTTTAGTCACTGCATAGACTATTCGACTGAAAGATCACATGTATAGGTTATTATTCGCAGCGAATTAGCTGCGGGGCATGAAAGCAAACATGCGCAACTCGATCGTATGACTACATCGAGCTATTCTTTTTTCAAACAAAGCCGTGCATACCCAAAATATCTAAAGTATGACTAACCACAAGTAAAGACGCAGCTGGTTTGCTCCTAAGGGACTCTTTTTAGAAGAGTGGTTAGCACACTGGACTCGCATTCGGGAGGACGACGGTTCAATCCCGCGTCCGGCCATCCTGATTTAGGTTTTCTGTGATTTCCCTAAATCGCTCCAGGCAAATGCCGGGATGGTTCCTTTGAAAGGGCACGGCCGACTTCCTTCCCTAATCCGATGAGACCGATGACCTTGTTGTTTGGTCTCTTCCCCCAACCAATCCAAATCTTTTTAGAAGAGCAACTACTCAGCAGCAACCGTTAGATATCGTCGCAATATGGATTTTCTCGTCCGGTATATGAGTATAATCCCTTTAGAACTGCAACTGTAATCCTAATACTTTACAATATTCTGTGATCCAGGTCCGAAATCTACTGCGCGATAAGCAGTTTGCGTGGGGGCTTCGAGCATAAGATTTTGCAGCAGTTGCTTGCGTGAGAATTGGTAGCAAAAGTTCAGTGCGGTGAAGAAAAGCGCTGAACTTCAGAAAAGAAGACGGTAACCTCATCCTGGTGGTCTTCGAACCACGCACCAGTACTGCAAGCTGTGTGAGACGTTGCATTGTCTTGCTGGTAGTGCCATAGTCTCAAAGGAAAATAAACTGCATGGAGGATGGAGGTAGTCTCCAAGCATAGATACATAAGTGTTTTCATCCATTGTGCGTTCCAGAATGACGAGGTCAACCAGGAAATGCCACGAAACATTACCCAGACCATAACGCTCCCTCCTCCAGCCTAGACCCTTCTGACGGTCCAATCGACATCTGTCCGATGAAGCATAAAACGCGATTCATCTGAAAAGGCCACCTGTGGCCAGTGGATGTCCAGTTGCGGTACAGGAGTGCAGATTCCAGCCTTCGTCGCTGATGAACAGCAGTCAGTATGGGTGCGTGGACCACACACCTGCTGTGGATGTCCATATGCAGCAACGTTCGCTGTACGGCCGTTGAGGAGACGTTGTTGGTAGCCGCTTGGTTCATCTGGGCTGTCAGCTGCTCAACAGTGGCACGTCTGTTCCCTTACAGGTGTCTGCAACTGTTGTTCACTCCTGTTATCTATGGCCCGTGGTGCACCACAGTTGCCACGGTGCAGGTTTTGGATAGAGCCATTTTGTCATGCCCAGTGTGCTTTAACCACGGCGGCACACGAACAGTTTACAAAATAAGACGTTTTGAAAGTGCTTCCACTCATGGCCTGAAATCCAATGATCATGCCCCTTTGGACGCCAGATAACTCGCTCCGTTTCCGCATTATGACAACGATTGCACTGTATTCCGCGTCGCCCCGACACGTTTTATGTACCCACCATTGTTTGTGCTGCCACCTGCCGTCTGTGAGTAGTTATTGCACGTTGACATCGAACATAGGCGGTGTACACATTCATGTGACTGGACAATCTATAAACCATATTCGAAGAGTGGGGCCGTAATGCGCCAACAGGGGAGACCCAGCATGAAATTCCGAATTATCAGTTTTCTTAAATATTTGCCAAGCTCCCTCGAAAAGTGTGCGTCATACTTGAAATCAAATGAACTCAGGGTAATGAGATCATATTTTCCTGACGATCGTAAATACAGGGTGATTCAAAAAGAATACCACAACTTTAGGAATTTAAAACTCTGCAACGACAAAAGGCCATATATGTCAAAAGTTATCATTGTGCAAAAAGTATAGAAACAAAAAAGTTTTGTGTAGAGAAACATATAGAAGCATGTGCCTGTGAGCTTAAATTAAATAAAGGCACATTTATAATTGTAACTGTATATAGGTCCCCATCAGGAAATTTTCATCTATTTCTGAAAAATTTGGACTCCTTGTTGTGCTATCTGTCAGACAGGGGGAAGCAAATTATTATTTGTGGGGACTTCAATGTAGATTCTCTGAAAGAGGGTAATAGGAAAAATGACCTAGAAGTATTACTCGGTTCTTTCAATTTGACACCCGTTATTGATTTTCCTACTCGGGTGGTAAAGGATAGCAGCTCACTGATAGATAACTTCTTTATAGACCAAGATAAATTTAACCAGATAAATGCTCAGCCTGTTGAGAATGGTCTTTCTGATCATAGTGCACAGCTAGTTACAATATATGACATAGCTCCATTCAGCAATACTAAACAGTCCTCCAAAGTAGTACGTTCAGTCAACGATTTAACAATTGAAAATTTCAGGGAAAGCCTACAGCAGTTAGACTGGGATGAGGTGTACCGTGAACCTGATGCCAATTTAAAATATAATTTATTTCATGACATTTTTGTAAATGCATTTGAAAACTGCTTCCCCAAGAAAATAGTTAAATATACTCGTAAGAAACCTTGTAACAAACCATGGCTTACTAAGGGTATAAAAATATCTTGTAACCGGAAAAGGGAAATGTATCTGACAGCAAGAAAGAGTAGTGACCCAGAAACTATCAAAAATTATAAAAACTACTGTGTTATATTAAGAAAAGTTATTAAAAAATCCAGGAGTATGTGTATCATGTCTGAAATCAGCAACTCTGATAATAAAATTAAAACAATTTGGAATATTATTAAAAGAGAAACAGGTCAACCAAGAGCAGAGGAAGACAGTATTACCATCAAATTGAATGAAAACTTTACGAACAAAAAGTCAGAAGTTGAAAATATTTTTAATAATCATTTTCTGAATGTTGTGGATATAGTAGGATCCAGGTGTTCATTAGAAGATGCTAGGCTGTTAATGGAAGAGGCCATACCTATGCAATTTGATACAATTGAAATCTCACCCACTTCTCCCTCTGAAATTAGGAAAATAATAAACTTGCTTAAAAGCAAAAACTCACATGGAATTGATGGCATTTCCAGCAAAATACTAAAAGCTTGTTCTCAACAGATAAGTAAGATTCTCAGCCACCTGTGTAATAGCTCTCTGGAACAGGGCATTTTCCCTGATAGACTGAAATATGCTATTGTTATACCTTTGCATAAAAAGGGGGATAGATCTGATGTCAACAATTACCGTCCAATCTCCCTTCTAACAGCTTTATCCAAAATTTTTGAGAAAGTAATGTATTCAAGAGTAGCTTCACATATCTGTAAAAATGAAGTACTAACAAAATGTCAGTTTGGTTTCCAGAAAGGTTTTTCAACAGAAAATGCCATATATGCTTTCACCAGTCAAATTTTGAATGATCTGAATAACCGAACACCACCCATTGGGATTTTTTGTGATCTCTCAAAGGCTTTTGATTGTGTAAATCATGAAATTCTACTAGACAAGCTCAAATAT
Organism: Schistocerca nitens; assembly: GCF_023898315.1. Lineage (NCBI taxonomy): Eukaryota > Metazoa > Arthropoda > Insecta > Orthoptera > Acrididae > Schistocerca > Schistocerca nitens. The sequence continues at coordinate 653,652,833 of NC_064615.1, read as the reverse complement.
TGTGGCATGAGTGGGACAGTGCACAAATGGTTTAATTCGTACCTAACTGGAAGAGTGCAGAAAGTAGAAATAAGGAGTTCTCGTAACATGCAAAGATCAGCACATTCCTCAAACTGGGGAACTATCAAGAATGGGGTTCCACAAGGGTCAGTCTTGGGTCCTTTGTTGTTATTATTATATATTAATGACTTGCCATTCTATATTCATGAAGAGGCAAAGTTAGTTCTCTTTGCTGATGATACAAGTATAGTAATCACACCTGACAAACAAGAATTAACTGATGAAATTGTCAATACTGTCTTTCAGAAAATTACTAAGTGGTTCCTTGTAAACGGACTCTCACTGAATTTTGATAAGACACAGTACACACAGTTCCGTACAGTGAATGGTATGATGCCATTAATAAATATAGCCCTTAATCAGAAGCATATAGCTAAGGTAGAATATTGCAAATTTTTAGGTGTGTCCGTTGATGAGAGATTAAATTGGAAGAAACACATTGATGATCTGCTGAAACGTTTGAGTTCAGCTACTTATGCAATAAGGGTCATTGCAAATTTTGGTGATAAACATCTTAGTAAATTAGCTTACTACGCCTATTTTCACTCATTGCCTTCATATGGCATCATATTTTGGGGTAATTCATCACTGAGGAATAAAGTATTTATTGCACAAAAGCGTGTAATCAGAATAATAGCTGGAGTCCACCCAAGATCATCCTGCAGACATTTATTTAAGGATCTAGGGATATTCACAGTAGCTTCTCAGTATATATACTCTCTTATGAAATTTGTTATTAACAACCAAACCCAATTCAAAAGTAATAGCAGTGTGCATAACTACAATGCTAGGAGAAAGGATGATCTTCACTATTCAAGATTAAATCTAACTTTGGCACAGAAAGGGGTGAATTATACTGGCACTAAAGTCTTTGGTCACTTACCAAATAGTATCAAAAGTCTGACAGATAACCAACAAGTATTTAAGAAGAAATTAAAAGAATTTCTGAATTACAACTCCTTCTACTCCATAGAGGAATTTTTAGATATAAATTAAGAAAAAAATATTAAAAAAATTAAAAAAATAAAAATAAAAAATAAAGAAAAACAAAAAACACAATAAAATAAAGTTGTTATATTAACTTAAATATGTTGTTAAATTAACCTAATTATGTTATGTATTGGAAAATTCGACTCGTTCCACATCATTACGAAATATCGTATTCATGATCCATGGAACTAGTATTAATCTAATCTAATCTAATCTAGAGCTAAGCACTATCTGTCGGCGAATTAAGGGAGCTATAAAGTTTCATTTAGTTGTACATTTGTTCGCTTGAGGCGCTGTTGACTAGGCGTCAGCGTCAGTTGATGCTAAGATGGCGACCGCTCAACAGAAAGCTTTTCACACTAACGGGAAAGTCAACCGTCACAATGTCTGTATATGGGGCACTGAGAATCCGCGGGAAACAACTCAGTATGAACGTGACTCGCCTAAGGTGAACGTTTTCTGTGCCATTTCAGCCAATAAAGGTTTTGGTCCCTTTTTCTTCGAAGGTGCTATTGTAACTGGACTACAGTATCTGGAGATGTTAGAGAATTGGCTGTTCCCTCAGCTCGAACAAGAAGCACAACAATTCATATTTCAGCAGGACGGAGCGCCACCACATTGGCACTTATCTGTCCGTAACTACCTGAACGTCAACTACCCGAGACGATGGATCGGCCGCCAGGCAGCCCGTGACAGAGCACTTCATCACTGGCCTCCAAGAAGCCCTGATCTTACCCCCTGCGATTTTTTCTTATGGGGGTATGTTAAGGATATGGTGTTTCGGCCACCTCGCCCAGCCACCATTGATGATTTGAAACGAGAAATAACAGCAGCTATCCAAACTGTTACGCCTGATATGCTAATGCTACAGAGAGTGTGGAACGAGTTGGAGTATCGGGTTGATATTGCTCGAGTGTCTGGAGGGGGCCATATTGAACATCTCTGAACTTGTTTTTGAGTGAAAAAAACCTTTTTATATACTCTTTGTAATGATGTACAACAGAAGGTTATATTATGTTTCTTTCATTAAATACACATTTTTAAAGTTGTGGTATTCTTTGTGAATCACCCTGTATAATTTACAGGGTGACAAATATTGATTTGTATGAAAATAAACGTAAATTAGGTACAAACTAAGGCGTGCACACACTTTATTCAACATGAAAACGTCACTACAGATATTCGGTTTTAGGTTGTGACATGTTCTATGTGCCTGCCATCATTGGGGATGATGTGGCGCAGACGAATAGGGAAATTCTGAATGACCCGCTGAAGTGTCGGAACATCGATGCTGTCGATGATGTCCTGAATGTCTGTTTTCAGTTCAACAATGATTTTGGGGTTATTGCTTTTGTCTTTAACATAGCCCCACAAAAAGGAGTCGCACGTGTTCATATACGGAGAATAATGAGGGACAATGGAGGTCCTTGCCAGTGGTTTCCGGGTACCAAAAAATGTTCAAATGTGTGTGAAATCTTATGGGACTTAACTGCTAAGGTCAGCAGTCCCTAAGCTTACACACTACTTAACCTAAATTATCCTAAGGACAAACACACACACCCATGCCCAAGGGAGGACTCGAACCTCCGCCGGGACCAGCCGCACAGTCCATGACTGCAGCGCCTCAGACCGCTCAGCTAATCCCTCGCGGCATTTCCGGGTACCCCAGAGTCAGAAACCGGTACCCAAAGTGCTCCTTCAAGACATCAAACACTCTCCTGCTTCGATGGGCTCGAGCCCCGTCTGGCATGAACCACATCTTGTCGAAATCAGGGACACTTTGGATAGTGGGGACGAAATCATCTTCCAAAACCTTCATATACCGTTCTGCAGTCACCTTGCCATCAAGGAATATCCCACCCATTATTCTGTGAGTGGACACTGCACACCACACAGTCACCCGTTCTGGGTGAGGAGACTTCTCGACCACGAAATGCGGATTCTCAGCCCCCAAATGCGCCAATTTTGCTTACTAAAGAACCCATCCAAATGAAAGTGGGCTTCGTCGCTAAATCAAACCAGGCATGCGCATACTAATTCCCTTCATGCCCCGCAGCCAACTGTGTACTTAGAACTTCCCAACGCAAACTTCAGAAATTATGACGATTTTATTTCATATAGTTCAATAATTGTCGCCCTGTAGTTAATCAGAAGGGATACTTTTTTGTACGAATATGTGAACAATGAATCGTTTTTACTGGAAAACGATGTACTCCAACTGGCAACACGTTAAACGATAAGAGAAGGTGAGTACCAAAGAACCTGCAGCGTGTGGAATTTAGTAGGTGTAAAGCACTCTCAGAGTACTGTATTCTGAATTATAATTGAAAATTGGCGTGTGTATTCAAAAACTTCAACGGCCTATGTCTTCAAACATATGAACTAGATCCTGCCCATTACGTTACATCACGTGATAAGCCTCGGACGCACTGCAGAAAATTACTAGAGCAGAATTACACCTAATTACTAAAACTGAACTACTTCAGTGTATTAAAAGAAGCTTTAGAGACAGCACTCTTCACTGTTCATGCAGACAAGCTGTTGCAAACAACAGATTCATGGCCAGTTAAGATAACAAGACACAATTCTTAAATCACGTCGGAAGCAACACACAAAAATTTTTATCGCGGCCATTTTTGGTTTAAAAATGCGGAATTTGTTGTGGGGCATTGAGGATTTTTCTCGCTTCAGACCTTTTAGTTCCATGAAATTCCGATAGGCGACAGTGCTATACATAGCCTTCAAAATGGCGTCTGTAACGAAGGTTTGTTCCAAGCAGAGAGCTCTCATTGAGTTGTTTTTTGCGGGAAATCAGAGCATGAGAGATATTTGTAGGTGCTTTCAGAATACCTACGGAGACCTGGCAGTGAACGAACGTACGGTGATTCGTTAGGCGAGGCGTCTGTCATCATCACAACAAGGTCGCACAAACCTGCCCGATGTCCCGCGTGGCGTCTGGCCACACACAGCTATGACTCCCGCGATGTTGGAAAGGGCGGACATTCTCATTCGAGAAGACCGACGGATCACAATCAAACTACTCGCTGCTCAACTGGATGTCTCTGTTAGTAGTGCTGACACACTCGTCCACGGGCTGGGGTACTTAAAGGTGTGTGGCCACTGGGCTCCTCACTGCCTACACAAGATCGTAAAGAACAACCAAGGGCCATATTTGCGGAATTGCTGGCGCGTTACGATGTTGATCGTGAAAATTTATTGTCAACATTTTCACAGGCGATAAAACGTGGGTTCGTCACTTCGAATCGGAAACAAAACGGCAATTCATGGAGTGGCACCACACAACTAATCCTCCGAAGAAAAACTTCAAAGTCTCACTCTCAGAAGGTAAAGTGATGGCGACGGTCTTTGGGACTCTGAAGGGGTTAGTCTGTTTGATGTCCTCCCTCATGGTGCAACGGTCAAATCTGCAGTGTATTGTGCTACCCTCAGGAAACTGAAGAAACGACTTCAGCGTACTCGTCGTCACAAAAATACAAATAAACTTCTTCTTCTCCATGACAACACAAAGCGTCATACAAGTCTGCACACCCGAGAGGAGCTCACAAAACTTTACTGAACTGTTCTTCCTCATCTACCCTGCAGCCCAGATCTCGCACCTTCTGGGTTCTATCTGACTGATTCAATGAAGGATGCACTCCTCAGGAAGTACTACGTAGATGCTGGGCAAATTATTGATGCAACAAGACGTTTGCTCCGACATCGGCAAGTAGAATGTCATGAAGCGGGCATAAAGGCCCCTCCAGTAAGGTGGCGTAAGTCCGTCGCATTGCATGAAGATTAGGTTGCTACTGCTCTCCCATAGCTCTTTCTAATGGTATTAGCAAAGTTTTTACGTATTCATCGACAGAACTGAACTACGTTATTTATTAACACTTTTTCATCTGAGCGTACTCTCCGACAACGTATATTTCCGCAATAGCTATACATTTAGGCAGACGCCAAGAATACGCATCAGTTGTAATATACTACAGTAATATACTTGAGTATACAGCGCCGAGCAGCCTGGGTCATTCGGGTATTGTTGAGTATTGTCGGCGCCTTCGGTCAGGTCTGCACGTAAACGAGGTTTCGTTCCGCGTTCTGCCATCGGCAATTGTAAAATAAACAGGTAATACGTAGTCTATAAATCCAATGAATGTACTCAAAGTTATAACAAAATCACATTATAATCTTACATTTTTGAAACTAATATGAATAAATAAACAAACTCACCAGTCAGTAAAGTTTGCGTCTGGCTTTGACGGCAGAAAACTCGTTGATCGTATCTTCATAGTTCAGACGGTTATCAGTTAGGAGGTCGGCTTCGATGTGAAGAATGGACAATGCGTTCAATCTCTTCTCAGACAACGTAGAACGTAGGTACGATTTCAGTCATTTAAAAGCCGAAAACGAGCGTTCTGCTGAACAATTTGTAAGTGTCATACATAGAAATGTTCTAAGAGCACTGTCAACATTCGGAAACGTGGACTGTAACCTCTCGTTTTCATAAAAATTTAGTCATTTCGACTGGTATATCACTAATCTCGAAAGATTTTAAAAGTTCCGCGAGGTGCACACATTCACTAGGGAAAGAAGGCCCTAAATCATTGTCATATGATGCTTGGAGTTTTGCTGCACGTTCAGCAATATCGTCAGGTGAACTGTTCTTAAGATTACTGAAAACTGTGAAGGAGTCCAACAGTGTTTTATAGCTGTCATTCCTCCTCACTAATTCGGCATACAAGCTGTCGAGTAGTGGGAGAAATGTTTCGACTGTAAATTTTTACCTTCCAGTCAGAAAAGCTTCTTCAGAGTCCGCTTCTTCATCATCATGAAGTAAGCGTTTTCATGATCTTTTGTAGGTGAAGTCATAGTCCATATCAGTCACAATCTCCATGGATTTATATTTATAATTGTCGAACATGCCACGAATGGCTTCAATAAATCCAACAAGTGATTCATATAATTCATGCACTATTTTAGTATCAATATTTACACTCTGCAATTTCAGATTTACACTATTAAATCTCTGGAGTATGTCCTTCCAAACTGTCATCATGAATACTGTTTCTAGTCTGCTGAGTTGATTCAATAAAGCTGAAGCCTCATTTCGCACAAGTGGTTTTTCAAACGTATTATTCACAATATGTGTGAGGGTATTGATAACGTACTCCCAGTTTTCATATAGACTTATACACGCTTCCTCTCTTGCTGACCAGCGTGTTTTTGATCTACTTTTTACCGTTTTGCTTCCTAGTTACATGAAAGAAAGAAATTTATCCCAGCGCTGTGTAGAAGCAGAGAAAAAATTACAAAGGTTTTGCACTACATTGAAAAATGAACATGCTTCCCGACAACAGCTTTCAACACTAGTGCCGACTAAATTCAAAGAATGTGCTGCACAAGGCACATAATGCGCTTTCGGATTTCGTTCTTTAATGCGTAGGGGAGAGTGCGGCACTCTGAACCATGGCTCACAATTAATCAGTATAAGGTGGTAAATTATATTTTCCTCTGTGCATATGTTGTCAGTACTGCTCTACCGACTGCCATTTGTTTTCTGCAGGATCTAGTTTCCGCCATTAGTGTTGTACTGGTGATATGTCAGTTTCGGGACATTGAATTAATTTTTGGAGATGTAGATAGACTGAATTTTGTTCAATCCTTTGTCACCAAATTTTAGAGAAAGTAAGTCATTGTAACAATACCAATACTGTAATTTAATGATATAGATCTTCAAATATTAACAATGTTCATACATAACCTCACATGAGCTTTGTTTGAAATATGTACTTTTGGGGCACATTGAACCAAGCTCTCCCGGGCCACAATGAGCCATGGTTCATTGTACCCCAGGGTGGTCCAGTGTGCCCAATACAAGCACTCTACTTTGTTTCCTTAGCATGGGTAAAAACATATGTGTAGGTATTTAAGGCTTTTAAATTACAGACGATCAACAGTATTGTTTTATATTATCAGGTTTGAAGATGGTTCGTTCATACTGAAGGAAGACGTACAGAGGTAAAACTGACCACGATGTTATACAAGAAGCTGTACAGGATGTTCTTAATAAGGGCATGGCAGTTCGCCAAACAGCTAAATCTCATTCAATACCTTACCCTACTCTTCGACGATATGTTCAAAACATTAAATGTGGTTCCAGTGGAAGATTGACACCGAACTATGACAATCATTAGGTATTTTCTGTGGAGCAGGAGAAATAATTAGTGGAGTATTTGTTGCATTCTTCTAAGATATGCTTTGGTGTTGACACTGAAACATGCAGGTGCTTAGCAAGTGAGCTGGCTTTGAAAAAAGGTCTGAAATGTCCTGAGAACTGGACGGAGGGAATGGCTGGTGTAGACTAGTTCTATGGGTTCATGAAACGAAATCCCAGTTTAAGTATCCGAACCTCAGAGGGCTGCAGCTTATCCAGAGCAAAGTCTTTTAATCGGTATACTGTTTCGAATTTCTTCAAGAACTTGAAAGACCTTTACTGGAGATATCCTACTTTCGCTGATGGTACAGGGGTTTTCAATCTGGATGAAACCAGTACCTCAGCTGTACCAGATAGACTTCCACAGGTAGTGGCACAAAAGGAAAGTAAACAGATTTCTCAAGCTACTAGTAGAGAATGTGGTGTCTTAGTGACCACCTGTAGCATAATCAGTGCAGGTGGTAATTCCTGCTCCCAGCAATTATATTTCCTCAAGTACATTTTAAACAACATATGATAAGTAATGCACCAACAGGCACCCTGGGACCAGCAACAAAGACTGGCTGGATGAATAGCGAACTTTTTGTGGATGTCATGAAATATTTCATCCACAAATCCAGTACTAGCAAAGACAATCCTGCGCTTCTAATTGTAGACAATCATGAAAGCCATCTGTCAAATGAGGTAATAGATGTAGCAAAAGCCAATGGGGTGGTTATGCTAACTATACGCCCACATACCTCAAACAAGCTGCAGCCTCTAGATGTAGGAGTGTTCTCTTCATTCAAGGGAACTTATCACTCAGCATTAAATTCAGAACTCCTACACAGGAAAGGCACTCCTCTCACTATTAATGATGTAGCTGCATGTGTCAAAATTGCTCATGACAGATCAATGACACCCACTAACATATGTTTGGCTTTCAAGAAATGTGGAGTATTTCCATTTGATGAAGACATCTTCACTGACGAAGACTTTATGGTCAGCGAAGTAACAGACAGGTTCGTGGAGGCAAACAGAACAACTTCAGATGTTAATTCTCTGCATCATATCAAGGATGCACAATCTGCAGGGCAAGTCTCAGTCAATGTCAGCCAGTCACAAGATCTGCAGCAAGCAGGACCATCTGCAGTGGTTAACACTCAAACAGATGGAGTATCTCCTGAAATAATTTGAGGATATCCAAAAGCAGAGAACAGAAGAAGAGCAATAAACATAGGCGAGGACGAAGTTTAGTTGCAACTGATACACCGGAGAAAGATTTGTTGCAAACCACAAAATATCCTAATAAAAAGTTCAACCGGAAGCATTATGAGCAGGAATCAGATGACGACATTAGTGAGGCGCATTATGAAGAGAGCGATGACAACTTGGATGTGTCTGGTGAATCTGAGTATTATTTTGAAGACTTGGACAAATTACCAGAAACAGATGATTTCATTTTGACCAACTTTGAACTGAAAAACAAAACACCGGTTTATTATATGGGGAATATTTTGAAACCGAAGGATGACGCAGGAGACTATTAGGTATCATTTTTTGAGAAAAAGTGAAAAAATGGGAGGGAAGTTTTATTTTCCTCAGGTAAAGGATGAAGCTCTTGTTCTAGCTAGCAACATACTTTACGTGCTCCCACGACCTGCTACTGATGGTGTGACAAAGAGACAAAAATCATATTTCAAATTTGGAATCAGATTCGAGTCCATTGAAGTTCGGTAATTCCAAAATAAGTTACATAGTTGTGTGCCTACAGATTTAATTATATGATTCACATGTGGAATATATGTAAACATAATCTTTAAAGTACATTTACACTTACTTTGTACGCTAAATAGGTTCTTTCAATGAACCTGTTTAAAGTGGTTCATTGTACCCCACATGTGGGGCACAATGTACCATTTACCAAATTTTCTCCAAAGGAGTGCAGCTAAAAATCAATTAATGACAATGCAATCATATAACGCCATTTGATACTTGAATGATTAAACTGTAACATTTATACATCACAACTATGTAAGAAAATTATTGGATGAGTAACACGGAGAAATATTTTTTATGGTCCAATGTGCCCCACTCTCCCCTAGCTGCAAACCAGTGTAGTGACATATTGCTTGCGTTGTCTTATGACTCGCCTCTACAGTCAGTAATATCAATGGAATTTGTAGACATGGCTTTTAGTACGGCCTCAGCTAAGTTTTCGGACTTATGTTCCGGGTTTGGTAAAAACAGAAGGAAACGTTCAACAAGTTCACCATTCTCGTTCACATACCTTAATATGGAAAATAATTGATCAATATATGAAATGTCCGCAGTAGAATCTACTATTATAGATAAATATTTGGCCTGTTTTATTTCACTTATGATAATTCTTTTTATTCCTTCAGAAAGAAGCTCTATTATTTCATCACAGATCGTTCAAGAAAGATAACTTGTATGTCCCTGCCCTGGATTTCTATATCGTTCAATGTGCTCTGCGAGAAAAAGGATCAAACTCGGCTGTAAGTCCAAGAGACATCACAAATTGACCATTATGTAATGAATGGAATCTTTCAACTTGTCCACGTAAGGGGAAGTCCACGAATTGTTAGCTTCTTCACTACTGCAAACACCCTTTTCAATACACTGCGCCAGTACATATTTTATGTCTCAACATATGACTCGAAATGGTTATATATTGTTCCAAGTGACTTTTTTCTTGTTAAGAGTCATAACTCAATTTTTTTGTGTTCAAGTGAATTCCTATGATGAGATAAAATATTAGAAATATTTTTCCAATCTGCAATACCATTAGTAGCAATCGCGGCCTTACCTCCGAACAATTTACATGGTGCACAAAAAACAGCACCGGTGCTACAGGAGTATACTAGAAAATCACGCAAAGTTGATTCACCATTTAAAAGTTTACGGTAAAATACATTTTCGTTCAAATACATGGTTGTATCGCCTATTGATCTTGAATTAGAAAAATCAGCGTTACAATTTTGATTAATGTCACGTTGTAAGAGAATGTCGATTGTTGATTCATTAACACACCATTCTGTAGTATCATCACTAACGAGGCTATTTCTTTTTGTAATGTCTGACTCGACACTTAGTTTTTCGTGAAACTCGAAATAAGGAACAATTTGCTTTTCTTCATTTTTAACTTTTGTTTCGTCTGCATTTACTTCTTTTACAACAGCTGCAGTGCCAGAAATATCATCCGTACTACTTGGTCTCGAAGTCGAACCAGCAACATTTTTTCGAAAAATTTATCTACTCTGTCAAGCGTTTTTAGAACATTGGCTTCTCGTTCTCGTCTCTCCTTCGATAATTTCCGAAATACCGCCCCACTTAATTTTGTACGTTTGCTTTTTTCACTGTTATTCATGTTAAGGCACCTACAAAATTGTCAACCAACAATCAAAACAAAGGAAAAAATGTAAAAGGAAAGTAAGAAAGACTGTATCTAGTTCCAGTCGTACTACAGCGCACATGAGCACAAAGCTTTTTACTTGAAACACAGCACACGGGCACAAAGATTTTTCCTTTAAACATGGAGCGATGAACTCACCAACTCGGATTTCTCGACGTAACTGTGCTATGAAAGAACGACAATGCAGAACAATTTAATTTAATGGGCGCCTGTTTCTCTGTTGGCAGTGAACAGTAGAAGCACACTGCCGGCTGGAATTCATCTCGTAAAGAAAACAGGACAGTCCCTTTTTTGGTTTCAGTTTCCCGCGTCGCCGGAATTTTAGGTGGGACGCAAATATGTTCTGAATATTCGTGAGCTGTCTTTCTAATTTAATAAGCAAATAATTTTTGCCGCTTCTTACAGTGAGGTGTGCTGAATCGACACTTATCCCACTTATTCTTATAAAATTTTAGCGGTTTCTGTGGGCAGAGAAGACAGACTACAACGTTTAAGTAGTCTTGTTGGCAGTTGATGTGGTGTGTTGTCATTTGTGTGAACACTGCTGTTATGTCTACACGCAAATGCACCTTTTGTTCCATCATAAAATAAAAATAACCTTTCCTCGAAGATAAAAAGGTTAGTTAAGAAGTTTAATATAAAATTTGCAATGCCACGTACTATTCGATTGCACAGAGTATGATATCATGCAGGCTGTAGCACAATATATGAGACAAACGAAAGTTCCTCTATCCTTCTTATTTCGCCAAAAAAGTTACTAAGTAAATAAATAAATAAAATTTTTAAACTGTTGTGAAGTGCATTTCACACATTATTAGATATTCTGCTTATGGTCTTTTCGTGTGAACGTGTGTTTAAAAATGTAAAACGTTCCCGGTATCAACATGTTTGGTTAAACGGGTGTCATTAAATCAAAGCTCACATATTGAGGACCACAGAACTTTCATGTTAATTACAGTAATGGAGGGTTGACTTGATACTTCCCCGTAATTTCTACAAGAAATTTAAGTAGAGTCGGGTTTTACATACTGAGGCCCACACGTTACAGTATTTAAGAAACTGCTGATAAGTTTATCACAGCTTTTCAGGGGTCCCGGTATTTTCTGGGGGAAAATATGGTAGGGTTAAGTAGAAGCCGACAACATTCTCGGAATAATAACGTTTCAAACATTGTATTGTAGATTGCCGTCCTGACAGCTTACTTCAAAATATTTTGAACAATCATGAAGATGATACCAGACAGAAACTCAATGTTAAATTTCCATTCAGTCATCAAGTAAACTATGTATATTTCCAAACTTGTATTGTCGAATTTCGTTCTTAAGGCTTACTTAAACTAGCAAGTTGTTTAACAATATTGAAAAAATTTTGTCGTTTGTAAGCGCAGTTATTTTAAAACGTAAAAGGTTAAAATGAGTACAGAGCAAAAAATGCCGCCCCCCTTAAGATGCCGCCCCTAGGCCGGTGCCTAGTGGGCTATACGTAAGGTACGCTTATTTGATCTGGTAGACACGTGAGGGCAGTTGACGTTATTGCACATACACTGAGTTCAAAAGGTATTCATCTAACGGTATATTTTTTTTAAAAAAAAAGGGATGTCTGTGGCACACAGGAAGAAGTGAGTACAAAATCTGAAGAGCCAGTCATGTGGAAAGTACATCACTAAATCATTTTTATTGAAATTGGCAGTGAACAGTAGAAGCACACTGCCGGTCATGTATTCATAGCGACAGCAAGGATAACAAAATAGAAAACTTCATACAAAAGCTACTTCATAAAGTGTCTGCTCATCACCTGAATATGCCTAAAATTTGGTCCCAGGGACGAAACTTTAATGCTGACCCATACCGCACACCTAGGATCAACGTAACCACAGTCTGCCACCTGTTGTTTTGAGTAGCGTCAGGATACTGCAGTTTGTAACAAGGACTGTAAAGGTATTGGGCGAAACTAACTTAAAGAAATCTATTTCTGTGCTTCCATAAGCGGTGCGAATACTCTTACGAAATTGCTAAGGTAGTCGTTGGCCAAGATGGACATTTCAGTCGATAATAGAACATTTCTGAGTAACCAAAATATTGATAAACCAGTCATGTACTGGACACCCTCGCTCACTGACCGAAGCAGACGTGAGGTTTCTCGGGAGGGAAAGCAAGAAAAATCCTACAACCAGCGCTCCTCAGTTGGCTGGGTAGTCAGAGTCAATGGGAAAGAAGGTATATGCCAGTACAGTCAGAAAGAAGTACCGGGTAGCTCGTGAACCGGTGCGCGATCGATAGGTCGCACCACGGTCTCTAGTAGAACATCTTTGCCTTAGGAGGGCGTGATTCGAGCAGAGTTCGGAAGCGCGAGGGCAGTGACAGTGATACGGGAAAGGTGAATCAGTTAGCTCGTGTTGAGACGGCTGAGTTGGAACCTGGTGGCGAGTCAAGCAGTGTGCCAGCAGTTGACAGCTGGTACAAGTTCGGCAGCTAACAGCCAGGCTCTGAGCGTAGCGGCGAGACCAGACGGGTTCCTGGATTACCTATACCTAATAAAGTGCTTACCTTATTCGAACACTGTTTTCCTCCAAAACTTACCAAGGTTAGAGAAAAGTCTACAAAGAAGCCATGGATTACTCAAGGAATAGGGGTGTCTTGTAAAACAAAAAGAAAACTATATCTGTCGATCCGAAACAGTTCCGATGTTGATGCTATAGCACATTACAAGAAATACTGCAAAATAATAAAGACTGTAATACGGACATCAAAGCAAATATATTACAAGGAAAAGATAGTCATATCAGATAACAAAATAAAGACTATATGGGATATAGTGAAGGAGGACACCGGTAGAACCAGACATGAAGAGGGACAAATAGCATTAAGAGTAAATGATACATTGGTGACAGACGTGTATAGTGTTGCAGAACTTTTCAACAAACATTTTATAACTGTTACTGACAAGATGCGGTTGTCAGGTACTGTAGATGCTGCTATGGAATACCTCAGACCAGACATTTCAAGTAACTTCCATAATATGAATTTTACCCTCGCTACCCCAGCAGAAATAATATCCATCATAAAATCATTAAAATCAAAAACATCTAATAGGTATGATGAAATATCAACAAAGTTAATTAAAGAATGTGATTCTGAGTTAAGTAACATATTGAGCTATCTGTGTAACCAGTCATTTATCAGTGGAATATTTCCTGAACAGTTGAAATATGCTGAAGTTAGCCACTGTTTAAGAAGGGAGATAAAGAAATAGCATCAAATTTCTGTCCAATTTCACTTTTGGCAGCATTCTCAAAAATTTTAGAAAAAGTAATATACAATCGGCTTTATAACCATCTTATCTCAAATAACATACTGTCAAAGTCACAGTTCGGATTTCTAAAGGATTCTGATATTGAGAAGGCTATCTATACTTACAGTGAAAATGTGCTTAATTCATTAGACAAAAAATTGCAGGCAACTAGTATATTTTGTAATCTGTCAAAGGCATTTGACTGTGTAAATCACAATATCCTTTAAAGTAAATTGGAATATTATAGTGTAACAGGAAATGCTGCAAAATGGTTCAAATCTTATATCTCTGGCAGGAAACAAAGGGTGTTATTAGGAAAGAGACATGTATCAAGCATCATCCAACTAGGAACTAATTACATGTGTGGTCCCACAAGGTTCCATTTTAGGACCCCTACTTTTTTGTGTATATCAATGACCTTTCATCAGTAACATAACCAGAAGCCAAGTTTGTTTTGTTTGCTGACGATACAAACATTGCAATAAATATCAAATCAAGTGTAGTCTTAGAAAGGTCAGCTAATAAAATATTCGTGGCCATTAATCATTGGTTCCTAGCCAATTCTTAGTCACTAAATTTTCAAAAAACACACTACATGCAGTTTAGAACTTGTAAGGGGTGTCCCACAAGTATATGCCTAACATATAATGACAAGCAGATAGAACAAGTGGACAGTGTTAAATTCTTGGGATTACAGCTTGATAACAAATTCAACTGGGAGGAGCACACTACAGAACTGCTGAAGTGTCTTAACAAATCTCTATTTGCAATGCGAATTGTGTCAGACATAGGGGATATAAAAATGAAAAAGCTGGCATTCTATGCTTACTTTCATTCCATTATGTCATATGGGATTATTTTTTGGGGCAATTCATCAAGCCAAGCTAAAGTTTTCTGGGCACAAAAACGTGCAGTAAAAGTTATATGTGGTGTAAACTCAAGAACATCTTGCAGAAGCCTGTTTAGGGAACTAGGGATACTAACTACTGCCTCCCAATATATTTATTCCTTAATGAAATTTGTCATTAAAAATATATCACTTTTTCAAACCAACAGCTCAATTCGTGGAATCAATACTAGAAATAAGAATAATCTTCACAAGGATTTAAAGTCACTTAGTCCTGTACAAAAAGGTGTGCATTTTTCAGGAACACACATTTTCAATAACTTGCCAGCAGCCATAATAAACTCAACAACCAATGAAATTCAGTTTAAGAGAAGCCTAAAGGATTTATTTATGGCCAACTCTTTCTACTCCATTGATGAATTTCTCAGTAGAACCAACTGATTTGTATATATATACAGGGTGTTACAAAAAGGTACGGCCTAACTTTCAGGAAACTTTCCTCACACACAAATAAAGAAAAGATGTTATGTGGACATGTGTCCGGAAACGCTTAATTTCCATGTTAGAGCTCATTTTAGTTTCGTCCACCTACGCTCAATGGAGCACGTTATCATGATTTCATACGGGATAATCTACCTGTGCCTTTACAAGTACGACACAACATGTGGTTCATGCACGATGGAGCTCCTGCACATTTCAGTCGAAGTGTTCGTACGCTTCTCAACAACAGATTCGGTGACCGATGGATTGGTAGAGGCGGACCAATTCCATGGCCTCCACGCTCTCCTGACCTCAATCCTCTTGACTTTCATTTATGGGGGCATTTGAAAGCTCTTGTCTACGCAACCCCGGTACCAAATGTAGAGACTCTTCGTGCTCGTATTGTGGACGGCTGTGATACAATACGCCATTCTCCAGTGCTGCATCAGCGCATCAGGGATTCCATGCGACGGAGGGTGGATGCATGTATCCTCGCTAACGGAGGACATTTTGAACATTTCCTGTAACAAAGTGTTTGAAGTCACGCTGGTACGTTCTGTTGCTGTGTGTTTCCATTCGATGATTAATGTGATTTGAAGAGAAGTAATAAAATGAGCTCTAACATAGAAAGTAAGCGTTTCCGGACACATGTCCACATAACACATTTTCTTTCTTTGTGTGTGAGGAATGTTTCCTGAAAGTTTGGCCGTACCTTTTTTTAACACCCTGTATATATATATATATATATAACTTGTGCACAATTTCAGTGCAGTAATGTGTTCATTGTAAATAAGTATTTAGTAGTTGCATTACACGTTTATTACCTTATAAATAAATAAAAAACTGGTACATTAGCTTATTTGTTTGAGTTGTAAATATTTGTCATGTATTGTTTTTCTGACATGTTCTACATCCTGGAGGACCTCCTCACTGTGTATCAATTAGAGTGAAAGTAAATCTAATCTAATGTAATTACGAACCATTATTACCTCGCCTGCTGACGGCAGCAAACCTCAAGACGTGTTGGGGCGAGTACCGAGGGAAGGAGCGTGTTGTGTGCTTCCTGGAAGCGGACGGCGGACCGCCTCTGTGTTGAAGTTGTGTTACGGCTCCACGTTGTCCTTGCTCAATTGTTGTAGGGATATGTCTACTGAGCTTCCGTTTGGTTTATCGGTTGTGAGTGAGCCGAAAATCGGCAGCACCCTTAGCTGTAATTGCCTTCTCATGCACCAGTATTGTGACTATTTAGTTCTGTACTTTCCTAGATGTTTGTTCGAGGTTTACGTCCGGTTCCATACAGTGGCGGATTCATGTAGGGGGCGCACGGGGCGCGCGCCCCTCCCCTTGCGGGGCCGCCCGCATTGCCACCCGCGCCGCCCTCGCCAGTCAGCCCGCACGCTGTTCGTTCGTTTCTTTCGTCAATCGACTCGGTTGAATCGAGTTGTCGAGTAGTTGTACTTTCCTATGTAGAACGCGCGACCGCCTCACCGTGTTTTATACGTTTCTGTCTGGCGCATAGATAGCTAACACATACCTACGAGAAAAGTCGCGCCCATTCTAGTGATCTCGATACGTTATTCTGTCTGGCATTTGTTCGAGAAAAATCGCGAATATTCTACTGTTTTGTGATTAAAAAGAGACTAATGGGAGAGGTTCTTCAATACAACCAGAAGAGCATAAACGCTCTTAATTATCGCGATTCTGTTATGCAAGCGTTGTCTGGTTGTCCTAGATCTGACTATACTAATTTCCACACGCTGTACAAAATATTTGCTTGTCTACCTACATCTGTTGCTACAGTCGAAAGAATTTTTTCAACTTTGCGGCGCAAAAAGACATGGTTGAGGTCGACAATGAAGATGGATCGATTTAATGGCTTAGTTCTGTTGAACACTCACACTGACATTGATTTCCTATTACGATGTAATTAACCAATTTGCCAGGAAGAGCAGGGGCATAGAATTCATCATTTAAGGAAGAGAACCAAAATTGTAACTTTTTTATATCATAAGATGGCATTGTCTTGTATATGTGTACAATCAGTTTAAATAAAACTTTTTTAAACTTTGCATGTGACTTGGTTATTTTTTATTACAGTACAAGTGAAGGTACCTCAAGATATCATTAGCGCCCCCTCGTTGAGGTTTTTCCGTATCCCCCTGGTTCCATGTCAGACGTCTGGTTATTGATTCCGCTTCTGTCTCTAGGCAGGAAAGTGATGAGCGTGCTCCTACAAAACTACTGAATTTATTGCTTTATTCAATGCTCAATCTGAGTGTTATTTCCCAAGTTCGGTCTCAATTTCCTAGTAGGCTACTGTAAGGCGTCGTATTTGTGGCGGTACGCATTTATACACACTGAAGAGCCAAAGAAACTCGTACACCTGCCTAATATCGTGTAGGACCCCTGGGTGCACGCAGAAGTGCTACAACACGACGTGGCATGGACTATACTGTCTGAAGCAATGCTGGAGCAAATTGACACCACAAATTCTGCAGGGCTGTCCACAAATCCGTACGAATACGAGGAAGTGAAGATCTCTTCTGAACAGCACGTTGCAAGACATCCCAGATATGCTCAATAATGTTTCTCTCTTGGTAATTTGGTGGCAAGAGGGAGTGTTTAAACTCACAAGAGTGTTCCTGGAGCCACACTGTAGCAATTCTGGGTGTGTGGGGTGTCGCATTGTCCTGCTCGAATTGTCCAACTCTGTCGGAATGCACAATGGACATAAATGAATGCAGGTGATCAGACAGGATCCTTACGTACGCATCACCTGCGAGAGTCGTCCCTAGACGTATCAGGAGTCCCATATCACTCCAACTGCACACGCCCCACATCTTTATAGACCCTCCAACAGCTTGAACAGTTCCCTGCTGACATGCAGGATCCATGGATTCATAAGGTTGTCTCCATAGCCGTAAATATCCTTCCGCTCGATACAATTTGAAACGAGACTCGTCCGACCAGGTTACATGTTTGCAGTCATAAGCATTCCAGTGTCGGTGTTGGTAGGCCCAGACGAGGCGTAAAGCTTTGTGTCGTGCAGTCATCAAGGGTACACGAGTGGGCCTTCGTCTCCGAAAGCCCATATCGATGATGTTTCGTTGAATGGTTCGCACGCTGACATTTGTTGATGGCCGAACACTGAAAGCTGCAGCAATTTTCGGAAGGGCTGCTCTTCTGTCACGTTGAACGATTTTCTCTTCAGCCGTCGTTGGTCCCGTTCTTGCAGGATCTATCTTCAGCCGCAGCGATGTCGGAGATTTGATGTTTTACCGGATTCCTGATATCCACGGTACACTCGTAAAATGGTCGCACGGGAAAATCCCCACTTCATTGCTATCTCGGAGATGCTGTGTCCCATCGCTCATGTGCCGACTATAACAACACATTCAAACTCACTTAAATCTTGATAATCTGCCATTGTACGTAGCAGTAATCGATCTAACAACTACGCCAGACACTTCTCGTCTTATACAGGCGTTGCCGACCACAGCGGCGTATTCTGCTGCTTACATATCTCTGTATTTGAATGTGCATGTCTATACTATTTTCTCTGGTGCTTCAGTGTATTAAGTGGGTTCATTTCATGGCGCACGATTTCATCTATTGTCTTATGGGAGTTTTTATTTTCAAGTTTGACACTGTTTTCTTTTGGCAAGATTTCTTGAAGCCTTCAGCTGCCATTCTCTTTATTTCCTGTACGATTGTACAATTTTTTTTTAATTATTATTATTCGGAAGGATGGGGGATGTTAATCTTAATTGTCAAGTCTCGCTCAGTAAGAATTATATCTTGCGTTTGTTATTATACGTGGCTGTAATGTTATTCGAGTCCGCAGCTCGTGGTCTCGCGGTAGCGTTCTCGCTTCCCGAGCACGGAGTCCCGGGTTCGATTCCCGGCGGGGTCGTCTTCATCATCATCATCATCATCATCATCATTCATCCCCATTACGATCGGGGGAAACCACCTCCACTAGGACCTTGCCTAGTACGGTGGTGCGGGTCTCCTGCGTCGTTCCCCTACGCTCTGTAAAGAAGTATGGGACTCATCATCATCATCAATGTTATTCGAAAGGTTATGTTGTATCTGCTGTTCGTCAGAGGTTCGTTAACCAACCGAACGCGTTAGCTTGCGGTTTAGTGCTCCGCTCCGCGTGGCGGTTACTTGTTTACCCTTTCTCACGTGGCACGAGTTTGGTATAGTTTGCGGTTGGCAGTCGAACTTCCTGCTCATTAACCGCATTAGGAACATTATTTAGATTTTGGCCGCCTTACATGTTTCATTGATTTTACTCCGTTAACTCACCGAAAAATTATTTACCAGTTTTTCTTGTTGCTGTAATTCTGACTGTCATATGGTGGCGTCCGGTCTATGATAGAGGCCTGGCCCAATTCCTGCGCTAAATTCTGTATTTCTCCGTTAATTAGGCAACCACTTGTGTTTATTTTGGTAGGTCTTGGGTGAAATCTGCCTGGTTGATACAGTAAGAACAGCGTCCGAAAGCAGAGCGAAGTCCGCGCTCGACGGAACGTCCGCCTGAGTGCAGGTGGTCCTGCACCACTTAATCTCTCTGAGCCCACTACTCCACGTCAAGAAAGGGTTATATAGCACGTCGATGTATTTATTTGTGTCTTAATCATTGCTCGCCTATTAGCCTACCGGCTAATCTGTCAATTAAGCAATTACTAGACTTATTTTCTTACACGTGTTTATGCAAATGGCCAGATGAATGGTTATTAATCTCATTCCTTGTATGCACTGTTGGTTTTTGAACTGGACAAACAGTAGGAGATTTAATTTCACCGATTATTTGTACCATTCAGGTTGCAATATTTAACTCCAGTTTTGTCTGATTAGTTATCTTGCGTGCCTTGCGCACCTTCGCTATCCGGCGGTATATTTTCTTCTATGGTTGCGGAGTATAGTTCTATTTTGGATTGTAAATTTTGAAGTCTCTTTCGAGAAAGAATTTCTAGCTCTTTTAGTGTCCTGCTACAGCGTTTCTCATTGTCTTTAATCTGTCTGCTGTTAATCAATACGGTACAGTTTTATGATTGTAAATTATTTTGTTTCTTAGTAGTCAATACCACTGGAGGTACTTTTCCAATAGATGTTTAATAAATCTGACTTAGTGTATTCTGTTAAAATAAAGAGAAAGTTCGCAACACGAATGATTTTCAGTTTCCATTTTGCCCTATCTTTTCTACCTCAGACAGCATGACACGTGTATTGCGTACCATCTCGCAAGATATTTTTAGTCACTGAACAGAATAGGAAGATACGCCTTGATTTTGACCAAAAACTTAGATTCAAGAAGGAAGACTTCTAGAATAGACTTATATTTCCTGGTGGAAGTAAAATATAACATATTCAGGTCAGATGGCAGACGAATGGTGTGCAGGAAAAACATGGAGATGCTGCCACAGAACCTTGTATCTACGGTGAAACAAAGTGGGTTAGGGTGTTTGAGTGATGCAGGTGTTGGAAAAACCATATTTTATAGAGGGTATGATGGATCACAAAATACATATTAACACCTCAAAGGAAAATCGAAATGCTAGCTCCGGAAAATTAGGTCTCGAAGGCAATTGTAACTTCCAAGAGAACAAATATCCGAAACATACGACTAGAAATATGAGGATGCGGCTATTGTATAACACACCGAAACGACTCAGTACCCCTCCTCAGAGCCCAGATACTAAGCGCATTGAACACCTTTGGAAAGTTCTGGAAGAGAACATCAGAAAAAGACAAATTTCTAACAAGAAATCCTTAAAACAAGCTCTTCAAGAAGAGTGGGACAAAATTCCATTCCCTGTGACAGCAAACTTATCTCTATGCCCGGACTATTACAAGTGGCAATAACTGCGAAAGAAAACCTCACTAAATAGTAACTTTTGCAATTAAACCCATGTTTTCAGGCTCCAAATGTAAAAAAAAAAAAAAAAAAAAAAAAAGAGTGGACAAATACTTTATGAAGTAGGTTTTGTAAGATTTTTTATTTTGTTAACACTGTTATCGTTATGAATGTACTTTCTTATTTTTCATTTAAAATGATTTACTGACGTACTTTCCACAGGAAAGGCTTTGTATTCGCTTCTTTTGGCGTGCCACAAACTTACTTTTTTTTAGAAAATGTACAGTTACACGTATACTTTTTGGAGTCAGTGTACAATACCTTACTTACTTAACATCGTTCATCATAACAAAACTACTGAAGAGCGAACGCAGACCAGTCGCGGGTAACAGCTAGTTCAGAATATATGGAATGGACTTGTCGACGTTGCCTGTTGGGGCAAGAACCAGACATGTCCGTGCCTTGCCTTTTTGTTGCACCAAACAATAGTCAGATTCTGATATATAAAAAGCGTAGAACCTAAGTCAGGTATTTCTGCAGTGTCGTCTATAGTAAATAATGTAAGGACTTCTCATCCTACCTAAAAAAAAAAATCTGTTTCGGTCTAACATTAAGAGTGCTGATAATTCGAAGTTTTCAATTTCAGAGTATTGGTTCTTTGACTACTCCACTGAATAAATTAAGTAGTTCACTTAACGCGTCATTATCACAACTGATTCATCGTGATTTCATCATTCAGAAAGCCTCAGCCACGTTGACTTTTCCTGAGGAAAAACTTTAGAGTGCCTCTGCCAGTTAAGTCTTAGAAATATAAAACTATCATGAAGCTTGCCAAGAAGTATGTGCCGGGCTCAGACGTGGAATTCTATAACAAGGTTAGCCGGCGTTTCCCGGGTATATATTTATTCCAGTTCTGTTAGTCCATCTCCTCCACCCCCTCTCTCTACGCATCTCCTTCTCTCCCCTTTCTCTGTCCATTTCCCCTCCCTCTCTCTCTCTCTGTCCGTCTCCTCCATATAACTGCGTCCATTAGCTCCTTCCCCCTCTCTGTCTACCCATCTCTTCCTCCCCCCACACTATCACCCCCACCCCTGGTTCACACCCCCACAGCATTTCTTTCCTGATAGTAAGTAGTATGTCCAACAAGTTTGGCTGAAATCGATCCAGGGTTTTAGAAGGAACCTTTTTCCAACAGCTTTTGCCGCATACACACATATCACATATATTTAACATATTTCACACATATTTGCAGACATGTTTCGCCTGTACTTTGCGAATTTCGCCCTTCAGTTAGTTTCCACGCAGCTCAATGTTTGTGACGTCATACCTTCTGAACAACGTGTCATACAATGACGCACTTTTGCAGGTACCTCCAGTGGCGTAAGTGGACACTGTCTGTGAAATGTGTTGCGAATAGATTTAGTAGTAAAGAAGTAATAAATGAAAACGTCATGTACGATGCAGCATTTTTTCACGCATCTCTGTGTTCATGAGGTCATATCCCTGATACTATATGTCGTACATACATCGTACATACACACATCAAAAAAAGTTTTGCATCACCCCAATTCACCGAATTGCTCCTGAAGATAGACGTTGACTGTGGATAATGTATCAGACACAGTCCTTTGACTGCTCAGAGATGTCACTAAACCCGCCCAAAGATGTAAACAACCATGAACGAGCAACGCCCATTAGACGGAGGGGGTCCGACAGCCGATTAGTTCCAGTCATTCCACCAGGAAGGAGGTACACGGCTCGCGTTGTCTGTAATTCAACCATGCCTAGACAGTCAAAAACGCGGTTCGATCGCGTCCGCATTATTACTCGGTGCCAGGAAGGACTCTCAGCAAGGGAAGTATCCAGGCGTCTCGGAGTGAACCAAAGCAATGTTGTTGTTCGGACATGGAGCAGATACAGAGAGACAGGAACTGTCGATGACATGCCTCGCTCAGGCCGCCCAAGGGCTACTACTGCGGTTGATGACCGCTGCCTACGGATTATGGCTCGGAGGAACTCGACAGCAACGCCACCATGTTGAATTAATGCTTTTCGTGCAGCCACAGGGCGTCGTGTTAGACTCAAACTGTTTGCAACAGGCTGCATCACTCCCGACGTCCATGGCGAGGTCTATCTTTGCAACCACGACGCCATGCAGCGCGGTACAGATGGCTCCGACAACATACCGATTGGACCGCTCAGTATTGGCATCACGTTCTCTTCACCAATGAGTGTCCATATGCCTTCAACCAGACAATCATCGGAGACGTGTTTGGAGGCAACCCGGTCGGGCTGAATGCCTAAGACGCACTGTCCAGCAAGTGCATCAAGGTGGAGGTTCCCTGTTGTTTTTGGGCGGCATTATGTGGGGCCGACGTACGGCGATAATGATCATGAAAGGGGCCGTAATGACTGTAAGATACGTGAATGCCATCCTTCGACCCATAGTGCAACCATATCGGCAACACACTGGCGAGGTATTCGTCTTTAAGGGCGACTATTCGCTCCCCCATCGTGCACATCTCGTGAATGACTTCCTTCAGGATAACGACATCGCTCGACTAGAGTGGCCAGCATGTTCTCCAGACATGAACCCTATCGAACATGCCTGGCATAGATTGAAAAGAACTGTTTATGGGTGACGTGACCCACCATCCTCTCTGAGGGATCTACGCCGAATTGCCGTTGAGGAGTGGGACAATCTGGATTAACAGTGCCGTACTGAACTTGTGGATAGTATGCCACGACGAATACAGGAATGCATCAATGAAAGAGGACGTGATACTGGGTATTAGAGGTACTGGTGTCCTCCACAATCGTTCTTTCCAGACAGGAAGTGATATGTACACAAAGTTTGGTTAAATCGATTCAGTGGTTTAGGAGGAGCTCTGGAACATACATATACTTTCACAATATGTATGGATGGTCTGCAGCGGATGCCACGTCCAGTATATCAGAAGGAGAAGCGCAATGAAAAACAGCTATGACTATTTTCAGGATATCCATTTTTCTCAGGCGCCTCATAATATTTAGTAAATTGTAAAGTGCTAACATTTGTTTCTTTAGTTACCTGGTTATTCATTTGACATCAAATTCATAAAACAAAGTTATTTGTTGCAAGAAAGGGATAAGTACGTTTTTTTTCAAAAAAATCAATTAATATCGTAAATCTTTGCTTAATAATGTACCAAGCTAGTACGGAGTACTGGTGGCCTATATAAAGGTTGAGAAAAGACAAGACCGACTGAAAATTTTTTCCCAATTTGTGCACATGCAATGCCTTCAGTTGAAATGTCAACCTAGCGAAAAGTATCAACTGACGTATGTGCAATGTTTCGGGGGAAGGCTAAGGAAAACTGGAGCTGCATATCAGTGTTCAGTGCGCTACCTCCATTCTTTTCACGGTTAGGGGCCGACGTACAAATTCAGACGTCTAGATATTCTTTTCCTGTGCCATTTTGCTTGCTTCGGCATAAACAGCACGCCCCACCGCGCAAAATAATCCTAGCTGAATACGAGTGAAACCTGTGTGACGATCATTAGCACCAGAGAGAGAGAGAGAGAGAGAGAGAGAGAGAGAGAGAGAGAAAACCGCTACGTTCGCACTTGTTCACAAGAAACAGCGAATGATAGTGAACACTGGCAAATAGTCTGCGAGTGCTCATTCGCTTCTAGTCGCTCCGGAGCAATCGAGACACTGCTTCCCGCCTGTCATTCTCTGTCCGTTCCGCACTGCAGGCGGAAACTGTCCGCATTCGCCTGCTGCATGGTAGGCCTATTGTATGGGATCTGCTCGCATAACCACCTTTTTCTGCATTTTCAGAGTCAGTGAGTTTCTGGACGGTAGCGACAGGAATGTGTATCCATTCTGGCTCCAGTGCTGTGACCAGTTGCACTAGGTTCCCGGCTGAAGATCCAGGGCACAAACAACCCGATCGGGTAGCCCACAGATTCTAGACTGGGCTTAAACCTGGGGAGTTTGGTGTCTGGGTTTGTAAGGTTAACTCATCCTGTTGCTTTTCAAATCACACACGAGCTGTGTTTGCATTGTTCTACCTGTAGATGCCGTCATGTCGGGGAAAAACACAAATTGCACGTAGGGGTGGACACGGTCCCCAAGGATAGATGCGTACTTGTGTTGATCGACTGTGCCTTCCAGAACGACGAGTTCAACCAGGGAATGTCACGAAAAAATGACCAGACAATAGCGGTCCCTCCTCCGCCCTGCACTCTTCTGACGATTGTTGCGGGGTGTTTCCTTTCAGACGTTTCGCACCATACACGCCAGCGGCCGTCTGAACGATAGAGCATAAAACTTAATTCATCCGTAAAGGCCAAATCTCGCCATTCGGTGGACGTCCAGCTGCGTTAGTGGCGTGCAAATTCTAGCTTTCATCGCCGATGAAAGCAGTCAGCATGGGTGCATGAACAAGGTGCCCGCTGCAGAGGCAGAAACGTTCGCTGAACAGTCGTTGAGGAGACACTGCTGCTAGCCCCTTGGTTCATCTGGGCAGTCAGTTCTTCAACAACTGCATGTCTATTCTCCCATACACATCTCTTCATCCATCGTTCACTGTGGTGCACCACAGATGCCTCAGCTCTTCTTTTGGGTGGTGCTATTCTGCCATGCACAGTATACTTTAACCACAGCAGCACATGAACACTTCACGAACTTGGACGTTCTGGAAATGCTTCCACCCTTGGTCTAAAAGCCAATGATCATGTCCTCCGTTTCCGCATTACAACAACGACAGTACTGTTTTCTGAATACCCCCAGACACACATTTTATACTCTCGACTGCTGGTGCTCTCACCTGCCATCTGTGAGTGGTTATTGCACGTTGATGTCAAACATAGGTGGTGGTCATAACAACGTGCCTGGACCATGCGCAATTACGTGAAACCTATTTATGCCGTAACTAGTGGCCAACGGATTCTTTGTGACTGGCGAATAACTGAAGAGCTGTGATAATCTTTCCAGAGATAAATTCAGTCGACTACTCCATACCATCACTATGGTGGTGGTAAGTTCTGATGGGACCAAACTGGGGAGCTCATAGGTCCCTAGGCTTACACACTACTTAACCTAACTTAAACTAACATACGCTAAGGACAACACACACACCCATGACCGAGCGAGAACTAGAGCCTCCGACGGGGAGAGCCGTGCGAACTACGGCAATGCAGCTACCCCGCATAACCGCCATCAGCATGCTTGTTTGATAGAATGGCATCAATACCAAGATCTGAAGCATCTGTCACCGTAATAATACGTTTTCTCAGAGCAAATGTAGCCAAACAGGCCGCTGTTTGAAGACATTTATTTTATTTCAGGGACGTTGACTTCTTTCTTTCACAGTTGGTTGAGTGGGTGTGACACATGGGCAGCCTACAGGATGAAATGGGCTTAATATAAGAGGTGACCAAAAAGTTTCCGTTTGAGGACGTTGCTGCAGCATAAATGCAACATCAAGTGACTCCAATGCAGGTAGTAAGTACCAACATGTAGGCAAGGGATTAGTGTGGCATTCACGTATTTACATCATGTGTGCAGTAAATGTGGAAACGTGAACTATGGCGAGGTTATTACCCAGTGCACCCAAAAAGGGCCAATATGCTGTTATTCTTTTCTGGTTGCCGAAGGACGACACAAGCAGATATCCACTGGAGAATGAAGAATGTGTATGGGGCAGTATGTCTGTCAAAAGCTTCCAAGTTCTATGGAGGTCGTGATTCGGCACTAGACGCCGATCGACCTGCGTGGCCAGCCTCCCCCATTATGAACCAGCTCAAGTAGAAGACACTTGAACTCCTGCCCTCTAGTCCCGATCTCTCCCCATGTGATTATCACGCCTACAATACCTTAGAAAAGTCCCTGTAAGGTCGACGATTCCTGTTGGACAAGAATTTGCATCAAGCAGTTACGGACTACTTCATGCAGCGGGACACGGTGTTTTACCAAACAGGCGTATTCAATCTGGTGCATTCGTGGGATAACTGCCTCAGTGCTTAAGGCAATTTTGCTTGATTGGCATACTGATTGTGGACTGTACGGCCTCCGAACAGAAACTTTCTGATCGCCCCTTACAATCTGCCTTACTGAGAAATGACTAACTCTTTCAGGTTACTTGGGAAAGATATATAAATATGGTCAATGTGTGCACAGCGGAGACAAAAGGCAAAATCTAAATACCAAGAGGAGCTGTCCAAGGAATTCCATATCAGAACGGGTGTGAGACAAGGTGATGTTATTTCGCCACTATTATTTAATCTGGTCCTAGAGAAAGTAATCCGAGAAATGAAAAGAGAAAACAAAGGGGTGACGCTAAATGGTATGACAGATTTATTGGTTTATGCAGACGATATCGCAGTTCTAGCAGACTCAGAGGAAGAGATGGCAGAAACTGTAGAGGACCTAGGGCAAAATGCAAGTAAGATCAGATTACAGATTAATGCGGAAAAGACTGAGGTAATGGAGGTTTGAAGAGAAGCCACTAATGACATTCCATTACAGGTAGGGATATGGAAATTTACTAAAGTGGAAAATTTTAAAATACCTTGGTACATGGTTCAACTGGCAAAATAATTTAAAACAGACAATAAACCAACGTATTGTGAATAGGTCTAAAACTTGTTTCAGTCTAAAGCAGATAATGTCATCCAAGAATCTGTCAATTAAGACCAAACTTAAGGCATACAATGCCGTGATAGTGCCAGTATTGTTGTATGGGACAGAAACCCTAGGCACAACGAAGAAGAATGAAGGAAACTAGTTGGTCTTCGAAAGAAAAATTATGAGAAGGATCTTTGGGCCTGTCCAGGATGGGGGCTTGTGGAGACTAGAAAAAACCAAGAATTGTGTGAGCTGATGAGGCAACTGAACATCATTCAAAAACAAAGTGCAGAGAATAAGCTTGGCAGGCCACATTGCTAGAAGACATATCTATCTAAGCTCCTACATTGTTCCATAGCATCACATCACAGAAACTTTATTTCTCATCTTGTCTGAGTCGTTTTTCGTCCACTTTCACGTCCATAAAAAGCTGAACTCCACAAACTTCCTAACACTCTACTTTGGCCATCATCAGTTATTTTACTGCCCAAACAGCAGAACTCATCTACTACTTTCAGCTTCTCATTTTCTAACCGAATACCCTCAGTACTAACTGATTTAATTCTACTAGATACTACAAAGTCTCTGTCAGTTAACTTGTGCACCTATGATAAAATTAATAAGATAAACTCTATAGTTGAATCAGTTAAAGAAGAACATCTGAAATCCAATGTCACCAAAAAGAAGTCATGGATGACTGAAGTACTTAAAACGATGGACAGAAGGAGGAAAGTGAAAAGTAATCCTGATGAATATCAAAAAGGAGATCAGGAAACAGATACGAGAAGCTAAGGAAAGAGAAATACAGGAACAGTGCAATGAAACAGAGAAATGTAGCGGCAACTTCTGCCACTGAATGTAACAGCAACACTAAATGTAGCAGGAAGAGGTAGAAGGCACCGTGTTAAGACTCGTCCGAGCTTTCCAAATGATTTATTGTTTCCAACTACGGTGCCCCCATTCCTCTCTATCTACGACACTGGGACCTGCAATGCTGAGGACACCACTTTGCTGTCTGTGAAACGACTTGGCGTGGAATGGCTGCCTCAGCGACCAGTGTACGCTCTGCTGTGAGTCTGTCTTGAACGGCAGCGGCGTTGCATCATCGTCAGGATTCTGGCAGTTGACTCAGCGGCCAGCATCCCTGCCGACTCACGTGCCACATGGTGTGAGCCGCAGGTGGCCAGCTGTGTGCTTCTCACCAGCGTGGCTAAGATTGCAGCAACAACAAGTGCCCACGATCCAGAGTCCGAATCTGCAGCCCTCACCTCGGGATGCCTCTGGTGAGTGTTGGAAGCCAGCACGACTGCCCACGGTAGCGAGCCATGGAGTGGACCGCTGCTGGCTGGCTATGGACCCTGCGTCGGCCTCAGAGTGTCGAACCAGCGACCTGCCACGGACTGGAACGCTGGCGCCCCATTTACTGTTGTGTGTAGCTGGCGGTGTGACATGCCCCGCAATCCACGGGAGCTGCCACACTTGAATGAATCTCGTTTAGAAACTCGCACCTATTTATACGCGGCTGTGCACCTCTGTTTTGCCATACGTGCCGCTTCATGTCACGTACTCGTAACACGCTAGGTTGGCCAGTGGGCCCCTTCTGCCTGGGATTTGCGACATGCAAAGCCACTACGTATACTCTTTCAGCAATTTGACGGCCCTGTGGCCTCTATTCTACTTCGCAACTGTTGGTATGCGTAACTCACTGCAATCTGGCCCGCACCTGGCTGTAACTTGTGCTCAGAATATTGCACAAAACTAACTTACCCTATCCTAAACGGTGGTGCAGCTACAGAAATTTCAACTGAAGCATGATCGTTTCAATATTCATAAAAAAGTCAGGGTAGTGACAGGAAATTACAGAAAAAGGACAGGTTACAGACTGGTGAATAATGAAGGAAAAATAATAGTTGGACAAGATGAGCTTAAAGAAACATGGGAAACATACATAAAACAACTCTTTTATGCCAATCGGCCAGAACCTCCTCAAATATATTGTGAAACAGGACCTAGAATGCTGCTGGAAGAAGTACAAGCTGTGGTAAATGGAATTAAAGATGGTAAATCACCTGATCCCGACAATGTGAATGCCGAAATTTTCAAGCTGCTATGGGAGGATAATTTAAAAGGGTTGACTGCAATATTCAATGACATCTATGACTCTGGTAACATTCCACAGGAATGGCTTAAATGCGAATTTATTATATTGCCAAAAATCCTGGAGCTAAGACTTGTGGTGAATACAGGACCATCAGGCTTGTGAGTCACCTGCTAAAGATCCCTCTGATGGTCATTCACCAAAGAATTTACAAGATCTATGAATAACAAATTTCTTCTACACATTTTGGTTTCAGAAATGCATTTGGCATGCATGAAGCACTATTCAGTATCCTGGTATTATTTCAAAGGTGCAGAGACCTAAATTGTGACATTTATGCCTGCTTTATTGACTATCAGAAGGCTTTCAACAGAGTAAAACACCAGAAGATTGTCGATATTTTAAGAAGCATTGGTTTGGATGATAAAGACTTAAGTATAAATGTGAACCTATATTGGAACCAGTCGGCTTCTGTGAGTCTGGACAGAGAAAATACAGAAGACATAGCCATTCTACGAGCTGTAATGTAGGGTTGCATATTATCCCCACTGATTTTCAACATCTATTCAGAACACATCTTTAAGGAAGCTCTTGATGGAGTAGAGATGGGAGTGGTCTTCAACGGAAAATATATCAAAAACATCCGATACGCTGATGACACAATAATAGTTTCTGATAATGAGGATAGTTTGCAGTAACTTGTTGACAAACTTGCGCAAAAAAGCTCTGAATATGGTCTAGATGTCAACCCTCAAAAAACGAAACCAATGATAATCAGTAAAAACAGAGTCACTTCCTGTCACATTAAGGTAGGCCAAAATCACATAGAGCAAATATATAAATACATGTACCTAGGCACTACAATAAATGACCAGTGGGATCTTTCTGATGAGGTGAGAAAAATTGGAAAAGCCACGGCTGTCTTCAGTAAGATGAGTAACCTTCTGAAGAATCAAGGCTTAGCAATGACAACGAAGATCAGACTTCTACACTGCTACGTATTTTCCACCCTCTTCTATGATGTTGAAACATGGGAGTCTGACAGAATCGTTGGGTAAGTGGCTGGAGGCTTTGAAGATGTGGCTGTACAGGAGAATATTAAGAATACTGTGGACAGTGAATGCCAAAAATGTTGAGGTTCTACAAAGAATGAAGAAAGAGAAAGAAGTACTGGCAACTGTGAAAGCAAGAAAGATTCAGTACCTGGGACACATCATGTGGAACAACAACAGATACCATCTCCTCCAGACCATCCTGCAAGTAAAAACACCAGGGAAGAGAAGCGTTGGCCAGTGAACAATATCCTGCCTTAAGAACATCAGAATGTAGACCTTTAAAACATCTACAGAGCTATTTAGAGCTGCAAGTGACAGGAAAAAGCACTGCCGAGATGGTTGCCAACCTCTGGAATGGGTAGGAACCAGAAGAAGAAGAAGAAAACATTCCCTTATGCCTGTTTTATTTTTGATGATGTTCATATTACGAGGTGCATTCAAGTTCTAAGGCCTCCGATTTTCTTTCTAATTAACTACTCACCCGAAATCGATGAAACTGGCGTTACTTCTCGACGTAATCGCCCTGCAGATGTACACATTTTTCACAACGCTGACACCATGATTCCATGGCAGCGGCGAAGGCTTCTTTAGGAGTCTGTTTTGACCACTGGAAAATCGCTGAGGCAATAGCAGCACGGCTGGTGAATGTGCGGCCACGGAGAGTGTCTTTCATTGTTGGAAAAAGCCAAAAGTCACTAGGAGCCAGGTCAGGTGAGTAGGGAGCATGAGGAATCACTTCAAAGTTGTTATCACGAAGAAACTGTTGCGTAACGTTAGCTCGATGTGCGGGTGCGTTGTCTTGGTGAAACAGCACACCCGCAGCACTTCTTGGACGTTTTTGTTGCAGTGCAGGAAGGAATCTGTTCTTCAAAACATTTTCGTAGGATGCACCTGTTACCATAGTGCCCTTTGGAACGCAATGGGTAAGGATTACGCCCTCGCTGTCCCAGAACATGGACACCATCATTTTTTCACCACTGGCAGTTACCCGAAATTTTTTTGGTGGCGGTGAATCTGTGTGCTTCCATTGAGCTGACTGGCGCTTTGTTTCTGGATTGAAAAATGGCATCCACATCTCATCCATTGTCACAACCGACGAAAAGAAAGTCCCATTCATGCTGTCGTTACGCGTCAGCATTGCTTGGCAACATGCCACACGGGCAGCCATGTGGTCGTCCGTCAGCATTCGTGGCACCCACCTGGATGACACTTTTCGCATTTTCAGGTCGTCATGCAGGATTGTGTGCACAGAACCCACAGAAATGCCAACTCTGGAGGCGATCTGTTCAACAGTCATTCGGCGATCCCCCAAAACAATTCTCTTCACTTTCTCGATCATGTCATCAGACCGGCTTGTGCGAGCCCGAGGTTGTTTCGGTTTGTTGTCACACAATGTTCTGCCTTCATTAAACTGTCGCACCCACAAACACACTTTCGACACATCCATAACTCCATCACCACATGTCTCCTTCAACTGTCGATGAATTTCAATTGGTTTCACACCACGCAAATTCAGAAAATGAATGATTGCACGCTGTACAAGTAAGGAAAACGTCGCCATTTTAAGTATTTAAAACAGTTCTCATTCTCGCCGCTGGCGGTAAAATTCCATCTGCCGTACGGTGCTGTCATCTCTGGGACGTATTGACAATGAACGCGGCCTCATTTTAAAACAATGCACATGTTTCTATCTCTTTCCAGTTCGGAGAAAAAAAATCGGAGGCCTTAGAACTTGAATGCTCCTCGTATAACTAATTACTTTTCAACACACTGTTCAACCTTTTTGGCTGGTCTTCCAAGTCCTACACTGTCTCGAAAAGAATTACAATGTCATCAGCAAGTTTTTATTTCTTCTCCCAGAACTTTGATTCCCTGTCCAAATTTCCCCTTAGTTTCATTTACAGATATACAATATACAGATTGAATAACATCAGATATAGGGTACAGTCCTGTCTCATCCTCTCCCAGGTGCCACTTTCCTTTCATGTCCTTCATCTCTTATAACTGCAATCTGGTTTCTGTATACGATACACTTAACTCATCACTCTTTGTATCTTACTCCTGCTACATTCAGAATTTCAGTGCATGTATTCCAATCAATATTGTCAAGAGCTGTCTCTAAGGATTATAACACTGTCAGCTTCTTCTATCTGCTTGTCATCATATTTTAGGCGTATTTTATTCCTGTTCTTCTTAACCACTGTTTTGACATGGGAGACCACGCATATTCTCTGCATTCCTCCATAAATCATTTCTGTTCCTGGGTTTCATGTCCCATTCTCCTTTTCTCAGGCCGATCACCTCCATATGCCGATCACCTCCATATCCTTTTTGGGCTCATGGGCTCATCCTTTCAGCTTGTCCGTGGACTCCTAAGGCCTTTCTGCCTTCAGCAGAACCTGATAATGCTACTCATGGCAGTCCTTCCTCTTCCATCCTAATTAGGTGTCCTGCCGACAAAAATCTTATTTTCTTCATCCTTCAGCCAATATCAATTTGTGAGTATAGGTCTGCTCGTTCCTGTTTTTTTAATATCCGCCATTCCTGTGATTGGGTGTCCCTCTTGGGACAAATATTTTCGTCAATATTTTTCTCTCAAAGACAAGCAGTTTTGTTCATCTGTTTTCCTTAATTTAAATGTTTCAGAGCCTTACAGAGCCACCACGAGAATTAACCTATGGCAAAGTCTTATGTGAAAACTTCTCGAAACTGCTCTCCTGCACAGCAAGTACCATAAGCCAAAATGTGCTCTATTTGCTGGTGTGATCCTTGCCTTAATCCGGATTTCTAGTCTTTTCTGCTCATTAAAATGCTTCCCAAATATTTAAACATGTCTGTTCTTTTAAAAGTTAACTGTCACGGGGGTGACTTGCTCACAACCTTGTACTCCATTTTCTCCTCATTAATTTGTAAATCTGCTTTCCTTGCAATACTTCTCTAAGAACTTGTCATGAGCTGCAGCTCCTCTTTGCTATCGTTTATTAGAACATCATCTCCATATGCAAGCCTATTTATTGTGTTTTTGCCCAGTTTTATTCCTGTCTGGTTTAATTTTTGGTATTCTTTGTCTGTTGTCTCTAAAATTAAATGAAAAAGTACTAGAGATAATGTGTCTCCTTGTTTAACACCAGTTCTTAGAAAAAAATGCTCTGACATCTCTTTAGTGATCTTTACACTGCAATTGGTTTAGCTGAGAAGTTTCAGTGGATGATTCCAGTAACATTCATTCACACTCTACACCTTTTTCAAAGCGGTTGAATGCATGGCAAAAACTGAAACAGGAGATTAGAAAACCAGAGAGGTTAAAAGTAAAATTACGATTCTTGTTTTTGTATTGAACTACATAGCTAGCATACACAATAATCAGTAAGACATCTTTTGACAACACTTGGCACTGCTATTAACTGGCAAAACAATATTCTGGATAAATGTGTTTATTTAGCCATCAGAGTGAACAAACCATGTCAGTTTTGTACTACTAACCACAGAGTAGTATTAACAAACAAATAATAATAATAATAAATTTTAGTATGAAGTTACAGCAACAATTTATTAATATTAATGGTGGATTTTATTGGGCACTCAATTGCTAGGTTATCAGCACCTTAAAAGTTACTCATCCCTTCTTTCCTTATACGTGTGAGTATGTGCAGTTGTATATGCTAACTCCAAGAATTATTATTTAAGATAAGGTGATGAAGTCTTGCTAGCACCAAATGTCATTTGTTGGGACTGTTATCACTGAAGACTAACAGCTAGGAGGAAAGCAATGCAGGTTGCAGCCAATGAGAAGTGGGCACACTGAGGTGCTGTGGGTGGGCTGAACATTAGGGGGAAGTTGTGTTTGAGAGGAAGTATTTTTTTTTTGTTCCAGTGAGGAAAAGACTTGCTTCTGGGTCACAGTACAATAACGACTTTTTGAATTTAATTTTCTCCTTGACATGCAGCAATATGTGCACACTGTTATGATGCTTAAGAAATTATGCAAATAAACCTATGTTATTGGTTTAGTAAAATGAAGCTATCCAGGTGATGAATTCTGAAACCAGCTTAGCAATGAACTTTGAACACATTGAAGCCTTGATTACTGATTGCAATTACTGATTGTGGAATCTGGTTAGTTATTTGCCAAGGATTGTGTGAGTGCCAATTAATAAAATATTCTGGTTCGAACTTAAACCCTCGAACCCTAGTTGTCATACAAAAAGTAATACAAACCGCTCCCATTATACTCCACAAAATTCAGTGTTGCATTTAAGAAAATGCTGAAGCACTTCCTTTCTAACATATATAACTAGTCGATCAGTTTGCTACATCAAAAAAAAAAAAAAAAAAAAAAAAAAAAAAAAAAAAAAAAAAAAAAAAAAAAAAAAAATATGCACATATCAAAAAAAGTTTTGCATCACCTTGGTTCCGAGAGTTCCGAAACCTGTACAGAAAATTAGAATAGAGATCAACATAAACATCATTTCCGCCCTTTTTATAGCTCCTGAAAACGACGCATTGCTTGTTGTACCCCCATGCAGCAAGACCTTCAGAAGTGGTGATCCAGATTGTTATACACACCAGTACCTCTAATACCTTCCATTTATACATTCCTGTATTCATTGTGGCACACTATCCACAACTTCAGCAAGGCCCGGTCCAGATTGTCCCACTCCTCAATGGCGATTCAGCGTAGATCCCTCAGAGTGGTTTGTGGGTCATGTCGTCCATAAACAGTCCTTTTCAATCTATGCCAGGCATGTTCGATAGGGTTCATGTCTGGAGGACATGCTGGCCACTCTAGTCGAGCGATGTCTTTATCCTCAACGAAGTCATTCACAAGATGTGCACAATGGGGGGTGCGAATTGTCATCCATGAAGAAGAATCCCTCGCCAATATGCTGCCGATATGGTTGCACTATTGGTTGGAGAATGGCATTCACGTATCGTACAGCCGTTACGGTGCCTTTCATGACCACCAGTGGCGTACGTCAGCCCCACACTATGCCACCCCAAAACAGCAGGGAACCTCCACCTTGCTGCACTCACTGGACAGTGCGTATAAGGCATTCAGCCTGACCAGGTTGCCTCCAAACACGTCTCCGACGATTGTGTGGTTGAAGGCATATGCGACACTCATTGGTGAAGGGAACTTGATGCCAATCCTCAGCAGTCCATTTGTTATGTTTTTAGGCCCATCTGTACCATGCTGCATGGTGTCGTGGTTGCAAAGATGGACCTCATCATGGACGTCGGGAGGGAAGTTGCACATCATGTAGCCTATTGCGCACAGTTTGAGTCGTAACACGACATCCCTTGGCTGCACGAAAAACATTATTCATATTGGTGGCATTGCTGTCAGAGTTCCTCTGAGCCATAACTTGTAGGCAGCAGTCGTCCACTGCAGTAGTAGCCTTTGGGCAGCCTGAGCGAGTCATGTCAACGACAGTTCCTGCCTTTCCGTATCTCCTCCATGTTTGAACAACATCACTTTGATTCACTCCGAGATGCCTGGACACTTCCTTTGTTGAAAGCCCTTCCTGGTACAAAGTAACAATGCGGACGCGATCAAACTGCGGTATTGACCGTCTAGGCATGGTTGTCCCATTTTCTCTTGTTTATCATTCTTTCTCTTCATGTTTCTCAATCAGTTGCGCCCCCCCTCCCTCCCCCCCCCCTCTCTCTCTCTCTCTCTCTCTCTCTTTTCCATCACCTCCTGCTCACAGTACCTTGAGTTTTCATGGAATTATTAGTTCCCTGCCTCACAAGATTCTCCAGTGTTAAAACATCCTTTGCAACTATCAACAATACTTAAACAGCAGTTTCTCATCAAGCTATTTGCCACATTTTTCAACATTATGCTCTTCCTTCCAGAACCGATAAATTGGGCTTTCTTTCAAAATTTATATAATCCTTTCGGCAGTTTTATCTGCTTACTGTAACATCTTATGAGTATATTTTCATTTCACTCTAATGTTAACCCAGCAAGTGTACTCAAAATTCAGTCCAAAACAGCAGTGATGTGAACATGTTAGATGTGCTTAGAGTGGGTCATCACTGTCCTATCACTCTACAATCTCTGTTCTTTTAATCCTTCAATCCCCCCCCCCCCCCCCCCCCGCAAACCCTGTCCACACCACTCTCCACTCCTTATTACTACACATACTCGTATAGATTTGAGAAGTGCATATTGTGTGCTCTCAAGACGTTTTTGAGGGAGGGAGGGAGAGAGCTAAGTCCCAGTTGTTTTGGGTTGTTCTGAAGGTGTATTCATATCTGAATACTGCTGAAGAGTGACGATCTATTACATGAAGAACTACACTGTAGTTGATTTTTTTTTCTTTTTTTTTTTTCGATTTGTAGCTGGCGGAATATTTGTGCACAGGCATGTACGGAGATCGAAGTTAATGTCAGATTGACATTAAAATCAACAGAGATGCAGCACTGCCTCAGAACTAACAGTGACACTCCCAGTATTCTCTTCTAAAGATTTCTGCTTGTTATTTGCTTATTGTTGGGTGGCTAGTAGCTAATTTCAATTTTCGTGTTGGGAATTTTCCGCATCGTGTAACAGGAGCTTAAGTGTACCATAGTGGATAAAAGGAGCAGATTTTGACACTGAATCCTGTAGTTTTGTTTTTTGAAGCCGATTATTCTAAATATGAAAGCATGTGTGTTTTGAAAATTCTTGAAAGGTTTGTAAACAAGGAGACTACTGTGCATTTAACTGATAAAACAAGAAATTGTGCATTATTTATTAGCTGTCCAAATTAAAATATAACAGCTGACGAGATTTGATGCTTCATTGAGATTTTGTCTGTTAGTCGGTACAATATTCTGCCATCTGAATGACATTACTGGAATGACAACATGAAGAACCAAGCTGTGCGTAACTCCAAGAGGAGGAACAGATTTCTACAAATCTGCCGATTTCTGCACTGGGCCGATAACACAAAAAATGACCCTAATGATAAGG
This sequence comes from Schistocerca nitens, assembly GCF_023898315.1. NCBI lineage: Eukaryota > Metazoa > Arthropoda > Insecta > Orthoptera > Acrididae > Schistocerca > Schistocerca nitens. The sequence goes on along the minus strand of NC_064615.1, from coordinate 653,614,943 downwards.
CTTCAAAAATCCACCTAGTGATGGAAATGCTAAAGAGTTGTGTAGATAGCTTTGTACCTGAAGAGCACTTCACATATGATTAAAGCACGGTTAAATATTTTGGCCGCTGTGGCTGCAAGTGATTTATTAGGAGTAAATAAGATCTGGGTACAAAATATGGATACTCAGCACTAAGAATGGCTATTTAGTCAATTTTGAGTTTTACCAAGGCAAAGGTCCACACAGATAAAGTATTTGGCCAGTCAGCAAGCCCCTTACTGGTACTACTTGGTGAAATTCCAGCAGAGACATGGGACTTGAGCCATACATTTTGCATGGATAATGTATTTTCCGTTTCTGCAGTTTCCTTATTAAAATTCTCCAGATATTCAGCCATTTGAACTGTAAGAGAAAACAGAATTTTTGAAAAAAAGAGAGACTTCAAAGTAAAGGCTATTTCTCCAAGAAAGATTAAGGGTACTACAAAACAGTTAATGAGAGAAATGATGAACTGCTGTATGTCTGCTGGATGGACAATACCATAATCACAATCTCCTCCTCATGTGGCAGCCAACCTCTTGGTATGGTTGAGTATTTTTTCTCAGTAAACAAAGAGGAATGTGGCACTCCCAAAGTCTCAAGTAACTGAAGTATAACATGTACCTGGGACGAACAGACCAAATGGGTTAAAATCAGTGTTGCTCCCAAAACGGAATTCACAGGAAAGAATGGTACTGTCCCTTGTTGACATGGATGCTTGATGTAACTATGCAGAAAACTTGTATTCTGTGTAATAAACTAGGCAGATAAAAAATTTATCAAGCACAAATCAAGTGGGAAACAGTAAAAGTGTTGTTATGTAAGTCCCAGGTCCCTCCCAAAGGAGATGATCGGACTGATCATTTTATTCAATGCATGAAAGAGAAGTAAATGAAAAGGTGTGTTGGTTGACTATAAGAACAATGCGTTCAAAATGCAAAGTAGGATTATGCATTAAACTTTTCACTGTTTCATTTCCCCTAAATGTATGACATACTGGTCATCTAATAATGCATTTCCTGTACACATATATGGTTAATTTCTGTTCTATATTTTTGTGAATGTTGGACTCTAAAGGATTAATTATATATCTAAATGATTATGGTCATGCTCTATCTATATTGAATGCTTTTGTAAATGTAGTATATTAGCTTCTGTTAAGTGCCTAGTGTTGCCATATGACAATGGCATTTATTTTGAAAATTAAAATTTTGGTAATTACTCTTACATGGCATTTTATTTATATAATACATCAAAAATAAATAAAAAATAGTAGAAAAAATTGACTCTGGTGCTAATAGGTTAAGAACTAGAAATACATCATAAGTGCAAGTTCATATTACAGAAATGAAACAAGTTTTCCCTTTACTTATGTATGTTCTCCACAGATCACCATATGGTGCATGGTGGAGAGTACATACAACATTACTAGTTGTTCTCTTTCCTAGAGCAAGGGAAAACAAGACTGTCTACATGCCTCCAAAAGAGCTCTAAAACATGTCTTTGCGCTCCTTATACGAGTTGTTCAATGGCGGCAGTAGAATTGTTCTGCAGTCCAGACAAAGATGTCAGCTATCTAATCTTTCTCAATAGTGTTTCATGTAAAGAATATTGTCTTCCCTCCAGGGATTCCCATTCGAGTTCATGGAGCATAACCCTACCACTGGCATGTCGATCATGCCTACCGGTAACAAATCTATCGTGCTCTAAATTTCCTTGACGTCTTCCTTTAATCCGGCCTGATATGAACCCCAACAACCATGATGTGCAACATTGGGCTGCATGAATGTCTAATATATGGTCTCCTTTATTAACAAGATACACTTACCTGGAATTCTCCCAACAAATCGAAGTGGACCATACAACTTTGCTACTACCAAACTTCTGTGCTCATTCCATTTGATATTGAGTTGCAATGTTCTGCCAACACAGCTAGATTAAATATCTTATTAACATGACTGAGTCAAGCAGCACATCACTAACACTACATTTAAATATTACAGGGCTGTTTTTTGTAAACGTACGCATTAACTTAATTTTTCCACACACTGAGAAGCTGCCATTCATCATACCAAATGGAAATAAATTATGCCTAAGTAATCCTTTAACCTTTCATACACTGGGACACTCTTGAAGATACCCTTGTCTCTGACAAACACTCCTTATCGAGGAAAAAGTACTGGGTTCTATTACTTTGTAAGTCCTCAAAGCTGCCCACATATCCAAAAACCCATTCCATGTCCTCAAACCTTCGTTAACAATCTGCAGTGGGCCACTATGTGAAACCCTTACCAGAATAGTATCTGCCTGTTTCCCTTCAACCTTGGTTAGCCAGATACTGTGGAAGAAAAGTGCAAGCCGAGTTTTAAGTGTTTCTTTCTAAATCCAAGCTAATTTGTGGAGCAAAGCTTTTCTGCCTGCTGCTTCTTCAGTCAGCTCTTTTATTTGACTGCCTTGCCTTATTTATCCCTTTAAGTCTCTTTCAACATTCTCTCACTGTTTCCTGTTGTTCACAGCTTTCATGTATCTGCCATGCTTCACAAGTCATCCACAATGTTTCACAAGTCATTTGATTCCTCATTGTATTAACGACATGGAATTTCATTTTTCATAGCGAAAACAATTTACCACATGTGTCAATAAATCAACAGACATTCACTGATAGGAAACTAGTGGCCAATTGCAGCATCTTTGCCTCTAAATTTGGAATCTCATTGTGTTTCTATATTGATCAATAGTGATTTATTATCATTTGAGTACACACAAAAAATGTGAACTGTTCATTTACATAAAATAAGAAACATTACAAATTGTCAAATCAACAGAGATAATTTTTAGTATGACATGAAAGATGACATCAATACTGTAATGAGTTTCCAAAGTTTAAACTGTGCTGCTGGGATTTATCACTGAGATATTGTTTACAGGTTACAATAAAATGTCTGCAAATGTGATCACTTAGGCATGATGCCGGTGTGATTCATACTATACAAAAACATAGTCACTGACGACATACAAACATTTAGTTTATGATTAAAAACTTACATAAGAGTTATGCCTTTTAAAACATTCTTATACAAACCACATATGCAGTGTACTTACAGGATAAATTCACTAGAGTGAGGAAAATGTACATCTTTTTAGTTTAAGATATGCCTAGAGCACTGTGAAAAACAAAAGCATTTCATTGGAATACTTTACAGTACATCCTTATGCGCTGTCAAGATAACAGCCTTGACCAATTACAAAATTCCAGGTGAAATAGTATTTTACAAAAGTTTTATCACAGTAAACACACAGTGTACTGCCTATACAAATCAGTTTATCAGTCTGGGAATGTTGTAAATAATCTTGAAGCAATATTTCGGTTTTCTTCCACTTAAGACTCACAGAAATAAAAATGTTTATTCAAAATCTCATTTGGTAAGGCCCAGTATAGGCACCCTTCAATTTTCCTCTCATACGGCGTCCTCGTGTTGCAGTGCGAGGAAAAACAGCTCCGCGAACACCTTCTCCACGCATCATCATTGATGCCCTCCCTGCAACAAAAATCCCGTCCTGTAATTCTTAAGAAACATACAGCATTTTCTTAGGCTCTACATTTTTAAACTGCAAAAGACAGTTTTGAGACAACTATTAAATCATTTTTCATAAATGAACTTCTAAATAAAGTACTAAAAACTTTGTGTTTATTTTCCTACCAAACGAAATGTAATTTTATCAAGAAACAAACTGTGCTAAAAGCACAGAGTTCAATTTACTTCTTGAAAGATAAAATACTATTTGAGGGACACACTTGCTAGTATGGCAACATACTTTCATTCATGAACGTCAATTAATATAGAATTTTGTGGAAGTGCTTCATGTGTGAAAAGATATTTATTGTGCAAAGGTAATTAATTATGCTGTGTGGGTTCACAGAACAGTTACTTTCTAATGCAATTTCTAAGCATGAGCCACTCCAGCTTGAAAGTGAAAGTGACATTCACATATGCACTAACAGAACAAAAAAGGAGGCAAGATTTGAGTTTGACATCCCATTAAGGTGATATCAGAGACTAAGCACACGCTAGGAATAGATGAGGAAAGGGGATGTCCCTTTGTTTGGAATGGACCATTGTAGAATTTGTCTTAAGTAATTCCAGAAAATTATGAAAAACCTAAATCTGGATGGTTGGATGAGGGTTTGAGCACCTCTCCTCCAAAATGTAAGTCAAAGACCTTAATACTAACAGAAAAATGTGAAGTACGGAAATGTCTAGTAGACAGCCTACATACGGTTAAAAGCTGATTAGTGTAACTATTCTTTGACTATGTGTCCCTTACCATATGAGGTATGTAAATAAAGTACTGAGACAGACAGCATAGTGTTCTATCTGGCAATGCTGGTGACACTGGACTTGGAGGGGAGGCAGGTGGACATGTGATAAGTGGTAAGTGCTCACTGAACCATACTAGTGACATGCTGGTTGTCTGTATTGTTTCTTTTAGTGAAGAAGATTTTGTTTGTGCATTCTGACAATGGGTGACACAAATACCAAGCAATGGTGTGCGATCAGATTTGGCTACAGACTTTGATGCAGTGCAAATGGAAATTTTTGCAAAGCTTCGGCAGGCTTACAGAAACAGTGTTTTTTCAAGGTCCCATGTGTTTTGGTGGGTTAAGACATTAGCAGAAGGAAGGCAGTCAACTGAACATGAACCTCGCAGCGAAAAATCTTCAGTTTCAAGAACTGGTAGAAATGTTGACAGAGTACGGGATCTTGACCATACAGATCATCAGCGGATAGCCCGAATAATTCGGGCAGAAGTGAATTTGAGTCACGCCATCATTCATCAGAGACAAAATATGAAATACAATTGGGTGTTGCATCACAACAATGTGTCTCTGCTCACAGTAATTTCAGTAAACCTGTTTTTGGCCTAAGAACATTTCTGTGGTTCTTCAGCACCCTTATTCACTTGACGTAAGTCCTTGCAACTCTTTTCGCTTTCTGAAATTGAAAACACAACATATGTTGTTTAGGGGCCCTGGATAACATTTAAATGGTTGTAAACAACCAGCTGAAGGTTATTCCAGTATCTGAGTTCCAGCACTGTTATGACGAGTGGATGAACTACTTTATGTGCCTCATATACTAACTGTAGGGTACTAGTAAGGAATTAATTATGTACATATATGACTTGTATATGGCTATAAATATTTACAGAATGTGAATATCTGTTTGTATGTGGTATCTGTTTGTATGTGGTATGAAATGGAGACAGGTGCAACATGAGGGCATCGAACTGTATAGTAGGTGGACTGAGGCAATTCTTTGCTTAATTCAAAGAGATAAGGAAAGGGCAAGAAAATGCTCTAGCAGAAAGGGGATAGATAATCTCATCAGGATGGAGATGGGTGCATAAAGCTGAAGACCGTAGCACATTGAAAAGTCTACAAGAGGCCCCTTGCCGTCATCAGGAATCAAATGGCTACTACTGATGCTGCTGATTACATGAATTACTCATGGATGTTATTAAAAGAATGACCATGACTTCTTATTAAAGAAACAAACTCCAAAAGTTGAAATATAGACAAGGAGTAATGCTCTGAACCTATGAGTTACATACCAGCATAATAGGAGCATTATTTTACCACCATTCCATTTCTTAAGTCATCAAACTGGCTGTTTCAGTCTAAATTAATGTGAAAACTTCTTACATAAACTGTATGGTGGCTGCAGACTAACTTGCATTCTCTCTCATAGCATACATTGTTTCAGTTCCTGTTTACGAAACCATCAACTGCTCAACACCTTCACTATAAATTTTCAAATGTGTGTCAATTCCTAAAGGACCAAACTGGTGAGGTTATCAATCCCTAGACTTTAACACTACTTAAACTAACTTACACTAATGACAACACACACACACCCACGCCCAAGGGAGGACTCGAACGTCCGGCGGGAGGGGCCGCACAGTCCATGACATGGTGCCTCTAACCGCTTGGCCACTCCACTTGACACACCTTCACTATAGAACGAGTGGTTATCTTTCTCCATATCACTGTTAATATGACATCGGCCTCACATTATAGTGTAACTATAGATTATGGAGCTAAATTCAAGTATGGGATAATATTTTCACACTTGCACTGTCTACTTAAAAGAATTTCACCTTTCTTCACCTACATTCATACTTCGCAAGCCACCATAATGGGTGAAACAGAAGGTATGTCGTACCACTACTAGGCATTTCTCTTCCTGTTCTACTTGCCAACAGAGCAAGGGAAAAACAACTGTTTACATCCCTATTTACCAGCACTAATTTCTCTAGTCTTCATTGTCCTTACACAAAATATATGTTGGTGGCAGTAGGACTGTTCTGCAGTCCACTTCAAATACCGGATGTCTAAATTCTCTCAACAGTGTACATCAGCCTTCCCTACAGGCATTCCTGAACCATCTCCAAAATACTTGAGAGCTGATCAGACCTACTGGTAACAAATCTAGCAGTCCATTTGTGAATCAAGGCAGTCAGATAGATACATTATTTCTCAATTTCTGAAAAGCATTTGACTCAGTATCACACCTACACTTCTTATCAAAAGTGCAATCTTATCAAACGTGCAAACAAAATATGGGGCTGGAATGAGAATCTCTTCTTAGAGATAATTCAGCATGTTATTTTGGATGGAGAGTCATCGACAAATGTAGAAGTAACTTTGGGTCTGCTCCAGGGAAGTGTGTTGGGTCCCTTGTTGTTCATATTGTACATTAATGATCTTGTAGACAATATTAACAGTAACATCAGGCTTTTCGTAGATGATGCAGTTATCCACAACAAAGTATAGTCTGAACAAAACTGTGCAAATACGCAGTCAGGCCTCAATAAGATTTCAAAGTGGTGCAATGACTGGCACCTTGCTTTAAATGTTCAAAAATGTAAAATGACAAAACGTAGTATCCTATGAAAATAAAATTAGAGAGCCACAGTTGGAATCTGTAAACTTATACAAATATTTGGGTGTTACACTTAGTGGGGACATGAATTGTAACGATCACATGGGTTGTCATGGGTAGAGCAGATAGCAGATTTCAGTTATGGTGGATTACTATGGAAATGCAGTCAGTCTACTAACGAGATTGCTTACAAGTCACTGCAACCCACCCTGGAACATTGCTCAAGTGTGTGGAACTTGTATCAAATAGACTAGCAGGGGATTTTGAACATTAACAGAGCAGTGATACATGAATCGTCACAGGTATGTATTACTTGAAGGATGAAGTCACTTGAGATGTTGGAAGAAATGAAATGGCAGACACTTTAAGATAGATGGAAACAATCCCAACAAAAGCTATTGAAAAAGTTCCAAGAAACGGCTTTAAATGACTAGAAATGTGCTACAAACCACTACATATTGCACCCATAGAAGCTGTGAGAGTAAGTTTAGGTTAATTAAAGCATGGACAGAGGCATTTAAACAATCATTTTTCCTGTGCTCCATACTTTAATGGAACAGAAAAAGTCCTACTAATTGGTACAGTGGGACACACCCTCTGCCATGCACTTCATAGTGGTTCGCTGTGTGTAGATGTAGATGTAGGTGTAGGTGTAGGTGTAGGTGTAGAAGCTGACTATTCGCTTTCCCCTTCCCCATGACAACCCTTACAAGCTTGTTCCATTTTGTATCACTCTTCAATGTTACACCTCGACATTTTACCAATGTGATTGTGCCAAGCAGCACACAACTAATGCTGTATTAAAATATTATGGGAATTTTCTACATCCAGGCCAGCTGCGATTCGTCACACCAACCAGAAATTTTGTCGAAGTCATCTTCTGTCCTTCTGTAGTCACTCACCAACGACACTTTCCTACATATCACAGCATCAGCCACAGATTGCTGCTCACCCTGTCTGTCAGATCATTTATGTACATCGAGAATAACAGTGGCCCTGCCACCTTCCCTTACACTTCCGTGTCTCTGATGAAAATTTGCTGTTGAGGACAACATACTGGGTTCGATTACTTAAGAAGTCTCTGAGCTGTACATATATCTGGGAACCTATTCTATATGCTCGTACCTTTGTCATGCCTAGTCGGACATCACGTCAAATGTTTTCAGAAATCTAGGAATATGGAATCTGTCTGTTGCCCTTCATCCGGAGTTTGGGGGATATCATATGAGAAAAGGGCAAGCTGAGTTTCACAATAGTGTTTTCTGTTTATAGTTATGCTTTTAATTGCAGGTAATTATTGTCTAGAAAACTAAAGGAACAAAAACTTAAGTCTACAGCAGAATACGAGTAAATCCTTGCACTTGTTTTACTTTTGACACATTCATATTTTTAAGAACATAACAAAGGGTAAAAACAGCACAAACTAAATGATGTTCACAATGGATGGCTCTAAAATGTTAGTGAACCATTTCAAATCACCTACTGTGGATCTTGCCCTTGGGGGGGGTGGGGGGGGTGGGGGGGGGGGGGTGGGGAGAGAGAGAGAGAGAGAGAGAGAGAGAGAGAGAGAGAGAGAGAGAGAGAGAGAGAGAGGAGTGCACATCAATCAATGTAGAATAAGGAAGGGGGCAAAATAAAAAATTTAAAAAAAATCAATCAAATAAACATAATCTTTGTTCTACTTTATTGTTAGTGATGTTTGAATAAAACAGCCTTGGAAACAAAGAACATATTTAACAAATTTAGAAAATCTGTTACTTATTCTACACATTTATTAACATATAGATAACACAAGTCTGACAAAGACAAATTGCCAAAAAAGAAAAGGCAGTTTTAGCTCATTTTATAGAAAAGAACTGTGCATATCTGAATTTCTTGAAGACATGATATATCAATACATAAAATTCAATGAAAAATAACAAGTTCACGCACACACACCTACCTCTTAACAAAAATGCCTTATCAGTTACATTGCTAACAGTGCTACAGCTGCATATTTTACTAAATTTATAAAAATTAAAAAAGTTTTTAATGTTTCACTTTATCTTTTCACAAGCAAAGCATTCTTCAACATTTCAATGCCAGTCTTTCCAGCTGAATTTAAAAAAAAAATAAAATAAAATAAAAAAATAAATAAATATGAAAATCACTTCGTTCTGATCTTCAAAATTAAAATGAGGTTACTAGTGCAAGATGTTAAGAATCCTGAACTTTTGTGTGAATGTATACTGTATCACACATTTTCTCAAGGAGCCACTTGCTACAGCAGAGAAATTCAACAATAACCTGTGATATGATAGGAAGTATTCCTTCTGGTATACACACAAAAGCATCAGTCTTTTGCTAAAATTGGTAACTTCTCATAAAACTTTCATTTTTATTTTTCATGTGGCAGAATAAAATACAATTAAATTTCATTTGTGAAAAAAAGAAAATTAAGAAGGTCAGAAAAAGTATATATGTACTCATTGTGCAACTCAGTTAAATTGTCAGAAACTGCTTAGCCCCAAGTGTGCACCAGTCTCCGTTACTAAAAATTGTCAATAAATGATAACTGATGCAGTATTATTATACACCATGACTCTACTATAGAACTATGTAACATTATCTTCACCTCTTGGCGAAGTATGCTGCAAACTGGAGCCAGGCTCACTCCAAACAATAGGTGTGTGCCTTGCACTGGAACCTGCTACGCCTCGAGCTCTGCCTCTGACTGAACTGCGGAACTGCCTTGTGACACGCCGAGTGGCCTCTTGGCTGCCACTCTCACTGGTAGTGCTACTACTGCCTGATGGTTGCTCTGAAGCTTCCGCTTCCCGTCCCTCCTCTGTTACTGTACGCGCCGATTCAGTAGCTGCACTTTCACCGGAGCTGACACCTGTTAACAGATGGGTATAACTCCTCACTTTAGAATCCAAGAGTTCAAGAAACAATAGAATGAAATAATGAAAGATACAATGACAAATTTTATCACATGACAAATGAGGAAAGCAATAAGCCATACAGAAATGTAGTGCATTAAATGCAATTAAGTAGTATAAGGATGAGAAAAACTGTTTAAACCTGGTAATATAAGCTCCGGATGAAACTACTGAGCATCAGACATACATTTGAAAAACTGCAGTGTGTGTCTGTTCTTTTGGGTAAAGTAAAGCATGCATTAAGCACGCACCTCAGGAGTTGGGGAAAATTCAAAGGCTCAATGAGAACTTTTACCTCTAACAATGGGAAACTGAGGCTGAAATACAACAATACAAAATGGGGCAGATTGCTACTTATCACACAATAAAGGTGTTGAATGGCAGACAAGCACATTGAAAGAGGACTTCATATACAGGGTGTACATAAAGTCTGGGAACACTATCAATTATTTATTGCACAAGAACCAAACATTGTACAAATATCATACATTTTGAAGAGAAACCCTGAAAGGTTTTTTTTTTATGTATACCGCCACGGCGTAGTTTGGTAATTTGCTGATAGACAGCACAAGTCGCAAACATGGCGAGTTCAGGTGCGGAGCGAGCTTTCTGTGTGTTGGAGTTCGACAAAAACAAATGTGATACAGCTGTTCAACGGATGTTTAGAACCAAGTACGATACGAAGCCACCAACAAGGAAGGCCATTTACCACTGGCACAACAAATTTGTTACAATGGGTTGCTCGTGACCAGCAAAGAGAAGTGGACATCCCAGTGTGAGTGAAGTGAATGTGGAGCGCGTATGAGAGACATTCATAAGGAGTCCAAAGAAATCGGTGTGTCCTGCATCCTGTGAACTCGAAATGGCTCAAATGACAGTGTGGAAAGTTCAGTGACAGAAGCTGTCCTTGAAACCATTCAAATTGGAGCTAGTGCAGAAGTTCAATGACGTGCTACAGAATAGGACAGCTGTTTCATGAGATGGCCTCCCTGATCACCTGATCTCACTCTGTGAGATTTTTTTCTGTGGTGACATATTAAAGATCTAGTGTATGTAACGTCTCTACCACAGGATGTAGCAGAGCTCTGGAAGAGAATACAGGAAGCGACTGCCACAGTCGATGATGCCATGTTGGGACGGATATGGCAAGAATTCGATTACCATATTGATGTCTGTTGGGTCATTAATGGTCCGCATATCGAAAGTGTTGGGTCATTAATGGTTCGCATATCGTAAGTTCATATTAAAAAAAAAAAAAAAGTTGCTCTTCAAAATGCAATATGTATGACATCTGCACAGTGTTTAGTTCTTGTGCAATAAATAATTGAAAGTGTTCCTGGACTATGTACACCCTGTATACGCATATACGCAAGGTGATGCAGAAGTAACTGTACACACTTCATGGGTTTATGTATGTATCAAAATATGTGTAAAAGGTTAAATAAAATTTTGTCTGAAATTGCCTTATTTCAGAGTTATGCAGTAAAGTAGGGATCACAGGTGTAACACAAAATTAATTATTCTCAGAAAGCAATGACCCAAAGGGGTAAAAAATTCAACTCAACTACAAACTGCACGTTTAACCAAGGACTTGCTAAAGATTATGTCCATGTAGATGAAGACAGATGTGCTTGACGTCTTACCCCTCTCTAAACATAGCGTACTCTGTTCATCTCATTCCTCACAGTTACACAGCGATTTTCAATTTGTTACTGTGGTTGTGCTACATTGTCAGTTGCAACATCATACACAAGCTCTTCGAGATGGCACCAAAGGTAGAGTCCACGGGCTAAGCTCCAGAGATCTGGGAGGCCAAGCAACTGTTCTTACATGATGCGTCCACTTATTGACTTATCAAAATACACAGCTTTGAGATACTCTCTTGCCTCCCAATTGAAATACGCAGGACCATCATTGACAAAACAACAAGTGTACAAAACATGCCAAAAGCCTGCACGGGCCCAAGATGTAATGCCTGCCACAAACTACATTATGCATCATAACTTGGAAATAAAGCAGTTTTGGACAGAACTTGATGTAACATTTTACTCTTATTTTGATGCATACATTACACTCACAAAGTACATACAGTTACTTTTGAATCACTCTGTATATATCATCAGCTATCTGATGAAGTCCTTTGTCAGATGCAGAGAGAGCGCGCTATATTGTCAGTTGCAACATCATACACAAGCTCTTTGAGATGGCACCAAAGGTAGAGTCCACGGGCTAAGCTCCAGAGATCTGGGAGGCCAAGCAACTGTTCTTACATGATGCGTCCACTTATTGACTTATCAACATACACAGCTTTGAGATACTCTCTTGCCTCCCAATTGAAATACGCAGGACCATCATTGACAAAACAACAAGTGTACAAAACACGCCAAAAGCCTGCACGGGCCCAAGATGTAATGCCTGCCACAAACTACATTATGCATCATAACTTGGAAATAAAGCAGTTTTGGACAGAACTTGATGTAACATTTTACTCTTATTTTGATGCATACATTACACTCACAAAGTACATACAGTTACTTTTGAATCACTCTGTATATATCATCAGCTATCTGATGAAGTCCTTTGTCAGATGCAGAGAGAGCGCGCTATATTGTCAGTTGCAACATCATACACAAGCTCTTTGAGATGGCACCAAAGGTAGAGTCCACGGGCTAAGCTCCAGAGATCTGGGAGGCCAAGCAACTGTTCTTACATGATGCGTCCACTTATTGACTTATCAAAATACACAGCTTTGAGATACTCTCTTGCCTCCCAATTGAAATACGCAGGACCATCATTGACAAAACAACAAGTGTACAAAACACGCCAAAAGCCTGCACGGGCCCAAGATGTAATGCCTGCCACAAACTACATTATGCATCATAACTTGGAAATAAAGCAGTTTTGGACAGAACTTGATGTAACATTTTACTCTTATTTTGATGCATACATTACACTCACAAAGTACATACAGTTACTTTTGAATCACTCTGTATATATCATCAGCTATCTGATGAAGTCCTTTGTCAGATGCAGAGAGAGCGCGCTATATTGTCAGTTGCAACATCATACACAAGCTCTTTGAGATGGCACCAAAGGTAGAGTCCACGGGCTAAGCTCCAGAGATCTGGGAGGCCAAGCAACTGTTCTTACATGATGCGTCCACTTATTGACTTATCAACATACACAGCTTTGAGATACTCTCTTGCCTCCCAATTGAAATACGCAGGACCATCATTGACAAAACAACAAGTGTACAAAACACGCCAAAAGCCTGCACGGGCCCAAGATGTAATGCCTGCCACAAACTACATTATGCATCATAACTTGGAAATAAAGCAGTTTTGGACAGAACTTGATGTAACATTTTACTCTTATTTTGATGCATACATTACACTCACAAAGTACATACAGTTACTTTTGAATCACTCTGTATATATCATCAGCTATCTGATGAAGTCCTTTGTCAGATGCAGAGATACTCTCTTGCCTCCCAATTGAAATACGCAGGACCATCATTGACAAAACAACAAGTGTACAAAACATGCCAAAAGCCTGCACGGGCCCAAGATGTAATGCCTGCCACAAACTACATTATGCATCATAACTTGGAAATAAAGCAGTTTTGGACAGAACTTGATGTAACATTTTACTCTTATTTTGATGCGCACACACACACACACACACACACACACACACACACACACACACACACACACACACACACAGGGGGGGGGGGGGGTGAGTGCTACTGTTGTCTTTGGGTGCTATGGCTTGATTGCAACTGTGGTGAGCAGCAATCTCAGCTGGGGTGGGTGGGTAGTGGGGATGACAGAAGAAACATGAGATGGGGAGGAATAGCAGGGAAGGAGTGGGTGAAGAACCCTGTGGGAGTGTGCAGGGGCATGGCAGGGTCAAGAAGGGCTTTAAGTGCAACATCAGAAGGCAGTTCTGTGGTAGCAAATGGGGAGAGAAGAGAAACAGAAAGAAGGGGAAAATATATACAGGTTCATTAGGGGTACAAGGAGAGGCTGAATTGGAAGCAGGGAAGGGGTTAGGCAGGTGGATACAGGCCATGGCTGCTACAGGAACATAGTAAATGTTGCAAGGAGATTTACAGCCTACGCAATTCATAGAAGCTGATGTTGCGTGGGAAAATCCAGATAGCACAGGCCACGAAGCAGTCAACAAAGTCCAGAAAATCATGTTGGGCAGCATGCTCAGCAACTGGAGGGTCCAGTGGTCTCTACCACAGTCTGGCAGTGGCCATTCATGTGGACAGACTGTTTATTGGTGGCCTTGCATAGGAGAATGCTGCACAGTGGTTGCAGCTAAGTTCACAGGCCCCACGGCTGCTTTCACAGTGGCCTTGCCATTTGTGGGGTAGGAAATGCCTGTGACAGGACTGGAGTAGGTAGTGGTGGGAGGATGCATGGGACACGTCTTGGATCTCGGTCTGTTACAGGGAAATGAGTCCTGAGGCAAGGGATTGGGTGCAGAGGTGGAACATGAATGGACAGAAGATATCATGTAGCTTGATGGGTGATGGAATACCACAAAATCAGTGTGGGAGGGTACTGGGGAGGATATTTCTCATTTCAAGGCATGATGAGAAATTGTCAAAATCCTGGCAAAGAATGTGATTCAGTTGCTCCAAGTCGGAGGGAGGGAGGGGAGGGTGTGGGTGGATGCTCGTTTGTGACTGATCAGAGAGCATGTGGGGGATAATAGGTGACTGGGGAGGCAACGCACATGAGATTTTCTGGAAAAAGTAAAAAAGGTGATTTCAGGCCTGAGAAGACCTCAGTGAGACACTTGGCGTTAATGGGAGGATTTGCTTGTCACTACAGATGCAATGATCATGGGTAGCTAGGCTGTATGGACAGGACTTCTTGGTATGGAATGGGTGTGAGCTGTTTAAGTGTAGGTTGGGAGGTTTATCGTGGACGGAGCTACTGGTATGGCAACCTGTGAAGTGGAGCTAGACATCGAGGATGGTGGCTTGCACTGAAGCGAAAGGGTGAAGCGAGTAGGAGAGAAGGTGTATAGGTTCTGGAAGAATGTGAATATTGTGTCCTTACCCTTGATCACAATGAACCTGAACCAGTTGAAGGGTTTGAGATTCTTGGTGGTTAGGTAGGATTCCTCTAGATGGCTCATGAATAGCATGGCACAAGATGGTGCCCACTGCTGTACTACATATTTCTTTGCAGGAGAGGCCTTCAAAGGAGAAGTAATTGTGGATGAGGATATACTTGGTCATGATGACCAGGGAAGAAATTGTAGGTCTGTCAAGTGTTGGGAAAGGTAGTTTTCAATGGCAGTAAGGTCATGGACATTGGGCATGTTAGTGTACACGGAAGTGGCATTCACTGTGACGAGCAGAGTGCTGGGTGATGAAGCAATGGAAACTGTGGAGAGAAATGGCTACTGTCTTTTATACTGGAGGCATCATCCACAAACAAACCCATGGTACAGCCTCAAGGCACATCCCAGCTCACCACACTTGCAGTTAGGAAATGACAGTTAATGTTGGAAATGACAGTGGGCACATGTGTGAGAGTTATGCATGCGGCAATGTATGTTGTTTCCATCTGACAAAGGACATAGTGCAATAGCTGATAACATTGAGCAGTCTTCTTTCAATGCGCCTGTCATCCTATGAACGCCTCCTTTATGTGATAAGTAACTTTTAACCAAGTGCACTCAATTTTGCATTTAAAGCAGAGTTTTGGCATTTTGTTACAGCACACACTGTATTCAGGCCAACAGTTAATGATTTCTGATTTCCCAACCTGAAAACGCTAACCATTTCCCAAATGCACTCCCATCTTTGGGACTGTATGGAGAATATGCAATGGCTTCCCAGCAAAACTTCTGCAGCTCCAGGAAGGTCATGATGACCTTTCCCTTTGACTGCAAGGGCCTATTGCTCTATGACTTTCTGGGACACAGCACCACAATTAATGCACAGCGGTACATGGATATTCTGCAAAAATCAAGTCAACATCAAGATATGTCGATGAATGACATCATTCTGTTGTAGGATAATGCTCGCCCACTTGTTACCAAAGTTGTTTTGACTATGCTACAGAAGTTTAGCTGGGAAGCCCTCATATATCATCCATACAGTCTTAATAATCTACATGCAAAGGAGGTGCATACCTGGGTACAATCAAAGTTCCATAGACAACTGCAAACGTTATTCCTCCAAAGCACTGATGGTCTTGTTTCACTGTGGGATAAATGTATTAACAGTTATGGTTATTACTTTTGAAATAACACACAGTTTACTTACTTTCTCCATCTGTCTCATTTTCATTTGACAGCCTTTTATATTTGCAACAGCGGCTGTTCATGTAGAACCGGATACAAAGTTGTGTAGGAGTGAATAGGAGAGAAACTGAACTATGTTAACAGTTCATAAATTTTGAAGCAACTTTTAAATTATGTACAGGCACCAGTTATAATGAACAGTGACTCTTGTAAACATTATTACAACAGCTGATACGGGACAAAACTGTAGTGTTAATGAAATAGGACAATTGGACAGTCCAGTTAATGTAGAACGCAACTGAAGGACAGTTACAACAAATTACGTGATGCACTTGGTAACACTCAAATGGAGTTTAATAACACAACTACTCAAAAACATGAATGACTCAGAAATTCAAGATTTGAAGATGCAGCTTATCAAACGAAATGAACTAACTACTCTGCCACATGTAGGAAATGTTGATACAACAAATGTAATTAATGACAATATAATAATTCCATGCAATTAATGTACAGTAATCGACATATTAAGTTATACAGATTAATACGGAGAGGATATCAGAGTTGTCGAAAGCAGACCACTTTTCGACAAAATGTAATGAAAACTTTCTGGAAACTGCCGCAAATGTCACGCGAGTTTGGCAGACGGTGTTTGAATCTTGTGAAACTATGTATGTGTGGGACAGGCAATCAGTTTTTGTCATCAAATGACACTGAACTGGTGGAAGATGTACTTCAATGAATTCTACAAACAATTAAAAAACAATTATAACAAGCCCCATGGTAGCACGACATAATGTTGATGCAACACATGTGAAATGTATGACTCTGATCAGAAATTATGAAAATTTAATATGTCAATTTCATTGTGAGAAGATGTAACTGAAATGTATGAAAGCAGAATTATGTTTTTTTTCCTGTGCAGTAGCTGGACAGCTTTTATTCAAAAATACGTTTGAGAAGATGACTTGCAGCGAAGTTTAGGAATAGGCATGTGTATTATCATGGAAAAGGCACCGCAAATTATATTTAATTACAGGTCATGGATATCTTTTGGCAGATTAATGTGTTGTAGCCTACAGGATACAAAACTGATGTACTACTGTGAGCTTGAATTAACAGACAAAGTAGATAGTCGCTGCGACCATTTATAAGAGATAGTGGTCATTAGGTGCAGTGAGTAAGTGATAAATATGTATTCGAGTGTCACAATGATACTTTTTGACAACGTATTTTTCCGGAAACCACAGTAGAACAACTATGGCAGTCGGCATAGCATGTGTTGTTTTCAAGGCAGCCAAGGACATTAGGTCACGTGTGCAGGGCGACTGTATTTTGTTGCCAGTGCTACTGCAGTATCTTTGCATTTTCACGTTGGAAAGACAACCAATGGATTGCAATGGGACAGCGCACGGAGCCACAGGAAGCTGACATCATCACACGCACAACTGTCGTATGTTCCAACACAATGTGGTGTACACGTATCAGCTGTTACAATGCTTCCACGGTACCCAACCTGTCCAGCAACCACAAGAGCCATATCAAAACTGTTTTAGTCCATAACAGCATAAATGTCACAGCTTGTTGCTTCAAGAAACTGTGTAACTGCATGTGTATTAAAGCTCAACATATAGGTAGTGTACTAAAAGCAGAGCAGCCAGCGATAAGTTCATGACAATTTTTACATATTCTATAGTAATTAGCGTTACAAATGTCACAGTCCAGTGTTTCAATGAACTGTGTGTGATGTACAGTTCAATGATACAGGCAGAGCATAACAGCGAAGTAATTACCAACATGTTTTCAATTTCAGTGAAACCCCGCTATTCATTTTTTTTAGGGATTTCAAAAAATGAATGAGTGAACATAACAGCAGTATTATACTGTATTCAGTGCAGTGAAATTATCACCAGTATATCACAATGTATTTAATATATATATTTTTTTTTTTTTACATATACGCAAATAGACCATTCCAAGGTAAGTAAAAATTATGTAGAAAACTGTTACCGTGTAAGTAGCTTGCAAACTGTGTGCCAAGCTAGTTAAATTCTTTTAACATAACGATTTTTTAATAAATCCAATGACATAATTTCAGAGATTTTACTGGTTTTATACAGATATGATTTTATGCATTCAGACTGAAGCGGCGAGTGAAAATTTGTACCAAGGCCAGGAATCGAACCCAGGTTGTCTCCTGCCTCCTATGCAGGTGCACTAGCCACTAAGCCACACTGGCAGAGCAGTTTCCACAACAGCACAAATTACCTTGGCACACCTCTCTCCTTAAATTAGAATGGGGTGGCAGTGAGAATTTGTATCTACCAGGTGTGCCAGGGTAATCCGTACAGTTGTGCGAACTGCTGTGCCAAGTTGGCTTAGTGGCTAGTACACCTGCCTAGCAAGCAGGTGACCCAGGTACAATTCCCAGCCTTAGTACAAATTTTCACTCGCCGCTTCAGTCTATGTAAAAAACAATTTAGATGATTATTTGACTACATGTGACACTAACATAACTTTTTGGGTAATGACAAATATTTGCCAGTGAAAGTTTGCTTTGCAGTTGTAGAGTACCGCAATTATATACAACTCACGTTGAGACCTACCTATTTGATTGATTGACAGAGGGGTTATGGGACCAAACTGCAAGGTCATAAGTCCCACGATTCTAAAATTAGTCAAGAAGTAAGAGGGTCCGCTAAAGGTGGATGGATCCTGTCAGGGGAGTCAAATTATTAAGTAATGAAGATTAAATGCACACAGTAAGAGGATAAAAGGTGAGACCAAATCTAAAAACTGGAAAAAAGGGGGCAGTCATGGGGTCACAGACTGAGAAGACTGGAAAAATAGGTCCCAACCACAACCAATCTGCCCCTGCTGCAAGACTAAAGTAGAAACCTTAAATCTGGAAATAAAAAACCACTTTCACGAAGGAAACTGAGGACCAGTACAACCATCCACAAATCATCTGCTAATATTAATTTTAAGGAATCGTGAAGACTATACTTAGCACAAAGGGCTGAAAGAAGTGGACATTCCACCAATAAATAGAATACTGTCAGTCTAGCTCCACAACCGCATTGTGAGGGTGGGTTGCTATTGGTGCGACCAATACATAGAGAGCATAAAACAGTGGACCTCCTTTCGATAGAAGTGGAAGAAAGAGCATTGATTGTGCAGAGTTTATTACTATCAGCAGTAGTGCATTCCATTTTTGGACAAAGTGAGATCCGCTTATCCACAGCTGGAATCATGAAAGTAAATGGGGGGGGGGGGGGGGGGGAGTTAAGTATCTGCTTCTCTAGCCAAACGGTCAGCCAGTTCATTCCCTGGGGTGCCCACATGACTTGGGACCCAGAGAAAGACAACTGAACAGGTGGCATGCCCAAGGGCAGAGAGAAGGTCATGGATAGTAGAGACCAAAGGGTGACGAGAGTAGCATTGGTTAACAGCCTGCAGGCTGCTCACTGAGTCTGAACAAATTAAAACAATGTGGAGGTAGGCCTGAGAAACAAAAAGGATGGCTCTGTAAATGGCTAAAAGTTCTGCTGTGGACACACTACATGAACCCGGCAATAAATGGTGTTCTAAGCCAGTAGAAGTGAAAGTGTATCCCACGTTGTCGACTGGCTTAGAACCATCAGTGTAAAAAATGGAGCCACCCTGGAACTCTGCAACGATGGCACATACAAGATACCGGAAAACCATAGGAGCAACAGAGATCTTAGGACCCTGGAAGAGATCGGTCCTAGGCACCATCCAAGAGGGGGGGGGGGGGGTATAGAAGGAAACAAACGGAAGCTACACTGATATGAGGACAAAAGGCCCCAAGATTCTAGGACCCAACATAATCTGAAACTGACCATTCTCTCAAGCAGTTCACAAAGTACATTCATCAGCCTAATTGGGTGGTAACTGTCGAGAGATGTTGGAGTCTTCCTGGGCTTAAGGACAGAGACAGCTATACCGCCTTGCCATTGTGACAGAAAAGCACCTGTGAGCCAAATGCAGTTGAAGACCCTGAGGAGATGTTGCCTCTGGGGTAACGTCCAAGTGTTGGATCATCTAGTTGTGGATAGAATCTGGGCCTGGGACCATGTCTCGTGAATAGGTAAGAGCCTGCAAGAATTCCCATTCAGTGAATGGTTCATTATAGGGGTCAGTGTGGTGCGGGAGGAAACGGGGGGATCTGTTCAACTCTGCGTTTCTGCTGGAGAAAGGTAGTAGCATAGGAAGAGGAAGCCGATGCCACTGCAAAATGTGTCGCAAGGTGTTTTGCAAGGACCAATGGATTAGTGCACAGAGCACATTGGAGGTTACAACACTAGACAGTTGACTGTCACTGTTGGCCCAGAAGGCTAAGGAGCTTGGACCATATCTGCGATGAAGAGGCGTACATCTGGCGTACATCCCCAGGGAAGAAACACAGTGCTCCCATAATTCCTTTTTACTCTGCTTACTAAGGTAGTGAGCCTCAGCATGGAGATGCTTAAAAGTGAGGAGGCTGGTCTGTGAAGGGTGTCGCTTAAATTGCTGCAGTGCCCATTGGTGGTCCTGGACAGTGACTCCAATATCCTCGGTCCACCACGGTACTGCATAGAAGGACAGCATGAAGAATAGTGGCAGAGACGCCTTGCACAACTACATCAACGGAATAAGAGAAGTAGATGTTGAAGTGCACAACTGGCCCTGCGGAATGCCAGACATGGGGACCTGTCTGCCTGGTGGCAGCAGGGGAACGATAGAATCACTGGAAAGCGGTCACTGTCACAAAGGTCATCATGGAATGACCAGTGTAGGGAACCACGAGGGCAGGGGGGAGGGGGGGGGGGATCATGAGATTGAGAGCAGAGACGGTGCCATGAGCGGCACTGAAGTGGGTAGCGGAACCATCATTGATACACAAATCGAGGTCCGTGATAAGTTGGTCAACTACGAGACCCCTACCCGTTGAACGGCACTCCCCCCACAGAGGGTGGTGGACACGGAAGTCCCTAAGGAGGAGAAACGAGACAGGAGTTTCTGGATTAATGCAGACAGTGCAATGTAAGGAAGTGGCCTACCTGGAGGGAGGTAGACATTGTAAATGGTGATTGCCAGAGTCGTTTGCAATCGAACCACTATTGATTCCATGTTGGTACACAGGGGACCCAGTCACTATATGCTACCCATGGGCTCGCACGGTTCTGACAAAATGGCCAATAACCACGAAATGTTGGAGAGTGGTCATCACGGAAATGCGTTTTTTGTAGAGCGAAACAGAATGCAGAATAGGAGGAGAGACAAGATGCTGCATTTCCAGTAGGTGACAATAATATCCGTTGCAATTCCACTGGATAATTACTTGGCGAGAGTCCAGGTTAGACATAAAGAAGCCGAGAGGAGGTCTTGTCACTCGGTCAGTAGTAGTCACTGACAAGGATGGGATGACATCCATAAATAAGATGTCAGACTCAGATTATATGGAAGGGGGGGGGAGGGGGGATGGATGATGGATGGCACCTCCGGGTGCACCAGGGAGGCCTTGTCTTGGGATTTATGCTTCTTCTTCTTCTTCTTCTTCTTCTTCTTCTTCTTCTTCTCTTTCAGAGGTGGAGGAGGGGGGCGCACAGAGGGAATACAGGCTTCTGCAAGATCTGGAACCGAAAGAGAGTGGGCGACGTTGGAATGCACAGATGGCGCATCTCGTGGCCGAGTGGTGGTAGGAGAATGTGTCCCCATCCATCCTAGCCTAGACGAGGGAACGGGGAAAGTGTTTCATTCCAAGACTGTAAGCCTGGCCCTCCTCCCATGGTGTAGCTAGGGAGGAAGTTCCTCCCCAAATGGCTCACACTAGACAGGTCATACAAAGCAGCGTTCAATGATCCTTCACTGTTTGAAGAGACGGCCATTTGAGAATGGCCAGATTTTTTGCAGCTTGAGGCTTTTCATGTGCCCTGATAACCACCCACTCTGACCAGGGGCTCTCCCCATGGGCGCCACCCAGCCACAGCAAAGGCCGTCTAGCACAGCAGCCGTTGCCGGGAGTTCCAATGCTCCAAGAAGGTAAGCAACCAATCCTGGGACGCATGGGGAGGGAACAGTTCAGGTATCAGTAGTGTGATTCCTGTGTCGTCAGGGGCTCAGTCACACCACACAGGCTGGCTATATGTGCTGGTCACCTAGCTGGGTAGAAGGGGGCTACAGCAGGGAAGGGAGAGGAGAAGGAAGGGGGGAGACGAATCCACACTGAAGATGCTAGGGAGGAAGTTCTTCCCCAAATGGCTCACACTAGACAGGAAATTTTGAAGTGGAGGTCAAACCTCAAGCAGGGACCTAAATGTCTAAAAAGGATGAAAGAACACGCAAATGGAACAAAATTGCAATCAGTACATGAAAAGCAGGTGGCTAGCCAGGTCGAAATAAATCCACACAGAGAGAGGGGAGGGAGGGGGCAATGGGGAAGGATCAAGGATAGGGAGGGAGGGCAGGATGAAGGAAATGCAGCAAAGGAAGGAAGATTTGGCTGCAATAGCTCGAGGCCCCATGTGCGCCACGCACAAACTCACAAAAGAACCGAGAGCCCCCTGGGGAGCGGCGGAACCTATTTCATGTAGTGCATTTCTTGCCCATACAACATATTCACTGCCTTTACTTCTATAATTACAAAGCAATTTGCTTATTTAGCATGCAATCTAAGGTTTTACTATTTTAAGCTGATGACCCTTGTCCAATACACAAATACCAATGTTACAATGTAAACATTACATTAGTCCCAGTCATCTGTTTAGATGTAGACTTGAATACACCAGAGTTGCTTTATACATACACAGCCTCACTTGTATAAATGTTTGTCTTTCTTGTATCAGATTTAGTTTCATATTGGTATACATTGTGAACTTTGCACTAGTAATTAGTTAGTCTAACATATGGACAGTTCATTGTTATTTACATGAAACTATAGTACATTAGGCTGCACCTGTACAGTTTATTTGACCTGTTTCACTATTTTTGTTTGAGACGAGTATTTAACTGCTAACATGGATTTTGTGCATACTTTTTGCTATTTTTGTGTGAATTGTTTCATTTTGCTGATGCGCTCAGGTGCATTCTTAAGCTCAGTGTAAAATTATGATGGAGCGTATACAGATAATTAGGTACATTGACAGTTACACTAATACGATTTCTATAGTAATTATTGTTACTTTTGGAAGATAATTTATTATTTTACCTCAGTATTATGATGAATTATTCTTACACATTATCTAGTGGTAACTAAAGTGATAATTAATGATTGTATATCGCACACCTATGCAATAGGTATATAATTATTCAACCTACTATTGCATGACTTCTTTTTAGCAAACCAATTTCAGTGAAAAAAAAATCTGGGGGAAAGAAAAAAAAAACCATGTAACATGTTGAATTTTGATATAATTTTGATTTGTTCAATATTTTCAGAGACCTGGAAATACAATTTGTGCTATCAGTTTTCAAACCTTAAAAATCTAACTAGATGTGATCTAAGGGGCAGAAATAATTCACTCTTTCCATTGCTTTCACCTGTGTTAGTGTACAATCTAACTTCAACAAAGCTTATGGATTTTAAACTGTTCTGGCAATGTAATGATGCTAAACACAAGTCTAGCTCGATGCAGCCAGACCATGTGTGTTACCAGACGACATCATCACACAGGTATGAGTGGTTTCCTTAACATTATAAGTAAACCTAGGGTTTGCTGCCAAATGGCAACACCATGCAATAGACAGTTAACCATACACACTATGGTGATGCTCAACATTTTCGTAGGTACTACCATGACACTCGTCCGTAGTAATTACTTATCACCTGCTGTACTAATTAATGACATTATGTGTAATTAATTACTAGTCAATGACCAATTAACATTATTATTATCTTCATTTTTAGCATCTTTTTTTTTTTTTTTTTTAATTCAGATTTCATGTCACCGCTAAATCAAGGATTAAAAGTTTTAATTCTGTTGGGGATATGTAAGGGAGAACTATCCTTAGATGTCCAAATATAATTGCTGATGCCAAACATTGCATAGTTGGTGCCCATGGTAAGCCACACACAATGACTGTGAACATATTTGATTTAGTGGCACATGGTATTACAAAATAATGTGTAATTTGAAATGCTTAAGTGATGGAAAATTATTTGGAGTTAATAAATAGTGATTTAAGTGAATTGATTGAAGCAATTTGATAGTGGAAGGAATATTACACATTGTAGTCAATGTTTACTAGCCAACAGGCTTCACAACTATAATCAGAAAGACGATCATCATATCATCTCAGTTGTAATGGAGGTCAATAATTTTACAATGAATGTTATAGGAAAATGAGGGGGAGGGGGGCATGTTTACACTGGAACTTTGTTAAAAAAATTTCACACAAATTAGTTGAGAAGATTTTCAGTACTTACTGGATATCAAGCCAATGGTAAGAGAATCAGACACCAACTATCATGGGGTAATACTGGTCGATATCAGATTGTTAGTGACAGAGATATTTAAAGCACACTTAAAATAAGGTGGCATTTGACAGCTAGGAGGGTACTCTCACCACCAATACACCAATGAGAGCCTGACACTGTCAGCTGAACTGTACTGTCACTGCCACTGTGTAAACCATTGTGCCTGCTACTTGTCAAGTAGGTATTTTTCCACATGTGAACATTACATTATGTCTCTTTCCAGGAAAATTTTAACTCTGGTCCTAATTATTTGTTTGTTTGTTGGTTAGTTTCATGTTCCGTGGATTATTTTGCATGATAAATAGTAATGATGTGGGATGAGTCATTTTACATTCACATCACAAATTAATTTGTAAATGTGGCTACATGCTGACATTTGTAAGTTTATTTTTATTTATTTATTTATTTATTTATTTAATATACAGATGTGAGTTAGTAACCACCTTTTACACATTACAATAATAAAAATTCTTGTACCGATTATAAGGAGCTGTCAAGAAGAAACTTTTTCAGTTTGTTTTCAAATTTTACTTTGCTGTCTGTCAGACATTTTATATCACTGAGTAAGTAATCAAAAGTTAAGAAATGAATTTTTTTAACTACTTAGAGGTGCTACAGAGTGAACTACAAGTGAATTTTTATGTGATTTTAGGTGGAGTTATATTACTTTCAACTTCATACATGTTATGAGCGAAATACTATCAAAATGACAAATAAATGCAGTTTTCTGAACCCTATAAACAGCAAATGCAATGCACAACTTTGGAAAGATCCCTTTCTGAGAGGAGTAATTCAATAATCAAAAGGGTGACAAAGTTCTTCGGTGAGTTCAGTAGTTTTTGTGATAAGACGTTATAAGGTTAAAGCTGTTCCCCTGACATGAAAATTACACCCTTCTTCTAGTTCCTACCCAAAATTAAGAAGAAACTGAGGCACCGAGGTAAAAAAACGGGACATATTTTTGGAGTGTATGAGCTAACACTGTAGTTGTTATTTTCACAAGAGTCTTAATCTGTTGGTTCTAAAATGAGATGTGTTCAGTGATTCTTTTTTCCCTGTCTAAACCAGTGATAAAATTTCATTTCATGCAGAAAGAGGACTTGTCACAGAGACCAGCCCCTATATTGCACGAAAGAACCTGGTGTGATGGCAGTGCTGTAGTGGGATTTCAAAATGGCTTTGGTGATGGAATCATCAGATGAGTGCGGAGACAATTTACATAAATTTAGAAGGAAGAACAATGCACTAAATTGTGGAAGTGAAATGTGGTTATACAAAGGAAGCTAATGGGTTTGGAACACACCAACTGGAAAGGAAACATTGTTCCTAAAGGGAAAACAGATGCAGATTTCAGGTAAACAGTCATACAATGTTTGTACTTACAAATATTATAACAAAAGATGATTATAAATGCCTTTCATCTACACAAATTTTCAATTTATATTTAAGTTTTAATGCAGGAAACTGGTAAAAGTGTGTTATTCGCTGAAGCATACAGGTTAATCATATGCTAATTATCTGTTTACAGATGAAAACACAAATACTTTTGAGGAGTTCTCAGCTGCTGAGGAGGAACTATTTTTGACAGAATTGTTCTCAGCTGCAGAAGGAACTATTTTTGACAGAATTCAACAATGTGCCCAACAAAGATGAACAGGATGGGTACATCAGTGGCCAATTTCTTCCCTTTACACAGAAACCAAAGCAAAAATGCCCCAATTCCATTACCAATCATGGAAGGAGAGCACTATTATTATTAGGTGACTGGCATGACAACAATATTACTTTATTAACTCTTTCATTCCCAAACAATGCAAATCATTGATTCAATTTTTGAAAAATAATTAAAACAAAATAACATAAATATGTGAGGTATGGCCCAAGACCTTACATTTCTGCACTTGTTAGATTATTTCAAGATTTCACTGTATATGTCACTAATGTTCTAATAAAGCGTATGTTCAGCTCATGTCAAAAAAATTTATTAATACCCATTAGTTTGTTCATGTTGCACCAGCACAACACCATAAGGTCAATGGTAAATGAATCTATTTTATAGGGTTACTGTATTATGAAAATACTTCCAGTATTATGGTAATACAAATCAATTACCTAATTTTTAAATCTGCATGTTGAAGTTAACTTCAAGGAAGTTATGGTATGCAAGAAAGCTTTTACTGCACTCCATAGTATAACAAAACACTGAGAGAAAGCTTTTATTGCACTCCATACCATAACAAAATGCCGAGTGGAGAGACCGTGCCATCTACTTTGTGGAAGAGTGACTTTGCCACATGATGGTCATGGTAGAAACAGAAACCATTATTCAGTTCCAGAAAATACTAATGTCATGATAGCACAATTCATAAAGTCTTTTTCAGTAAGGGTAACACATTATAGACATTGTGGTAGGAAGAAGAGATACATCTCAAATACTTTATCTGTGAAGACCATGTATGATTACTTTCTTGGAAAATGTGGTTCCAGAATTTACATAATTTACAGGTCTCAAGGAAATACAACTGATCCAGGATTGTTAAAAAAAATCGTTATTTTTATGATTGTTTCAAGAATCATTACAACTATGGCTTTCTTGTCCTCAACTGGATGTCTGTAGTGAATGCGAGAGGCTTAAATGTGAAATTGAAAGAGAAAATAAAGCTGCTATCAAAACGGCAGCAGAAAATGGGATGAAACTCCATAAGCTTCAGGCATGTCAGTTCTATAATAACATAAAACATTGCAAAAAACTTGTACAAATTGAAGAGGCAGAGAGGCAGGAATATCAGGAATGATCACATTTGATTTCATGCACAACGTGCCTATTCCACACATGCCGGTAACTGGTATTTTTTATTTGCAGCCGAAATGGGTATTTACATTTGGTATTTGTATATTTTCTGATGACAAGCTTTCATCTACATGTAAAAAAAAAGGGTCCTACTGCAGTGGTTTCTCTCCACGTTTCCTACTGAAATATGTAGCCTCTAGTGTGAAAACTTTGTACGTATATTCAAAAGCCTGAACAGAACAGAATAGGAATCCCACAATGGTTCAATTTTGGAAGACTTCAGTTCATAGTGGTAGATTTTCCAATGTTTTCCATGTGTCCAGACCGTGGGTTTTCCTACAATGCTTATGATACGGATTTTGCAAGTCTGGTATTACGAAAAAGGACAAAGGATACACTGCATACTCCCCACCAATTGTTCACGGTACTGCAGAAAGCAATGAAACTCGTGCATGTTGAACTGTACACACATGACACATTCCTTGACTATCAGAAATATATAGATCAATTTTTTAAGAAATATGTAACTGTGGAAGGAGAAAAATGGATGTTACACAGTACAAAATATTTGAGTACACTGTTTAGTCAAAATGTATGTCTGTTTCATGCAATAGCAGTGGAATGGTGAAACATGAATTTACTCTGGTTGAGACCGGGATAGTCCTCATTTTCATAGTGTGCCAAGAGCATACACAGATGTCATTCCTCTGAAACCTGAGAAACTACAGGACGTTACAAGCAATACTGGTGCACTCTCTTTGGAGTTCCGTGAGTACTTTGATAATATTCTAAGGAAATGTATCATTAATAAAGTGACTGGTGGAGAGCAAGACAACAAATCTAGAATTGAAGTCTGGCACAGTGATTACGAGTAAAGAAGTTTATGAACATAACTGTCTGTAAAAACAGAGAGGGTTTTTTATTAAGTAAAAAAATGTGGAAATGACTCTCCCATGTCACAAGCCACGGCACTAAAGAGGACATCGGTTTCCAGCATATTGTCTATTTTGATATGTATTGTTTAATTACGAATGTTTACACAACTAATAGGAACGTGTATGAACATGTTGGAATGATTAAAAAAGAATATTTTGCATGAAAATATACCATTTTTTTCGTTACATGATATTTATGATAAAATGAGTGTTATTTAAATAAAAAAGGGGATACGTCAGTAATTTTCTAATACCACTTTCTATTATTTTTCCTTTATTCTAAGAGTACTGATTTTGGTATAACATTGCATTCTTCCTGATGAGCATGTGGGAGTATATATAAAGTGTAAGAATAACATTATTCAAGGTTATATATACGCTTAAAAAACAAGCACTGTAGTGTCTGCCAGCAGACGGCACTTGTTATGACAATGTCACTCCTTCAAACTGTGTATGTTAGAAACCTAATAAGTTAAATCAGATAATAACAACATGTGACACTTATACTTCATTCTTGTAAGTATTCCAAATATCTGAACCAAGATTTCAAGAATTATCCCACAATTATGCAGAGCTATGGTTTGCAATCTCCATGATGATGTGACACTTTTCTTTCACTGTGTAGTTTTTTTTAGATTCACGATGGAACACAGTTTATAAATTCTTGCTTCCAGAATACTACAGTCACATATCTTGGAAAGCTGCCCCAACTTATTGTTTCTTAATCTATAATTCTTTGTATCACTACATTTAGTGTTCCACAATTCATGTGAATTATGATAAAAAATTGAAGTCATTTTCTCATTTATCTACTCCACTTCGCTTGCAACAAGGATTCACTGAGTGATGGACAGGTTGTAATACAACATTTCTTGTTGACAGTTGGTACATGGGATGGGAACAATTTGCCATATGTGGCACACTACAGAGCTGCATACGGCATATTGCTTCATGTTGCCCTATTCCATCTGCTCCATGCAGCATGCGTAATAACCATATACCATATGTTGCCTCAGTGGAATTGCATCTTTAGAGACAATTGACTCCTCTGTGTTATCAATATACCATGTGATGGGATATGAAGTGATTGTTAAACATTCTATATAGTAATGCCTTTATGAGAAAGTCAATGAGAGAATCGAGCCATAACTTGGTTGCTAATTATCACCAGTTATGAATATCATAAATTCATATATGCACAAACACACTGGCTCAAACTGCCATGTACATCTGTTGACCAATTTTAATACATGTCAGTGTTTAATTATACTCTGCAGTAATTTTGCACATGGACAACTTGCTTCAGTGCCATAGTAGTCAGTTTATACGGTATAAAATGAACCTTCATGATCCACACCAATAGTGATATTGAGCTTCATGGAAACCATTATTGTGAGAATCCTTCCTTCTTTCTTTGTGTTGCTGAACTATGGTAACTGAGACATAGGAACTGTCTGAATGTTAACAGATCATATGCCCTGCACGTGTGTAAATTCTAATTCTTTCCTAACCGTCCATTATTAGAGAGCCTTAGTTGATGTCCTGAGAACCAGAAACTTGTATTCCTTATGAAAATGTTCATTATAATTATAACAGAACATTTCAGACATCATTTTTGATGTTTTCAAAAATTGCCAATCAGTGTAAGTCCTCTGCCATGCACCTCATGTTGGTTTGCAGAGTGACCACTCTTTAGTTAGACTCAATTCTCAAGTCTGATTATCTGCACCTAGATAGTTGGGACTCTGGTGTACATCAAAACACAGTTCCATATGACAGAAAAGTATCAAAGGTGACAGAAATTCTCCCAGAACATACAACCATTTTGGCAAAATATAGCATGGATATAACCAAATTTGGAAAGGATGAGAAACAATATTAGACTTGACTGAACTTAGTTTTTTAAGAAGGGATTATCAAAAATTAGGTAAGAACTACGTTCTGGTCAGACGATTGTTCTGTCTGATAACTCTAGTCACAAATTAAAAATTGGGATTATTTGCTAAGAGTAGTCATGAAATGTAACTGCATTTCTTCATAACCAAACCAAAATATTTTATTTCCAATGCTTACCATGATCAACTTCTTCCATCACATCTGAGCCACCCTGATCTTGATCTTCACTTTCTATTTGTTCAAGATCTGGTTCTTCAAGTTCTGAAACAATCCATATAGCATTAATTCAATTAAATATCCTAAAACAGTTTAAATTTCTTAAATAGTGTTAAAATTGGTCTCTTCTCTCCAGAGAACTTAATAAAAAGAGAAACGGTAATGAAAGCATTATGTTAACATATATGCTCTTAGTAACAGATTTGTTACTTAACGTGTAGAACTATACTTCGTTCACCATAAGAATAAACCTGATGTAAAGAAACACAAATGCAATGATTGGTCAGCAGCCTCGGCTCGGGAACACCGGTGTTGTTCCACTCTTGGAAGTAAGTCCAACTTATGTGTTAGATATCTTATTAGTACATGATACTTTGACATTCTGATGTATTAACAACCATCAAAGTTTTTCTTATTCATAGTTTAGCTACATAATTTTTATTTCAAAAATTGTGTACAGTCAGTATAATTGTAAGCTAGAAACAAGTTATTCTTAATGTTTTTCACAAGATTAATGAGAAAAATAAGCTTTCATGGTTTTTTTTTTTTTAAGAACACAATATTATAAAATATATTTATATATTTCAACTATGC
Source organism: Schistocerca nitens (assembly GCF_023898315.1). NCBI lineage: Eukaryota > Metazoa > Arthropoda > Insecta > Orthoptera > Acrididae > Schistocerca > Schistocerca nitens. The sequence goes on along the minus strand of NC_064615.1, from coordinate 653,583,876 downwards.
TTGTGGTATAATCAATAGCATCGTAGATTGATAAGCGAATGGGGTGTTGGGCGACGGTTCAAGACCTGTTGAAATACAAAATTTTTTTGGCCAGCTTGAACTGAACCTCTACATCATTTACTTTTTTTATTTATTTTTTTTTAGAAAAACACATGTCTTCTAGTTTCTAATTACATATCACATGCAAAATTCTGGTTTTCACAGCAAATACACATGCTTAATTATCAAGATTTTATTAATGATTGTTAAAGATTTTGAAGTTAAGAGAATATTACACAATTAAATATTTTGGAGAAAAATTAAGAATCAAATACTCTTTGTTTGAATATGCCCATTGTTGTTTATGACAGATGTGGTCCCACACAAGCCACAGTGTTAACCATCATAGAGACACTAATTTTCATGGCATCGAGCCCACTATACAAATGCTGAATTTTTAAAGTTGTCACCTTAACACTGCAACCTGAATCCAATTGAATTGATCTGTAGCCAAGTTAAGGGATTTTTCACGAGACATAACAAGACATTTAATCTGCCAAAGATACTGGAACTAATGCATGAAGCTTTGTTACACGTCACATGGCGAAATACAGAACAGTACATCATAAAAGAGGAGGAGGAAATGTGGACTTTTTGGTGGCTTGGGATTCTGTTGCCGATTGCCTTGCTAGCAACACAGCAGTACTGAAATATACCGTATTCCTTGAAGTCCGATATGAAAGGAGTTCAGAGATTACCAGATGACTGACTAATACCTTAAGTGGGCTCAATATTTGACTACATGGTGAAATCCCAGCAGAACACTTTTAAGCTGCACATTGCTGATGCAGAAAAATTAAGTCAGGAATTTTCATCACTCTTGGTTGTAACTACAGTACTATGTTAGCTAAGTTCGAAGGCATGTTATGTTTTCCGTCAGATCACCTAAGAAGCATTTCACCTGAGTTTTACCATTATTTTCTTGTGTTCAAAAATTAAATGACATTCAAGACTATATTGTTCTCTGCTCGTCTCTTTTTACATCCTTCCTACAACTGTTTACACCACTACAGGGTAGTTGGGCCAGGTGGCTGGCCAGTGCTGTCCAAGTTAAATGCGCTAATAAAGCGGTTATCCAGTAGTATCACTGAATCTATGTATGCATAACGCAAGCATAAAATGTATCCTCATTATTGTACTTAATTGTACTCTAGACAGCTTGGCTTCCACTCCACCTGAAACAAAATCCAATGAGGTTCCAGCAAACATGAAAGAATACATAATGTAATGTTTACAAGAGGTTTATTCTTATGATGAACGGAGTATAAATGGTACTAATATGTAACAATAATGGCAATTCATGGATGGAAAATACATAAAATAAGGGAAAGACAACCAGTTACCTAGAGAGGGCTGGTTTGTGGTGCACAGAAACACATAATAGAAAAACGGAACACTAGCTTTCAAGCTATTGTTCTATTCCGAGTGAAAGTACACACAACAACACAGACAACCAAATGTACATGATTGCAGTTGCAGCAAGTCTTGCTGCTACCTTCAGAGTGTGTACTTGAGTGTCTGCGTAGTTGTGTGAGAATCTGTGTACTCTGCTAGAAAAACAGAAAGGGCTCAAAAGACAGGGTTAACTGTTTTCTATTATGTGTTTCTGTGTGCCACACACCAGTCCCCTGTATGTGAATTGTTGTCTTTCTCTTATTTTACGTATAAATACTATTACCATACTTCAAGTGGCAGCTAATGTTACCACCTCAACAACATATTCCTCGCGGCATTTTAAACGAAACACCTTTTGACAACTCGCCTCTGTAGCTGAGGTTACTAACACACATGTGTGTGATTATTCTTGACTCTGAGACAAGCCTGTTTGCATTCCGGTAGTGGATGAAATTTTCACTATCAGTGGCAAGGGGAGGCGAGGTAGTGGGGTAAAGTTCCTTATCATCAGTCTTTGCGTCAGGGCTTGTGACACTGTTGAGCATGATATGCCTGTTGGATGGAGACATTAATCTTAGCAGCCCCCTTGGTGCTATTCACAAGAAGTAGGCTACGTTCAGGCCCTGTGGTTCACTCTCCCCTTTCATCCATAAAACAAACCCAACACTACACTGTATGCTCACCACAGTAATCTACATGATGTAGATACATACTTAAAGCTTAATGACAGGTTGCAAGAAGGCTAAGGTAAACCACCTCCATCAGGACCTTAAGCAGCACCTGCATCTGCTCCCCTTCTCTCATATCATGAATGTAGGACTCTTTAGTATTATCTTTTGACAGGATATATGAAAATGGTTGTAGAAAGTAATACATTGTATCTAAGCTCTTTTTATCTACATCCACATCTACATGGATACCCTGCAAAATCACATTTAAATGCCTGGCAGGGGGTTCATCGAACCACCTTCACAATAATTCTCCGTTACTGCAATCTCGAACAGTACACCGAAAAAATGAACACATATATCTTTCTTCGCAAGCTCTGATGTCTCTTATTTTATTGTGATGAATGTTTCTCCCTATGCACGTTGGTGTCAACAAAACATTTTCTCATTCAGAGGAGAAAGATGGTGATCTACATTTCACAAGAATATCCCACCACAATGAAAAACGCCTTTGTTTTAATGATTCTACCCCAAATCCAGTATCATGTCAGAGACACTCTCCCCCCTATTTCTCGAAAACACAAACTGTGCTGCTCTTCTCTGAACTTTCTCGATGTACTCCATTAATCCTATATGGTACGGATCCCACACCACGCAGCAGTAGTTCAAAAGAGGATGGACAATCTCTTTAGTATATCTGTTGCATTTCTAAGTGTTCTACCAGTAAAACGCAGTCTTTGTATTGCCTTGTTCTTTCCAATTTAAGTTGCTCACAATTCTATTCTTAGGTATTTAGTTGAATTTATGGCCTTTAGATTTGCCTGATTTATAGTGCATCTGAAGTTTAACAGATTCCTTCTAGCACTCATGTAGATGACTTCACACTTTTCATTATTTAGGGACAACCGACAACTTTGCACCATACAGATACCTTTTCTAAATCATTTTGTAATTTGTTTTGATCCTCTGATAACTTTACTAGACAATAAATGACAGCATCATCTGCAAACAACCTAAGACAGCTACTCAGACTGCTTCCTAAATTGTTTATATAGATAAGGAACAGCAGAGGGCCTGTAGCACTACCTTGGGTAATGGCAGAGACTCAATGACTTTCTGTCAGTTACTATGAACTGTGACCTCTCAGACAGGAAATCATGAGTCCAGTCACATAACTGAGATGATATTCCGTAGACACACAGCTTGTAAAGTACAGTGTCATAAACCTTCAAGAAATCTAGAAATACAGAATCAATTTGAAACCCCTTGCAATTGCACTCAACACTTCATGTGAGAGAAATGAACTACTTCTGTTTCACAAGAATGTTTTCTAAATCAGTGTTGACTCTGTTCTCTTCATGGTAATTTATAATGTTCAACCCAATGTATGCTCCAAAATCATAGCTAATGATACAGGCCTATAATTTAGTGGATTGCACCTACTGAATTTCTTGACTATAGGAGTGACATGTGAAACTTTCCAGTCTTTGGTTAAGGATCTTTTGTCGAGCGAGCAGTTGCATATGATTGTTAAGTATGGAGCTATTGCATTAGCATACTCTGAAATGAACCTAACTGGTATACAGTCTTGCTTTTATTAAGCGATTTAAATCTTTTCACTGCTCTGAGGGTATCTACTAATTTACTAATATTGGCAACTGTTCTTGATTCAAATTCTGGAACATTTACTACTTCTTTGGTGAAGGAATTTCAGAATGCTGTGTTTAGTAACTCTGTTTTAGCGGCACTGTCACTGATAGTATTTCCATTGCTACTGCACAGAGAGCACATTGACTGCGTCTTGCTGTAGCATACTTTACATACAATCAGAATCTCTCTGGATTTTCCTTCAGGTTTCGAGACAAAGTTTCATTGTGGAAACTATTATAAGCATCTTGCATTGAAGTCCGTGATACATTTTGAGCTTCTGTAAAAGATCGCCAATCTTGGAGGTTTTGTGTTCATTTCAATTCGGCATGCTTTTTTCGTTGTTTCTGCAACAGTTTTCTGACTCGTTTTGTGCACCAAGAAGGATAAGCTCTGTGGTTCATTAATTTATTTGGTATAACTATCTCAACTGCTGTTGATACTATTTCTTTGAATTCAAGCCACACCTGGCCTACACTTTCCAGTACATTGCTAACTTGGAAGGAGTGGAGGTAATCTCTCAGGCAGGCATCAAGTAAATTTTTATGTGTTTTTAATAGGTATATTTTTCGTTTATTTTTGGAGGATTTGGGATTTACAATATTCAGTCTCACTACGGCCCTGTGTTGGCTAATCCCTGTCTGTTTTGATCTCATTATTAGCTCAGACTTAACTGTTGCTAAGAGGTCAAGTGTGTTTTCACAACAGTTTACTATTTGAATGGTCTCATGAGCTAACTGCTCGAAATAATTTTCAGAGAAAGCGTTTAGCACAGTTCTGAATGGTGTTTTATGTGTATCGCCAGATTTAAACACATATTTTCGCCAACACATTGAGAGTAAATTTAAATCACCACCAACTATACTTGTATGAGTCAGTTACGTGTTTGAAATTAAAGTTTTCTTTGAACCTTTCAGCAACTGTATAATCTGAGTTGGAAGGTCAGTAAAATAATCCAATTATTATTTTATTCTGGTTGCCAAGAATGACCTCTACCCTTACTAACTCTCAGGATCTGTATCTGCTTCAATTTCACAACAAGATAAACTACTTCTAACAGCAATACATCACTACCAACTGTGTTTAGCCTATCCCTTCTGTAACACTGTTGGGTCATTTGCAAAAATTTTGGTTGAAGTTATTCCAGTTTTAGCCAGCTTTCAGGGCGTATAATGATTTGAGCATCAGTGCTTTCTATTAGTGCCTGGAGTTCTGGTACTTTCACAACACAGCTATTACAATTTACAACTGTTATACCAATGGCTCCGGGGATCTATGTTCTTACTGTGTTTGACTTGAATCCTTTGAGACTGAAGCCCTTTTGGGTTCCTCGAGACATTCTAACCTAAAAAGCCACCCAGTCCATACCACACAGCCCCTGCAACCTGTGCAGCCGCATCCTATGTGTAGTGGACTCCTGGTCTACTTAGCAGAACCCGAAACCCAACTAACTTTCTTGCCCTCCTTGGGAGCCATGTCCCCAAGTGGCCCCGTAATACGCCTAGCATTGGAGTTCCCCACAACCAGTAGTCCCACCATCAGTGATTGCCCAGATCTTCCAGGCTGAGAGGTTTCCTCTGAAACAGGACAAATGACTGCATCTGGCTGAGGGACAGTGTCAGCCACAGACAGCACATGAAACGTGTTTGTCAGACTAACCACTTAACCATGGGTGAAGTGTCAACCACAGAGCAAGTAGTTACTGGGCTGGCCCCCAGTGCGGACCAAACGGTGGACTCAGATCTGCTGGATTTCCATTGGATCCCCACAGCCAGCCCACAACAATGCCGCCCATCCACTGCAGCTTCAAGCTGTGTAATCAAAGCTATCACAGACTGTAGCTGAGAGTGAAGTGTCACTAACGTGGCTCACATCCGCATGCAGCAATCACAGTCCCTATCCATACACAACATAACAGAGACAAATAAAGGACTATCAACACACACTATGGAATTCTACTGTAGACACTGACAAATACGCAAGAACTGTGTCTAACAAATTAGATTAACATGCAGAGATTCAAAAACTAAATTATCAGAGCACTCAAGTGAGACTAAATAATTCTCTCCTGATTAGGAACTTTTAAAAGTCACGAAATTGGTTACTCTCTGACACAAACGAGAGAGCTGTGTCTATTAAAAATTAAATAAACACGCAAAAATTCAAGAAACTAAACTACCAAAGCACACAGATGAAACTATACAATTTGCACTTGGTTAGGAACTCGTAAAATCTCACAAAATTGGTTATTTCCCTGTTGCTGCTTCTGTTTCGGCTGGCTGCTGCTGTAGGGAAACATTAATATTTTCTATCTGGAGTTGTCAATTGTTGTTGTTGTTGTGGTCTTCAGTCCTGAGACTAGTTTGATGCAGCTCTCCATGCTACTCTATCCTGTGCAAGCTTCTTTATCTCCCAGTACCTACTGCAACTTACATCCTTCTGAATCTGCTTACTGTATTCATCTCTTGGTCTCCCTCTACGATTTTTACCCTCCACGCTGCCCTCCAATGCTAAATTTGTGATCCCTTGATGCCTCAAAACATGTCCTACCAACTGATCCCTTCTTCTAGTCAAGTTGTGCCACAAACTTCTCTTCTCCCCAATCCTATTCAATACCTCCTCATTAGTTACGTGATCTACCCACCTTATCTTCAGCATTCTTCTGTAGCACCACATTTCGAAAGCTTCTATTCTCTTCTTGTCCAAACTGGTTATCGTCCATGTTTCACTTCCATACATGGCTACACTCCATACAAATACTTTCAGAAACGACTTCCTGACACTTAAATCTATACTCGATGTTAACAAATTTCTCTTCTTCAGAAACGATTTCCTTGCCATTGCCAGTCTACATTTTATATCCTCTCTACTTCGACCATCATCAGTTATCTTACTCCCTAAATAGCAAAATTCCTTTACTACTTTAAGTGTCTCATTTCCTAATCTAATCCCCTCAGCATCACCCGATTTAATTTGACTGCATTCCATTATCCTCGTTTTGCTTTTGTTGATGTTCATCTTATATCCTCCTTTCAAGACACTGTCCATTCCGTTCAACTGCTCTTCCAAGTCCTTTGCTGTCTCTGACAGAATTACAATGTCATCAGCGAACCTCAAAGTTTTTACTTCTTCTCCATGAATTTTAATACCTACTCTGAATTTTTCTTTTGTTTCCTTTACTGCTTGCTCAATATACAGATTGAATAACATCGGGGAGAGGCTACAACCCTGTCTCACTCCTTTCCCAACCACTGCTTCCCTTTCATGCCCCTCGACTCTTATAACTGCCATCTGGTTTCTGTACAAATTGTAAATAGCCTTTCGCTCACTGTATTTTACCCCTGCCACCTTCAGAATTTGAAAGAGAGTATTCCAGTTAACGTTGTCAAAAGCTTTCTCTAAGTCTACAAATGCTAGAAACGTAGGTTTGCCTTTTCTTAATCTTTCTTCTAAGATAAGTCGTAAGGTTAGTATTGCCTCACGTGTTCCAACATTTCTACGGAATCCAAACTGATCTTCCCCGAAGTCTGCTTCTACCAGTCTTTCCATTCGTATGTAAAGAATTCGCGTTAGTATTTTGCAGCTGTGACTTATTAAACTGATAGTTCGGTAATTTTCACATCTGTCAACACCTGCTTTCTTTGGTATTGGAATTATTATATTCTTCTTGAAGTCTGAGGGTATTTCGCCTGTCTCATACATCTTGCTCACCAGATGGTAGAGTTTTGTCATGACTGGCTCTCCCAAGGCCATCAGTAGTTCTAATGGAATGTTGTCTACTCCCGGGGCCTTGTTTCGACTCGGGTCTTTCAGTGCTCTGTCAAACTCTTCACGCAGTATCTTATCTCCCATTTCATCTTCATCTACATCCTCTTCCATTTCCATAATACTGTCCTCAAGTACATCGCCCTTGCATAAACCCTCTATATACTCCTTACACCTTTCTGCCTTCCCTTCTTTGCTTAGAACTGGGTTGCCATCTGAGCTCTTGATATTCATACAAGTGGTTCTCTTCTCTCCAAAGGTCTCTCCAATCTTCCTGTAGGCAGTATCTATCTTACCCCTAGTGAGACAAGCCTCTACATCCTTACATTTGTCCTCTAGCCATCCCTGCTTAGCCATTTTGCACTTTCTGTCGATCTCATTTTTGAAACGTTGGTATTCCCTTTTGCCTGCTTCATTTACTGCATTTTTATATTTTCTCCTTTCATCAATTAAATTCAATATTTCTTCTGTTACCCAAGGATTTCTATTAGCCCTCGTCTGTTTACCTACTTGATCCTCTGCTGCCTTCACTACTTCATCCCTCAGAGCTACCCATTCTTCTTCTACTGTATTTCTTTCCCCCATTCCTGTCAATTGTTCCCTTATGCTCTCCCTGAAACTCTCTACAACCTCTGGTTCTTTCAGTTTATCCAGGTCCCATCTCCTTAAATTCCCACCTTTTTGCAGTTTCTTCAGTTTCAATCTGCAGTTCATAACCAATAGATTGTGGTCAGAATCCACATCTGCCCCTGGAAATGCCTTACAATTTAAAACCTGGTTCCTAAATCCCTGTCTTACCATTATATAATCTATCTGATACCTATTAGTATCTCCAGGATTCTTCCAGGTATACAACCTTCTTTTATGATTCTTGAACCAAGTGTTAGCTATGATTAAGTTATGCTCTGTGCAAAATTCTACAAGGCGGCTTCCTCTTTCATTTCTTCCCCCCAATCCATATTCACCTACTATGTTTCCTTCTCTCCCTTTTCCTACTGATGAATTCCAGTCACCCATGACTATTAAATTTTCGTCTCCCTTCACTACCTGAATAATTTCTTTTATCTCGTCATACATTTCATCAATTTCATCATCATCTGCAGAGCTAGTTGGCATATAAACTTGTACTACTGTAGTAGGCATGGGCTTTGTGTCTATCTTGGCCACAATAATGCGTTCACTATGCTGTTTGTAGTAGCTAACCCGCACTCCTATTTTTTTTATTCATTATTAAACCTACTCCTGCATTACCCCTATTTGATTTTGTATCACCTGACCAAAAGTCTTGTTCCTCCTGCCACCGAACTTCACTAATTCCCACTATATCTAACTTTAACCTATCCATTTCCCTTTTTAAATTTTCTAACCTACCTGCCCGATTAAGGGATATGACATTCCACGCTCCGATCTGTAGAATGCCAGTTTTCTTTCTCCTGATAACGACATCCTCTTGAGTAGTCCCCGCCCAGAGATCCGAATGGGGGACTATTTTACCTCCGGAATATTTTACCCAAGAGGACGCCATCATCATTTAATCATACAGTAAAGCTGCATGTCCTCGGGAAAAATTACGGCTGTAGTTTCCCCTTGCTTTCAGCCGTTCGCAGTACCAGAACAGCAAGGCTGTTTTGGTTAATGTTACAAGGCCAGATCAGTCAATAATCCAGACTGTTGCCCCTGCAACTACTGAAAAGGCTGCTGCCCCTCTTCCGGAACCACATGTTTGTCTGGCCTCTTAACAGATACCCCTCCGTTGTGGTTGCATCTGTATCGCTGAGGCACGCAAGCCTCCCCACCAGCGGCAAGGTCCATGGTTCATGGGGGAAGGTCAATTACATATCAATATTTTATCCATCTACTGAAAAATTGCTTCTTGGCATTATTTTGTCACAAATCATGAATGAAAATGAGATTGTTTTTAATTGTAAGAACAGCTCCCTATAAGAAAGGCCGAATATAATCTTTTATTAAACCTATGATTAGCATGTCAAGCTATCATAAACAGAAGAAGCAACTGGAGCATTATGAGAAGTTCAGGCAAGATCCACCCCTTAGTGCAGAGAAATCTTCAGTGTTGAAGATATCGGCCACCAGAATAGTTTCTTTTATAATTTTTTTCTTTTTTTTCCATGTAATATCACTGTGATAATGTAAGCATATGGGGTCTGTAAACATTTCTTTGTAATGTATTCCAGCTCCATATATTTAAAGTAACTAGCATATTACTTTTTCCTTTTGACATTTACACTACTTTTACTTTTAGTTTCCAACAGACTATTTTGTTGTTAAACTATCTTTTTCAGTGTGGATATAGGTATCTTTCAACTCTGTGCAAATGCAGCACATATTGTATTATGAAACCCAACTTTTTCAACGATTTTTACTTTTGCTCCCTTTGAAAGTGTCTCCTTATCTCTCTTCATAACAATCGCATCTTAAAGTTGAATGACTACATAGCACAGCACAGCACAGCACAGCACAGCACAGCACTTATGAAATGTTTACTCAGCATGTTACACACAGTATAGTTTATGTTAAATTGGCAGTGGCAGGAGATAATGCACTAGTGAAACAAATAGTTTTCACTTTTAACAACTTCTATTGATTCAGCACTAGTGTGTCCACGGCGCAAGAAAGTTGACCTCTATGTATAGTGCGGTGTAGCGATATTTACTCATCAAGAGGCAGCACTGATTGTCTTTCTGAACCTGGAGTGATGATGTGGCTGGGCAGTGGCTCACACTATGTAGGCATCCTATGTAAAGTTGCTGCCCAAGCCTGTATCAGGTTGCAAAATCTGGCACCAGTCATTTGATTAAATTTGTCCTTTACAATACACTTTTTGCTTTAACAATAGATAACTATTCAATTCTAAAGCTTGTGCAATGAGCCAGTACATCTTTGGTGTCAAGTATCTGTGCTGGACACCAGTCCACCCTGAGGTGCCGACAAGGAGCATCCTCATTAGCGGCCAGGCTGCCAGCATCACCGAGCAGTGCAAGATGGATGGAAGGGACTGTGTAAACATTTCGAAAGTGCTGCACTGAGCTGTGCTGTTTTTTTAAAAAATGGAAATACAATGTTCTGTGTCATCGTTCAAGTTTAAGACGCAGATTGTTATGGAGATAGATAAGAAGCCACTTTCAAAGGAAGCAAAAGTAAAAATCCCTGAAAAAGTTGGGTTTCATAATGCAAACGAACTGCCAATTGGTTGTTGGGTATAGTGGAACTAGTAAAGCTGCCCAGCTTGTCTTTGATGCCAACAATACCAATGATATATGCTTGTAGGATTGCATGAAGGACTAAGTCAGCTCAACTGAATGACACAGACACTTTGTGGAAACAGTACATGAACTCTGTTAAGTACACTTTCAGCAGGAGAGCGTACACTCCATTAGTTTTCTGTTTTATGCCAAGTAGAATCTTCACCGTGTTTAAGTATGATATATTCAGAGGTTCTTGACTAACGCAGCTTGAGTTAATATGTACTGTGCTATGATGGCGTTATCAGCACAGTGATTGAGGCTGCAAACTGTTGTGCACTGTAGGAGCAGGAACACTGTGCACCTTTCCTGAACCTTGCATGGCTCTTGCAGCTGTTTCAAGTTACACTTTGACATTTCAGTCTGTACTGTGGTTGGAGATGGTAATTTTCATTGTTGTTTTTGTTGTTATGATAACAGTCAATACAAATTTGGGGAATTCTTTAAAATGCTTCGCAATTGTGACTATTTTGTTACAGGTGTGTGTGAGGTGAGCACCAGCACTATGGTCAGTGTGTGTGTGTGTGTGTGTGTGTGTGTGTGTGTGTGTGTGTGTGTGGTCACTAATTGTATAATAAGGTTTTCTTTGGAGTCGATCATATTGTGGGTGTCTAAACTGTAATTAACTTTTGTACTAACTGGCTGTTTGCTGATCAGGATATGAAACATTTTATTCAGGGTATGGAACATTTTGTTTGGCCCAACTTTTGGCAGTGGGCCTGAGGATGGCAGTAAAGTGGTGCCGAAACTAGTATTGTGAGACAATAAAGACATTCTCAAGATACAGCCGTAGTAGCACTTTTTCTCATATAGTCACGGAAGATCTTGAATAGTTGGAAAATAAGGTAACTCGCTACCGATTAGTGTCCAGTTTTGATAAAATATTGAAAGAAATAATGCATGGATAAATTGCTGTGCTCTTCATGTCATGCAACTTTAAACCCAAAAATTTTCTTTAGGTACAGAAGGAAATCTCTAACAAAGACAAAAGAGGCGTTACCAACCTAAAATATCACCTGCATTTGAACTATCCTGTGTCTCCCCCTCGCCTGCTTCTTCAACTGAAACATCTGTGACTGAGATGACAGGAATGACAGTACTACTGCTGCTGCTGCTTCCGTCAGGTGGCTGCTGCTGATCTGCATCCCCTCCACTCTGGCCAACTTCACCTGACGTCTCAACACCTGTGTTGTCACCTATAAAAATGAAAGCAATGATGAAATTGTGTAGTTCAACTTTTATCAATGTAGAAATTTGGTCAACTGTCTAAAATACAATTAACTTTTCAAGAACAATCAAGCACAAAACTATGATGTTTAATAAATACATTAACAACACAATTCCGTACATTTAACAAATAAAATAAGAAAGAGAGACAGTAATGCAACTCCAGAAAATAAAATTAGGGCTATTTATATTATACCGTATGAAAGTGAAATATGGATTCTACCGAGAGATAAAGAAAGAAGACCACATTTAGAAGAAATGAGGTATTGGTAAGAACAATAGCATACACAAAATGTAAGGGACTGTACCTATATATAAATATGTGCGTGTGTGTGTGTGGGGGGGGGGGGGGGGGAAGGAGAGGCGCATTTTTGAGGGGTGGTAACATACAGACATAACTCAGGCACTTGTGGAGCAATTTCAACCAAACTTTGTACATACAGAACTCATAATTTGTATAATTACTTGTATACAAGTGCTGTGTGGGTAATATACCTCTACTGCCCCTAGGCTGCCAAAATATAAGTTTAACAAGTCATAGCGGTAAAATACTGACACTTCACCACCACCTTCTCTGAACTACGCGAATGGCAGTTATACTTACAACACAGCTTCCACTCCCATATTTGTCCTGGCCTCAATCTCTGGTAACCCATTGTCCCTGCACTCTTCACCCAAAAGTTCCTCTGCTAACTCCCCATTTACGGTCCCATGTCACCTTTAACTTGTGCCTCTCCCATCGGCTCCTACAACTGTGATTACATGCACAGCCACTTACCTGCCTCCCTTCCCTCTCACATTCCTAGCTGCAAACTGGCTGGCTCCCTCCAAGCCACCTATGCGCTCAGCCGGCACCATGTAGGATGTGTGTGAGTGTGTGTAAGTGTGTGTGTGTGTGTGTGTGTGTGTGTGTGTGTGTGTGACTCTAGCTCAAACAGGCTTACTCCACGAGCTATCAAGTTTTCTTCCTTTCTGTGTATGCCTATCAACAACACACCACTTCTGCTTTTTGGTGAATGGTCATCTTTCATCCAGAAGTATTTATATTCCACCAGATATTGATAGTAGTAGGTTTTTTAAGGCAGTAAAGTAACTTATGATGGCCAAAGTAGAGAGTATATAACATATAGACTGGATATGGCAAGAAAACTGCACCTGAAGAAGAGAATTTGTTAAGATCGAATACAGATTCAAGTAATAAACTAAGCTGCAGAGAACAATGTGATAGTGTTGCCCTGTGTAAAATTAAGGTAGAAATTGAAGCTGTTGAGAGACACAGGTATACCATTATGTCTATAGAAGATTAATATTCCTGACAGTTGTGAAGTTAGTATTAATGAAGCAGAAAAGCTTTGGCTGTTAGTTGTCACCAGGTAAGGCTGGTGAGAATGACAATGAGCGAAACACAAGGTAGTGTAAGAATAGGAGGAATGATGTCCAACACATTGAGTATTAAAAATGGAGTGCGACAAGGGGATGTATTGGCATGTCTTCTCTTTAATGCCGCTCTGGAGAAGGTGATGAGAAACACAAACCTTCTGAACAGAGGAACAATCTTCTATAAATCGGTGCAGATACTGGCCTAAGCAGATGACATAGATATAACAGCAAGAACCCAAAAAGCAATGGAAGAGACATTTACAGCTCTTGAACAGGCCAGTAGGAACATGAGGTTAATTATTAATGAACAAAAAACAAAATATATGGCAGCTGGAAAAGCACATACAGAAAATATGCCAAATGTAATAACAATGGGCAATTATACATTTGAGAGAGTTGAACATTTCAAGTATCTGGGCTCGACAGTTACACATCTAAATGATACCTCCTTTGAAATTAAGCAGAGATTAATACTGGCCAACAGAGCCTATTTTGCCCTAACAAGACTTCTATCCTCAAGGCTCCTGACTCGTACCACAAAATTAACTATGTATAAATCACTTATATGACCAGTGCTTACATATGCCTCTGAAGCCTGGACATTAACAGCTAAAGATATTGAAACACCGGATACATTCAAAAGAAAGGTACTTCGACGAATTATCGGCCCAATCTGTAAAAGAGGAAGATGGAGGAGGAGATACAACCATGAGCTGTATACCATATACAAAGACCAACCCATCAGAAGGATAGTGAAATCATCCAGACTGAGGTGGGCGGGACATGTGGCCTGCATGAATGATACAGAAGTACCAAAAAGAATATTACAAGGAAAGCCAGGAAGGCAGAGAGGACATGGTCGACCAAGAGCCATATGGGAAGATGGAGTGATTGAAGATCTTAGGAAGATGGGCTATAGAAACTGGAGAGTATTGGCAAAGGACCAAGAGAGATGGAAGGAAATTGCAGAAGAGGCCAAGGCTCATCATGAGCTGTAGAGTCAAGAAAGAAGAAGAAGAAGTTAGTTGTCACCAGCAAAGTGGTAAGTACCAGTAGGTGCACTAGAAATACACCTAAATGTGGAAGGTGCAGAAGACATTGGGCACAAGTTTCATGTGTATGAGTCAGCATTAAACATTCCGTACAATGGCTTGGTTGAAATTTTCTAATACAGCATAAGGTTAAGTTCCACTGTGTGGGAAAAGTGTTGAGAATACAAATGGAAGACATATGCTTAATAGGAAAAGTGGAATCTATTGGTTATGGGTTTGAGATAGATTAGGAGTCCCATGGAAAATAAAGCCATGGAAGGGAAAGATAATGATGTTAAAAGTGGATGGTAAATTACTAAGATATCATGTAACGAAATTGTTATCCTGAAATAGGAGATTACACATTTGGTGTGCATACCAGAGTACGAAACAGCAGGTGCACAGTGAGGGTAATGAATCTGTTAGAGGACGAAGTTCAGATTAGTGACTGAAGAAATGGTGCAACTAGTGAAAGTATTTGAAGTAAAAGATGATAAAGAATCATGGCAAAGACAGGAAGCAGTATTGGTGCTTTACAAAAACAACCAAGAGTTTATCACTTAAATGCATGACCGAAAACTGCAATGCTGGAGAGTAAAACTGAGTATAGAGACGGACCATATCTACCGAGCAGCCTCAGTTGCCAGAGACTGCAGTCGTGTGTGTGTGTGAGTTGTGTTGGCATTAGTGTGTGTTCTACCGAGCAGCCTCAGTTGCCAGAGACTGTAGTCATGTGTGTGTGAGTTGTCCAGAGACTATTGTCATGTATGTGTGTGTGTGTGTGTGTGTGTGTGTGTGTGTGTGTGTGTGTGTGTGTGTGTGTTTTGTCATCTAATTTTGATGAAGGCCTTACTGGCTGAAAGCTATATTTGTGAAATTCTTTTTGTTGTGCCTATCTGTGACTCAGCATCTCTGCTGTAAGGTGAGTAGCAATATTGCTGCATTCCATCCTGGATTCTCCGTTGTTTGATTTTTATTAAATAATAAACTGTTACATACATCTACAGTGAGCATAGGACGCTGATAGCACTGGAACATGCAGAGAAGGGGGTGAACACAAGATCATACAAGATACCAGTAACACTGAAAGCAGTCTTAAAGGAGCAAATTGAGCAAATGCTGAAAGGCATACAACTGTTGAAAGCAAGAGTGCATGGCATGTGCCGTTACTGTTGGTTCCGAAAAAGAGAGATGCCAGTGGCAAACACCAGTAGAGTGTCATAGTGGACTACAGGCAGTTAAATGATAATACAGTAGGTGATGCATTACTGCTACCTAATATCTCAGATGCTTGGAACCAATTAACACGGGGACATTACTTTTCTATACTAGATCTTGCAAGTGGTTACCATCAAATACTGACACACAAAAAAGATACAGAGAAAAGCATGTTCAGCTCAAACACCAATGGGACCAAAAGGAGCTCCAAGATGTATTTAGCTGTTAGCGGACACAGTTTTGACTGGTGTTCAAGGGGCAGAATGTTTTTTCTTTTCTTTTTCCTTTTTTTTAATCTAGACAATGTAGTATGCTATGGAAGAAACTTGCAACAGCATAATGAGACACTCAGAGAAATGTTTCACAGACTGTGAGAGCATAATTCAAAGATGCAACTGGTTAAGTGTGAGTTCTTAAGGAAAGGTGTAATCTTCTTAAGTCATTCCATTATGAACATGAGACTCTCACCAAAGATGCCAGAGGTGGAAACAGTAAAGTTCTTTCTTCAACCAAGAATGACCGAAGAATGGAATGGGTTCTTGGGGTAAGTAGGGTATTATTGAAGATTTATAGGAAATTATAGCAAAATTGTGAAGCCACTTCATGAACTATTAAAGAAAGGAACGGAATATGAATGGGATGGAAGACAAAACAATGCTTTTGAGGAATTGAAGGAGATATTGGTTCATCCACCAATACTTCCGTATCCAGATTGTGAGAAGCCATTCATAGTGCAACAGATGTGAGTAATGAAGCTTTGGATGCAGTTTTGTCACAAAGCAAGAAAGTTGGCAAGGATTTCCCCAACATTTAAGTATCGACATCATTGAACAACACAGAATAAACCTACAGTACCACAGAAAAACAACAGCTGGTAATGATATGTGCAGTGAAGCAGTTCTGATTATATGTTAATGGACAAATATTTATGGTGGTAACACACCACAGCTCTTTATAGAGTGAAGGATCTAAGTTTGACTCTCCTGAAATAGACACCAATTCAAAAAGTTACAATTACGAGGTATCAGAGAGGCTGGATAGTAATGCGAATGCTCTTAGTAGGGTAAGGTCCACATAACAGAAGTATGGAGACAGGAAACAGATAATTCACAAAAATAGTGATGTAGGAACAGAGCAAAGCTCTGTAGTGGAAGCAAGCAGGGAGAATAATCGCACAAGTGTGTGCCAACTGCAAGTAATACCAGAGGCAGTAATGAAAGCAGGTAGTAAAGCAGAAATTAGTCTTCAAGAGAAGGAGTATATATTAAGAGAGATGCACGATAATTCATTAGGATGACATGATACTCAGGACTTTGTCCAGAAGTGTCTGTCATGCCAAAGAAATAAGTATACTCAAGCAAAAACGAGAATGCTTTGGGTAATTATCCACAGCTGGGACAGAGTTTGAAATGTGTTCAATGGACATAGTGGGTCTTTTACACATGTCAAGTACAAGTGTGTGGTTTCAGCTCTCCGAGACTGCAGACGTGTGTGTGTGTGTGTGTGTGTGTGTGTACTGCTGACAAAGGCCTTTATGGCCGAAAGCTACAATTGTGTAAACCTTTTTGTTGTGCCTATCCTGACTCAACATCTCCGCTATATGGTAAGTAGCAACTTTCCTTCTCTGGTATTGTTATAAGTAAAGGTAAGAGATATATATGTTAACTTTTCAGTATGATTTGAGTACGTTTACACTATCAGTCCAGATAGAAAGATAAGATGCAGACCATAGCTGAAGCATTTATGAAACACACACTATTAAGATATGGGAATCCATTAATTCTTTTAACAGATAATGAATGAAATTTTTTGAATGATGTTATCAAATAGTGTGTAAATTGCTGAGAACTGAGCAAACAGAGACCACAGCTTACCCTCCAGCAACTAATGGCACAAGAGAGCAAAGCCACCAGACACTGGTTGAATATTTAAGACATTTTTTTGTCAAGTGAGTACAATATGCAATTTTTGTGTTTAAAACACCACATGTGCACTCCATTCAAACTAATGTATGGTAGAAAAGCAAACATACCAGGAATATTGCAACAAGAGTCAACATGGTAAGTTATGATTATGAATCATATGCAAACAAATCATGAGCTAGAATGCAATGGAAGCATGCAGGAGAGGGGAGGGGGGAATAGAGAGAGAAGGAATACAAAAAATAAGAGAACCAGAAGCAACACAATAATAACTGATAAGAAACAGAAACTGAAAGAGTTTAACCGTCGAGCAGGTACGCTTGTGTATAAAATGCGCCAATCGCAAACAACATTGTCATGCACAGTTCCATTGTTGTTTTACAATAGCAAGCCCCTATCTATTCCTGCACTATTGTTTCAGCTAGCACAGCGAGAAATTGTGTTGTCAAAGGTCCATGTGAGCTACAGTAATTTAAAATAAACTGGGAGTGTGTCATATTCGTGTACAAAGTACGCAACGTGCCCGGTCTTTTAAGTAACTTTTCCTTCACTTTTATTTCGTTCTTTTTAATCAAATCAAAAGGTAACACGTAACAAGCGGGTATATCACTGTGCAGGTAGCGATCAAAGGTGACAGACAACAAGCTTGGTTCATTACTCAACGAGGATCCCGAGTTCAACTCTGTACCAGACAACAAAAATGATGATGACTCTGAAGAAGAAGAAGAAGAAGAAGAAGAGGAGGAATTTATCACACAAAGTAGCCACGATTCAGATTCTGATCAAGTCCATGATTTAGATAATGACTGTGAAGAGCCACTCTCCACTGGTGTTTTTTTTGATAAAACCTATAAATGGAATAAAATATGTTCTAATGTGACGTGGAGAAAAAAAAATAAGAAAGAATATTGTAAAAATATTCCCTGGGCCTACATGTGCTGCCAGAGGGGTCACGAGTGAAACAGAGGCTTTATGGGCAATACTTAGCCTGTAAATGATTGATGCAATTGTAAAATACACGAACATATACATTCAATCTAAGAAAGAATGTGTACAATATTCCAGAGAAAGGGACATTAAGGAAACTACAAGGTGTGAAATAATGGCACTGTTGGGACTGCTGTATCTGATTGGCACTAAGAAAGCAAACCACACAAACGTCACTGAACAGTGGACAGCAGATGGTACTGGTATGGAGATCACAAGAGCTGTGATGAGCTACAGAAGATTTCTGTTCCTTTTACGATGTATCCGTTTTGACGATAAGAGTATAAGGCAAGAAAGAAGAGTAAAAGATAAATTTGCTGCAATAAGGCAAACACTGAATGCCTTTGTGGTGAACTGCAAGACCACTTATAGTATAGGAAAGTTTGTGACAGCAGACAAAAATTTGCAAGCTTTCTGGAGTCACAGTTGTTTTGCTCAGCATATCCCGAACAAACCAGCGAAGTACAGGATAAAGATTTTTTTGTTTTAGCAAATACTAAAACATTCTTCACTAGCAATATTGTGGAAAAGAACCTAAAGGACCACACAATGTTTCTAATTCTCCCCGCGATATTGTAGGAATGCTAGTACTCAGACTGAAGGCTCAGGAAGAAACACTACAATGGATAACTGGTACACTAGCTATTCCTTAGCCAACTCCATTTTGAAAAAAAGACTAACATGCATTGACACATTGAGAAAAAACAAACGCGAGATTCCACAAGAATTTTTACCTGGGATATCCACTCCTCCTCATTTGGTTTTCAGAACGATAAGACTCTAGTTTTGTATGTGCCAAAACAAAACAAGGCAGTTATATTACTTTCAATTGTGCGCGATTTTGGAACCACTGACACAGTTACAGGTAAATCAGAGATAGTTTTGGATTAGAATATGACAAAGGAAGGACTCGACGACGTCGATCAATTGGGAGGTGCCTATTCCGTTGCACGGGTGACAAGAAGATGGCGATTGGTTGTATTCTATGCTCACATGTATATAGCAGGAATCAATGCTCAAATAATTTTTCAGGCAAAAAAAAAGAAAAAAAAAAGAGAAGAGTTTTCTTGAAAGATTTAGCACTCTCTCTCATGAATCCACAACTAGTGGAAAGAGGTAATATTCCTTCCCTTTCTGCCGACATTGCAACTTTCCTCATGAAATACAAAGATCAATGTGTTGAAAGAACTGAAAGGCCTACCACCAAGAAAAGAGGTCAACGCGTGACATGGGCACAAGTAAAAAACACATCTACTACCATAAGGTGTAACTCATGTCATAGCTTTGTTTACAAAGGATATGTAAAAACAGTCCACACGTGTGAAGTGTAAAGCATTTCCTGAAAATGCCCAAGACAATTTACTGTGTAGATCGAAGGAACTGTGTGATAACTGATACTTCTTCAATATATAAATCCTCTGTCCTTTTATATTGCACTGAAAGGGTGTTTTTGTTCAGTATGTGCTTAAAAAAGTGTTGGAATAGATTGATATGGCAGCTGCAGTAATAGAATCATTTGAAAGTTTCTTATTTGTTTAATCAAATAGTAAAATAGCGATGTAAATATAAGTTTTTTGTATTGTTGTTTAAATAAACTAAAATTAAACTGTCATTTAGATAATACATGTTTCCCTTGGCAGCATAATGACAGCTTTTAACTGCATATGTAGAAAGTCCACCGCGCGCCCGCTCATGTTGCAAAAATAGGTGCACCTGCTTGAGGGTTAAGGCAGGTGACAACTTGTTGCTATTCACTTATTCAGTAAGACACTGCAGATCTTGAAAGCCAGATTCACAATGGGGAGGGCCATATGGAGTAGTAAGCTTACACATTCCAAACACAATAATAAAGATTACAAGAAGCAAAGGTACGTGCAAAAAGATTATAACAAAACTTTTAATTTCTGGTATTACACATGCAGAGAGAATGTCTCTCCTAACAGTAATCACAGCACTACACCGAAGTTCCACACAAATGACGACAGATTCTGAAGTGACTTTATGATAATTTAGGGCAGTGGTTCCTAACGTTTTTTAGACTAATACCCGAATGCAACAAGCAGACATTAGCTAGCACCCCCCCCCCCCCAAACACAACTACCTGCACCTACCCCATCCCCCACATTATATATACAGGGAAACATTCCACGTGGGAAAAATATATCTAAAAACGAAGAAGATGTGACTTGCCAAACAAAAGCGCTGGCAGGTCGATAGACACACAAACACACACACAAAATTCAAGCTTTCACAATCAACAGTTGCTTCATCAGGAAAGAGGGAAGGAGAGGGAAAGACGAAAGGATGTGGGTTTTTAAGGGAGAGGGTAAGGAGTCATTCCAATCCCGGGAGCGGAAAGACTTACCTTAGGGGGAAAAAAGGACAGGTATACACTCGCACACACACCCATATCCAACTGCACATACACAGACACAAGCAGACATTTGTAAAGGCAGAGTTTTGGCAGAGATGTTTAGCCACAGGGTGATCCTCATTACCAACAAACACTGTCTGCCTGTGTCCATTCATGCGAATGGACAGTTTGTTGCTGGTCATTCCCACATAGAAAACTTCACAGTGTAGGCAGGTCAGTTGGTAAATCACGTGAGTGCTTTCACACGTGGCTCTGCCTTTGATCGTGTACACCTTCCAGGTTACAGGAGTGGAGTAGGTGGTGGTGGGAGGGTGCATAGGACAGGTTTTACACTGGGGACGGTTACAAGGGTAGGAGCCAGAGGGTAGGGACTGGATCAGACTCTGAATGTGGCTCTCCAGCACGGATACGGCTTCCTCAAATCCTGCCCTGAAATGAGATCCATCCTTCATGAAATCCTCCCCACTCCACCAAGAGTGTCTTTCCGCCGTCCACCTAACCTTCATAACCTCTTAGTTCATCCCTATGAAATCCTCAAACCACCTTCCCTACCCTCTGGCTCCTACCCTCGTAACCGCCCCCGGTGTAAAACCTGTCCCATGCACCCTCCCACCACCACCTACTCCAGTCCTGTAACCCGCAAGGTGTACACGATCAAAGGCAGAGCCACGTGTGAAAGCACCCACGTGATTTACCAACTGACATGCCTACACTGTGAAGCCTTCTATGTGGGAATGACCAGCAACAAACTGTCCATTCGCATGAATGGACACAGGCAGACAGTGTTAGTTGGTAATGAGGATCACCCTGTGGCTAAACATGCCTTGGTGCACGGCCAGCACATCGTGGCACAGTGTTACACCGTCCGGGTTATCTGGATACTTCCCACTAACACCAACCTGTCAGAACTCCGGAGATGGGAACTTGCCCTTCAATATATCATCTCTTCTCGTTATCCGCCAGGCCTCTACCTCCGCTAATTTCAATTTGCCACCGCTCATACGTCACCTGTCTTTCAACAACATCTTTGCCTCTGTACTTCTGCCTCGACTGACATCTCTGCCGAAACTCTTTGCCTTTACAAATGTCTGCTTGTGTCTGTGTATGTGCGGTTGGATATGGGTGGGTGTGTGTGTGCGAGTGTATACCTGTCCTTTTTTCCCCCTAAGGTAAGTCTTTCCGCTCCCGGGATTGGAATGACTCCTTACCCTCTCCCTTAAAAACCCACATCCTTTCGTCTTTCCCTCTCCTTCCCTCTTTCTTGATGAAGCAACCGTTGGTTGCGAAAGCTTGAATTTTGTGTGTATGTTTGTGTGTCTATCGACCTGCTAGCGCTTTTGTTTGGTAAGTCACATAATCTTTGACACAATAAAAAACACACACACACAAATTTCAAACTTTCGCAACCCAAGGTTGCTTCATCAGGAAAGAGGGAAGGAGAGGGAAGGAGAGGGAAAGACGAAAGGATGTGGGTTTTAAGGGAGAGGGTAAGGAGTCATTCCAATCCCAGGAGCGGAAAGACTTACCTTTGGGGGGGAAAAAAGGACAGGTATACACTCACTCACTCACACACACACACACACACACACACACACACACACACACACACACACACACACACACACACACATATATCCATCCGCACATATACAGACATGGGCAGACACTGTAAAGGCAAAGGGGTTGGGAAGAGATGTCAGTCGAGGCGGAAGTACAGAGGCAAAGAGTTGTTGAATGACAGGTGATGTATGAGGGGCGGCAACTTGAAATTGGCGGAGGTTGATGCCTGGTGGGTAACGGGAAGAGAGAATATATTGAAGGGCAAGTTCCCATCTCCGGAGTTCTGATAGGTTGGTGTCAGTGGGAAGTATCCAGATAACCCGGACGGTGTAACACTGTGCCAAGATGTGCTGGCTGTGCACCAAGGCATGTTTAGCCACAGGGTGATCCTCATTACCAACAAACACTGTCTGCCTGTGTCCGTTCATGCGAATGTACAGTTTGTTGCTGGTCATTCCCACATAGAAGGCTTCACAGTGTAGGCATGTCAGTTGGTAAATCACGTGGGTGCTTTCACACGTGGCTCTGCCTTTGATCGTGTACACCTTCCGGGTTACAGGACTGGAGTAGGTGGTGGTGGAAGGGTGCATGGGACAGGTTTTACACTGGGGACGGTTACGAGGGTAGGAGCCAGAGGGTAGGGAAGGTGGTTTGAGGATTTCATAGGGATGAACTAAGAGGTTATGAAGGTTAGGTGGACGGCGGAAAGACACTCTTGGTGGAGTGGGGAGGATTTCATGAAGGATGGATCTCATTTCAGGGCAGGATTTGAGGAAGTCGTATCCGTGCTGGAGAGCCACATTCAGAGTCTGATCCAGTCCTGGAAAGTATCCTGTCACAATGGGGCACTTTTGGGGTTCTTCTGTGGGAGGTTGAGGGGATGAGGAAGTGGCTCTGGTTATTTGCTTCTGTACCAGGTTGGGAGGGTAGTTGCAGGATGCGAAAGCTGTTTTCATGTTATTGGTCTAATGGTTCAGGGATTCAGGGCTGGAACAGATTCATTTGCCACGAAGACCTAAGCTGTAGGGAAGGGACTGTTTGATATAGAATGGGTGGCAGCTGTCATAATGCAGGTACTGTTGCTTGTTGGTGGGTTGGATGTGGACAGATGTGTGAAGCTGGCCATTGGACAGATGGAGGTCAACGTCGAGGAAAGTGGCATGGGATTTGGAGTAGGACCAGGTGAATCTGATGGAACCAAAGGAGTTGAGGTTGGAGAGGAAATTCTGGAGTTCTTTTTCACCGTGAGCCCAGATCATGAAGATGTCATCAATAAATCTGTACCAAACTTTGGGTTGGCAGGCCTGGGTAACCAAGAAGGCTTCCTTTAAGTAACCCATAAATAGGTTGGCGTATGAAGGAGCCATCCTGGTACCCATGGCTGTTCCCTTTAATTGTTGGTATGTCTGGCCTTCAAAAGTGAAGAAGTTGTGGGTTAGGATGAAGCTGGCTAAGGTAATGAGGAAAGAGGTTTTAGGTAGGGTAGCAAGTGCTCGGCGTGAAAGGAAGTGCTCCATCGCAGCGAGGCCCTGGACGTGCGGGATATTTGTGTATAAGGCAGTGGCATCAATGGTTACAAGGATGGTTTCCGGGGGTAACAGATTGGGTAAGGATTCGAGGCATTCGAGAAAGTGGTTGGTGTCTTTGATGAAGGATGGGAGACTGCCTGTAAGGGGTTGAAGGTGTTGATCTACGTAGGTAGAGATACGTTGTGTGGGGGCTTGGTAACCAGCTACAATGGGGCAGCCGGGATGTTTGGGTTTGTGAATTTTAGGAAGTAGGTAGAAGGTAAGGGTGCGGGGTGTCAGTGCGGTCAGGAGGTTGATGGAGTCAGCTGAAAGGTTTTGTCGGGGGCCTAAGGTTCTGAAGATTCCTTGAAGCTCCGCCTGGACATCAGGAATGGGATTACCTTGGCAAACTTTGTATGTAGTGTTGGTTGAAAGCTGACGCAGTCCCTCAGCCACATACTCCCGACGATCAAGCACCAAGGTCATGGAACCCTTGTCAGCCGGGAGAATGACGATGAATCGGTCACAGCCTTCAGATCACGGATAGCCTGGGCTTCAGCTGTGGTGATGCTGGGAGTAGGATTAAGGTTTTTCAAGAAAGATTGAGAGGCAAGGCTGGAAGTGAGAAATTCCTGGAAAGTTTGGAGAGGGTGATTTTGTGGAAGAGGAGGTGGGTCCCACTGTGACGGAGGGCGGAACTGTTGCAGGCAGGGTTCAATTTGGATAGTGTCTTGGGGAGTTGGATCATTAGGAGTAGGATTATTATTTTTCTTCATGGCAAAGTGATATTTCCAGCGGAGACTATGAGTGTAGGACAGTAAATCTTTGATGAGGGCTTCCGCCTCGACTGACATCTCTGGGAGTAGGGCTGAAGGTCAAGCCTTTGGATAGGACAGAGGTTTTGGATTGGGAGAGAGGTTTGGAGGGAAGGTTAACTACTGAATTGGGGTGTTGTGGTTCCAGATTGTGTTGACTAGAATTTTGAGGTTTTGGGGGGAGTGGAGCTGGAAGTGGGAGATTGAGTAGATGGGAGAACTGGGTCTGTGTGCAATGAGAGGAGGTTGAGGTTTGTTGGAAAGGTTGTGGAGGGTGAGTGAGTTGCCTTTCCGGAGGTGGGAAACCAGGAAATTGGATAGTTTTTTAAGGTGGAGAGTGGAATGCTGTTCTAATTTGTGGTTGGCCTGTAGGACCTTTTCATCCCCATGAAATTCCCCAAACCACCTTCCCTACCCTCTGGCTCCTACCCTTGTAACCGTCCCCGGTGTAAAACCTGTGCCATGCACCCTCCCACCACCACCTACTCCAGTCCTGTAACCCGCAAGGTGTACACGATCAAAGGCAGAGCCACGTGTGAAAGCACCCACATGATTTACCAACTGACATGCCTACACTGTGAAGCCTTCTATGTGGGAATGACCAGCAACAAACTGTCCATTCACATGAACGGACACAGGCAGACAGTGATTGTTGGTATTGAGGATCACCCTGTGGCTAAACATGCCTAGGTGCATGGCCAGCACATCTTGGCACAGTGTTACACCGTCCGGGTTATCTGGATACTTCCCACTGACCACTGACCACAGTAGATACAACAGTGAAAAATGCACCACATTGTAGAGCACCTCAACGAATTTATTTATTTATCATCAATACACCTCTACATGTGAACCATTTTTAGCACAAGAATATTGAGTCTATATTCAATTTCTTTCTTCTGTTATTGTTGCAATCACATTAGTGATACAATGTCGCAACATAGGAATATCGTCCACTTTGGTCGCATATACGCGGCTCTTCAAGAATCCCCCATGAAGAAATTAAGTGTAGTAATGTCAGGTGAGCGTTGTGGCCAGGCAATGGGTCCTTATCCAGGAACTTGCGAACAACCGTAGACCAATGCGGCGGAGCTCCATCTTGTTGAAAAATGATGTTGGGTTGCTATTCTTGTATCTGTGGGTACACAAACTGCTCCAATCTGTCCAGTTACACTGACCCAATCACTGTTTGTTCCGCAAAGAAGAACGGTCCTGTTGTGCATTAGCCCACACCAGACATTTAGTTTAGGGCTATCACGAACATGTTCAATCACAACGTGCGGATTTTGTGAACTCCAAATCCGAACATTAAGCCTATTAACCCTTCCTGACAGATGAAAGGTTGCCTCATCTGAGAATAAACATCTTTCCTGGAAGCTGGCATCCATATCAATACCCTGCCGCATATCCAAAGCAAATTTTTGTCTGCGTGGTTTGTCGTTTGGCATCAGATGTTGCAGAATTCGCACTTCGTAAGCACACATACGAAGATGCTGGTGAACTGCACGATGCAATGTTGATCGAGTTATATCAAATTGCCTAGATGCTCGACGAATTGACTTATGTGGGCTTCTGAGAAACGTTTGTCTGATGTCCTCCACTGTCTCTTCTGAAACTCCGTAATGTGCAACACCAGAAAGTTATGAAAAACACTTCCTGTTGCCAGAAACTTCCTATGTCATTCCTTAATTCTTTTCACATCAGTTGGATCACATTCATACACATGACGATAATTTCTTTGCACAGTAATTGGCGATTTTGTTTCTGCAAACCACACTACTGCTTGCGCGTGCTGTGTGGAGTCACCATTTTCACTTCATGTGACCAGGCTGCACTTAGGCGATGATACTTAGCACTTTCTGATGCGAGAATATAAATTCTTTGAGATGCTCTACAATGTGGTGTGTTTTTCATTGTCGTGTCTACTGTGGTTTTTCTCTCCAGGGTACTTGAAATCAGGGAGGTTTGAGTGGGACACCCTGTATTATACCCACCACAAAAACAAGTTTTAAAAGAAAATGTCATTAATTGTTGTTGACTTTTACTCACAACATACTTTTAAAGAGGTACTTATGTGTAAGTACGGTCCTGAACCTGAAAACACTGAATACAACAATCATCGGGAAAAATGACGTCTACTAACAAGACTTAAATTTTTGAGTTAAGTTTAGCTAAAAAAATTAAAATATTTCTGAAATCTGGTAGAACAATTCATTAAACATGATAAATATTTTTATCAGAATTTTAAAAGAAACAGATCGATTACAATAATTTCAAAAGGTGGCACCTAGTCACGTCACCTATAATGATTGCCGTGGTGTGGTGACATTGACTCACCCACTACGATCATTACCATTGGGCAGTGCAATTTATCACTTAGTGCAGCTAGCCTCACCCTCCCTGGGCCCCTTATGTGTACATTATTCTACCAACCTACAGCTGCTAATGCATTACTTCACGGCAGTTTTGTCACCTCCTCTTCTTACTTTAGTGCAAGATTTATTACTTTTACTGAATGAGTGAGTAGCGACACTAAAAACCTATTGAAGAGAGAATTTTATTACTTTCCTGAAATATCATATATATAAAATACCGTAACTACAGAGGATAGAGTCGGATTTAGCAGCCGCCTCAATGAGCTTAAATTGGACATGGAAAAACAGTCTGATAATAGAATGAATTTTTCACTCAACAGCTGAAAGTGTGCTAATAAGAAAATTCATTCTGGAAACATTCCCCAGGCTGTAGCTAATCCATGTCTCCACAATACTCTTTCTTCCAGGAGTACTAGTCCCACAAGTTTCGCAGCAGAACTTCGGTGAAGTCTGGACAGTAGACGAAGAGGTACTGGTGGAGGTAAGGCTGAGAGAACAAGTCTTAAGTCGCACTTGCATACCGTATTTACTCGAATCTAAGCCGCACCTGAAAAATGAGACTCAAAATCAAGGGAAAAAAAATTTTCCCGAATCTAAGCCGCACCTGAAATTGGAGACTCTAAATTCAAAGGGGGAGAAAAGTTTTAGGCCACATCTCCAAATCGAAACAAAGTTGGTCCATTGTAATATGAGACAATTTTGGTTGAATGAATGACGATACAGTTACAGTAGTTTAGTTCGAGTTGTAACCTTAGCAATTAAGCTTTACCAGGTAGCCATTGCTAAGCGTCAGGCGTGCTTTGTCTGGTTTGAATTGATTACTTATTTTTCTTTGATCTGATAAGTGCCGTTTTCTTTGTTATAGGTGTTTACATCACTCTAAGCTGAAAATGCATTACTATACTGTGTCATGCATTGTTTGTCGCATTATGATTGTGCGTGTTTACCGCCTGTTGCCGCATGGCTTGCTTTTGTGCGCACTACCGCGGCTTACAATTTTTAAAAAGAGAGAGAGAGAGAGAGAGAGAGAGAGAGAGAGAGAGAGAGAGAGAGAGAGAGAGAGGAATCGTCTCATTAGCGAAACAATGGCGAGAGACTGCTATTTGTTGTTACTTACATTGCTGCTTTCTTTGATAATGATCAACAAGAACCAAATAATACACTGCGTATGATAGATGATGTTCTGAACGAGAGTTTAGCGAAAAATTTTCTCCGTTTGAAAATCTTTGCAGGCGCCTCTTTAGTACATTACATTCTGCACAGAAATTAGAGTCATCTTAAATTTAAAAATCTAGTCAATTGCTGTGCTTCATTTATGACTGTATCACTATTAGGCATAAGAATAATACGAATATAAACATGACATGATATGTATATTCTTCCGCGTTTGCTGTTGTCTCACTCTAGTTTCGTAGTTTATCAGGCAGACACGATTTAAATGAGATAGCAGCAAACACGAAACAATACATGGCAAAATGTTTATATTCGTATTATTCTTATGGTGAAGAGAATACTGCATGTGATTCACAATTCATAGAAGTTCCTATTTATTTATTTTATTTCAGAACGTAGAGTTGGCCATATTGACAAAGATCCCAAACAGTCTTGCCAGTCGGATTTTCGTAGTACATTGAAATACTGCTACATTCGAAGATGAACAATACGGAATTTGTATTTACTTCGTTGGATAATGTATGAAAATGCAGTGGTCGAAACTCGGGGCGGAGAACAAAAGCTCGTCTTCCACTTTTTTTTTTTTAATTTATTTACTGAACGCAGAGGATTTGAAGCCAGTATTTATCTTTGTGCCTACAAAGCATGCCTGTGTAGCGCTACATATATTCGATGGCAGAAATAAGTTATGGCGGCACCCACCAACATTTTTCAGAACTTCCACTTGCTTTGCACTCGATTCTAAGCCGCAGGCGGTTTTTTGAATTACAAAAACCAGAAAAAAAGTGCAGCTTAGATTCGAGTAAGTACGGTAACTCTGTCGGTAAAGCACTTGCCCACAAAAGGCAAAGGTCCCAAGTTCAAGTCTTGGTTTGGCACACAATTATTTGCCAATAAGTTTCAATTTCAAGATATTTTGAAGGTGAATGTGTGCAAATGAGTAAAAAATCTTATTACCACAAATACTGAAGACTAAAACAACTTACCAAGAACTTCTTTTAGAAATTAGATATGGTGAAAAAAATAAAATGTGCATGTAGTATTTCAGGCACATCTGTGGGAGGGCTGCTCGTAATTATATGGGTGTGGCAGTCCCTACAGATATTCTTTGCCCAAAATATTATGGGCATGGTATTAATTCCAACATTGAAGGCAATGTAATATTACAGGTATGGCATTCAAAGTGTTAATTATTTAATTGCCTAAATACAATTTCATCAAACATCATGCTACTATGTATGCAAAGTACAAGTAAAAAGAGTGATATATTCTGCCACCTTAGCGAAAGTTCAGCATAAAAGTCTGGATAAATAATTATTACTGTCTGTTTTAACTTGCTGTAACACTGGTTTATAAATTAAATTTATGTCCTTAGTTTATAAATTACTG
This sequence comes from Schistocerca nitens, assembly GCF_023898315.1. Classification (NCBI taxonomy): domain Eukaryota; kingdom Metazoa; phylum Arthropoda; class Insecta; order Orthoptera; family Acrididae; genus Schistocerca; species Schistocerca nitens. The sequence continues at coordinate 653,554,140 of NC_064615.1, read as the reverse complement.
TTATTGTAGAATCGGTGGGCAGTTACAACATTTTACTACAAACACAGATACAAAAGTGAGCAACAGGTATAAAAAGGTTGACTACCTCTAATGCAGAGGGAAGGCGCTAGAGAAAGCAGTAGACAGTGCGAGTTACACTTGAGAAATAGTTGATGATGGATGCAGCTGGGGTGTTAGGCTGAAGCTACTGGGAAAAAGTTAAGCTACCTGCAACATCTCTGCTGATCTTCGGTTTTATATGAGGGTTTCAGTAAGGCTACAGCTAAGAACGATAAATAGTCACTGTCTCTGTTTAAGAACTTGGCTACTAGCATGGAGGCACATCAGCTACGGAGTTCCGTTTTGTAAATGATATTCAAATAAATTTAGAAGTTAATTTTGTCTTCTGGGTTGCTTGTTCTCCTCATTGTCCTCCACTCCATACCTCAGGAATTTTATTTAGACAATCAAGTCTCCCTCCACTTCAGTCAACCTACAGAATTCCATTTCGCACAAACCCTTATTGCTAAATCATTTGTAAACATGGCAGCATCACCCCTCTTGAAATTGTGGCAAAATACACTTTTATTCTAGGGACCTTCAGTATTTCCTGTTCATTATTATCTCGTAAGGTATATCCAAGGTTCAAAAGAATGAGGGTTCTTTGTTCATTACCTCCTTCATTAGTAAATTTCACTTCCCAAGTATTCTTCCAATGATTCTCAGTTTAGCATCTTCATCACCTAAGACTGGTTTTATGTTGTCCTTTCAATCTGAATATATTCCCAGATATTTTATAGATGTCCCTGTTTATTGTGATTGTTCAGGTGCTGTGTAAGCAAACAATTACATTTGTTTATGTTGAGTGTCATCTGCCAATACCTTCGCCAAGCATCGATCCTCCACAGGTCATCTCATGTTTTGCTACAATTTTATAGTCTTGGGATTTCTTTACATATAAAAGCATCAATCTCAAACTGCCTCATAGACTTTCCAGTGTTTTACATTAGGTCATTCATCTACATTATGCAGCATAATGGTTCCCTAACAGTTCCTTGGTACACACTTAAAGCTACATTTATATCTGAAAATTTCCATCCATTGAGAATAATATACCGTGTTCTATTTGCTAGGAAACCTTCAGTCAATTCCGTACACTCATTTTTTGTTACAAGGCAGGAGTGTGGAACTGTACTGAATGCCTTCTGGGAGGAGAGGAACACAGCATCAACCTGGGCACTGGTAGCTACTGTCTTCTGGGTCTCGGGGACAAACGTAATGAAATGGTTTCACAAGTTCTACAGACGAGAAAGGTGTGACTGGAAGCATTAATTGTACTCAGAAATTATACATCAGACTAAACTGAACCAAGGTCCATAGTTGCGCACAATGGTCGACTCGACATGAAAATGGGAATGACCTGGGCACTTTTCCAGCACTTTGAATGCTTCATTCCTTCAGCAACTTACAACAGACTGCTGCTTGAAGAGGAACAAGTTTTTGAATACTCTCTCTCTCTCTCTCTCTCTCTCTCTCTCTCTCTCTCTCTCTCTCTCTAATGTAGAATTGCATGTATCACCACATGAAAATTTCTATAAAAACATCAGAACTGTCATGTTTTATCCAACATTAGCACCAACCTTTACCCAAATTATTCAGCATCCAGAATTTTTACAAATTTCATCATATGTTTACGTAGTATAATTACAGTCAGAAACACATATCCACCACAAACATCCAGCTAATTTCAAGACACACTTTCCAATCAGAATTAAAATTTCACTGCTGGCTACAGCCAACTTTTTATGAGAACATTATTACCTTTTGTAAATGAGACTACAGTAAAACCCCTAATATACATTTTCATGTGGTCCAGACTTAAAAACGCAAAATTGAGAAAATGCAGGATCAAGGAAAATGTTCAAAGCCCCCAAAATATGAGCAAAAGTGCACGTAATTGGTATGTATGATTAAAAGTTGCAATCCTCTCCAATACTTTGTACAAAATCCGTCTGAGTGAAGGAAATTAAATCTAAAATGCAATCTTTATACATTAACTTGTGGTAAGGAATTCATAAGTTCTTTAAAAAAATCACAGATGTGTAATAGCAAGTACAAACCCACCAAAAATTGAAATGTCATCTTGGTACAAGGTAATCAAGCTGTTTTCCGACATGATACGACCACAAATTAGATGTTCAAAACGTGTTTTTGAAAGAGCATTGTTTATTCTCACCCAGAAAATTGCAAAAACTGATGAATGTGTTGAATTAAACCAAAAGCATCACAGCACCGAAGCAGTTAAACCAGAAGCATAAATGCAGACACCTGCTTAATGACATAATTTGTCACCATTGCTGTTATTGTTCGATGCCCCCCCCCCCCCCCCTTTCTTTTTTCCTAAATACGAGCCACACTTCATATGCTCACCATTGTTAAAGTGTTATGTTAGCCTTGATGAGAGAAACAGAGATGCGAAAGAAATTAGTTTACTTCCCCAATTGACGTTACAAGCTTATTTATAAGTCAGCTCAGTTAATTTCTGTACACTGTGTACAATGCAAAATTGAAAGAAAGTTCAGGTGCTACAGTTTCACTCCATGCCCTATATCACTGCTGCCATTTGTACGATCTACAGTGTGCCATGTGTACGATGCAAAGTATATACGTGAGTAGTGTATGCAGTTGTTGCAACTGTATTATGTCAGTTTTGAACATGAAAGTCTTTAAAATGTTCCATCACAAAACCCTTGTTCTATTTCCGTGTGGCACCTGTCACAGCACATCATCTACATAAAAAGTATATTTTCAGCACTTCACAAAATTCTTTCACCTGTATCTGCACTCCTGTCAGTGAAGGGACCCTCCCCCTCTTCACACATACATTAGGTGAGTTCGTTTTACATGTGTTAGTGTGGTGTGGTAGCTGCACTGGCTATTGGATGACTTAGCAAATCGCCAGCCCATAGGCGTTCATAAGCCAGAAAGGCATGACATTTCCTCGATTATGACCGAGCAAATTCTTCGAGACTCAGTGTTTGGATTTAAAAGGTTGACGATTGATATTGTTGCTGAATACAATACACTGGAAATACATGCAAAAAGATGAGCCTGTGTTATAAGATGTTTAAGAAAAAGTGGCGGCTGGGCCCCTTCATCATGTACTGACTCGGTCTGGAACACTTTGCATCAACTGTCTTGTTTTTCCATTACCACTGCAACCTAGCAGTAGTTGTATCACAACTGTGTGGTGAAGCTAAATGTCGCAAGTTATGCTGGCAACACCAACTGTGGATTATGTCAGCATTTCCTTTCTCACATCTCCCCTCTCCACAATGGCCTAAAATATTCCCTTAACTCTGCCACCGCCCGTAGTGCCAACCATCTGTCTTTTGTGCCAATTACAACTCGTTCAGTCAAATCAAATGTCAATAGGAAGAAAATGGGACAAAGTCAAGGGAGACATCAAGTAAAAACTTGGTCAAGGTAAACCTTACTAGGAAGAAATGTAAAATCAGGGAATTTTTAGCATTGATTTTACAGGTTTTCCACAAGGGATAAAAAACGGAGAATGTAAAATTGAAGTTCCACTGTAGTTATGGGACGTATCGATGGACCCTCCTGCAGTTTATTATTATTATTATTATTATTATTATTATTATTATTATTATTATTGTTTTTGTTATATTCACCTTTACTGTCCCATAACTCCAACGACAAATGCTATTTTCTGTAATTAATGAGATTAATATTCTCCCCTCTCTGAAATCGGTATCTTAAGTTTTAATTATGTCTGCGAAGGGGTTTTTCTGTTCTAAACAATACATTTGTGCAGGTCACACACACTCTGCTACTCTCATAGCCACTTTGTTTCTTTAGTGCACTGAATTTTGTTCTAAGTAGTAGCATGTTTAGAAGATTCCAAGTCAGTTCACGTAATGAGTTATTAATCCGGGGGAGGGTTGGGGGGGGGGCAGGAAAAAGTGTCTGAGGGGGGTGGGGAGGGACATTTCCACTGCAGTATTTCTACATTAATGACACTCATTGCAGGAAAGTAGCGTATTCTTTTTAAATGCAGTAACAACTTCACTAACTTGCCAGGAACCATACCCCTAACTACCTTGGGGACGTTCAGCATTATTTTTGTTTATGTTCTTAGACTACAATGGTACACTGATGTCATAAGTATATATACACAACAAAAACATATACGAAGCTGACAAATAAAAAGCAACCAACCTTGTGGAGATACCTGGAGTGGCGTCGTAGGAACGCTGCGACCAGTGCCTTCATCAAGTTGAGTCATGTCCATCCGGGTTTCATCTATGCCCTCTGAAGCCACCTGCCCAGTTGCTGAAGACAGAGAAAGCTAAAGCTGCACAACACACATTCATCTTGACAACTCAGTGTGTCTAATATGTACAAACTACATTTTTATGGTCCGTGGATTATTACTACAAATTTTGAGGTTCCCTTAAGGAATAGAATTCATACTTCTATCAGTCAGAGGCAAAAGCAAACACATTTACTCAATCCTTTACAACAAAATATTTATATGGCTTTCCAAAAAGAAGGTTCCAAAACCATTAAACGTTCAGTAGTACTCACCTACAACACTTACTCAATGATACAATTAGATATATGATGAAACACACAGAACAACAATTTACAATTCTATCAGTACACAGCTACATGTGTTTATCTACATTGCAGTTCAGCCAAGTTTGGAGATTCTCTACACTCTCATGGACTCCGAAGTCCTTAGGCACATAGTTGAAACGCAAATAAATGGAGAATTACTTGAGCAGGAAGAGTGTCTTAGGATGCCACTAATGATTCAATATATGAAACATCAAAAATGGAAGCTCTTGTAAGTGGAGTATTAAATAATCTTTTATTTATACATCTGCCTGTCACATGGCAAAAGGTTTCGGATTAGGTTTTCAGTTAAACAATGGCAGTATTTTCCTTTTTTAAGAACCAAGCCATCAAACTTTACTCTCTTGGAGCATGGCAGCGATACTTATATTAGCAAATAAAAAATAGAAAAACTAATAACAGAACTATTTACTTAAAACTCAGGGACAAATAAAATATTCTTAGCTTTATTTATTTTCTATTGTTATGAGTAAAGCAATTCTTTGAGTTAAAGTCAAAATACATACGCATACTCGGACGTGAAGCACTTGCAGAAGGAGGATGAGTTTCTGAGAATGTGAACCGTTGCTGCTGTGGCACTTGGGGAGAACTAACAGCTTCACTGAAGCCATCAGACCGTCGAGGTACAAAGAGTGTGGGTGTTGATGGGACAATGCTATCATCTCCCACTTCCTCAAACCCAAGCAGTGGCAGCTGACCCCGAGGAAGAGGTGGCACTCCAGGTCGGCCTCCACCAGCACCACTGCTACTACCTGAGCTCGTAGCTTCAGCAGGCTGCCTCATGTCTGAGTCAGCACCAGCACCAGAAGTGTCATTACTATCTGCTGCTGCCACACCACCTCTACTGTCACTGCTGCCTGACTGGTTCGGAACTTCACTGCCATCCTCTGCAGCACCAAACACACACTGTTACACTTTTGCCATGAATAAAAAATTGCACTAAATATTTGAATAGAAAATCATACATAATAATTAAAAGTTATTGTATTTGAAGGTAAATTTAATGAAAATTAGCTTCAATCAGCAACTTATACGTAGACAAAATAATGTGACATCCATTAATGTTAAGAATTTATAGTGGTGTGCAAACAAGAAGCCGTGTGCATGATGTGTTCTGCATAGAGAGGGATGGACAATACTTTGCAGCACCACCAGTGTGCTCTCTGTGTCTGTCCCGCACTCCAGCCATTACATTCCTCGCGAATCGCCAATGTGAAGAAAGAACCTCAATGGGCCACTATCTGTGCTTCCGACTTTCTCTACAAAAATGTACAGGAAACTATCGCTGCCATTTGTTAAATTTGTTAATTAACACTTGCCTTTTTGCTTCATGCCACCCATAATGACCACTACACTGCCTCATCACATCTAAAATAATACAAAAATCAACATTAAATATTCTACACACATCCCTAAGAGCACACTGCAAACACAGCAAAATGACATTGCTAGGTGGAGCATCATATGGTAATGTGCTCCTTGCTGTTGTATATCGCCCCACCACCTAATTTCTTATGTGCACACCACTTTAGTAATTGAAGATATGAGGTCTTAAGGACCATGATATTAGTAATTACATTAATGGAAGACTGTTTGGGTCACTTAATATTTTTTATTAAGTTATCCTGTTTCAACCTTTGTTGCAGCTCATCTTCAGATACACAAATCTAATTACTGTGAAGCGTACCTTATCAGCAGAGCAAAGATTCAATTTATTTCAGTCGTCACTCTGCTGGCGAGCTGAGCTTCAGAGCAATTACATGTATGGATCCAACAATGACCTTTAACGAAGTTCAGAAGGAGTTATTCTCTTAAAACGTACCAAGTGACTCAGACCACGTCTTTCGTCATGTTAAGCACTTAAAGTGAGCTGAAAATGCTTCATCTTTGAAGTATACATTTTTTGTTTCTGAGTGCAACTATGGGTAACGAAAGTAAATACAGAAACTGTTAAAATTTTACTTATAATGATCTCGCATGAGGAAATTTTGAGTCTGATATCATTACAACTGAATACAAGCTCCACATGGACAAAAATGGGAAACCATACTGATACTGGTCTTTTTTTACAGAACAATTACACAGCATCTGCCTAAAGTGATACAGTGAAATCACAAAAAAAGTCTACATCGAAGATGGGCCGCTTAGAGGAAAATTGGGCATAGAAGACCGCCCATACATGCCATCATTTAAAGTGTTACTGGCACATTGTCAGTGATATAACTTCGTGAATGATACATACTAAAAAGTTGATCAGATGCGAGTAGGACTCGCTCACTGAGGGTTCCGTACCAGTTTATGTATACAGACAGTTCATTCACTACGAGAATCTAGAATCCCCTGACACTGATCTGTTAAGGTACCATCCCTGGGAATTCCAAGATTTTCCAGAATGTTTTAATTTTAGAACAGACAGACAGACGGATAACAAATGACAATTTTTTGTGTGCGATATAATTAAAAATTAACAGTTTTCAGATATCTTCCTTTACTTGTATTGTGGAGCCTTGCTTCTTACCATATTTCATTCTAGATCAACGGGAAGTACCCAATCAGTGTTCATAAGTGACTTTGCATGCATAAAAATATGTAACATAAATGGCTGTATCTTTTTTGGTTGCACTGACAAGGGGAGGCCGCCAATTGTGAAATTCAGATTCGATTCATACTGTGCATAATAAAAGCTCATGGCCAGAGGTGTAATGTGGCAAAGCACCAAGATGCACTTCTCAGCCGTTGTCGAGAAAATCGACAGTTAAAAGAAACCGTTGCGGTGAAATACTCTCTACGATTAATAGTTTTCTGCAGCGTCGTGGCGCAGCGGTAAGCGCTCGGGTTCGTAATCAGAAGGTCGCCGGATCGAATCTCGCGCCATGCAGCTTTTTTTGGTTATAATAGAGGGAAACATTCCACATAGGAAAAATATATCTAAAAACAAAGATGATTTACCAAATGAAAGTGCTGGCAGGTCGACAGACACACAAACAAACACAAACATACACACAAAATTCAAGCTTTCGCAACAAACTGTTGCCTCATCAGGAAAGAGGGAAGGAGAGGGAAAGACGAAAGGATGTGGGTTTTAAGGGAGAGGGTAAGGAGTCATTCCAATCCCGGGAGCGGAAAGACTTACCTTAGGGGGAAAAAAGGACGGGTATACACTCGCGCACACACACACACATATCCATCCACACATATACAGACACAAGCAGACATATATATATATATATATATATATATATATATATATATATAAAAAGAAAGATGATGAGACTTACCAAACAAAAGCGCTGGCAGGTCGATAGACACACAAACAAACACAAATATACACACAAAATTCAAGCTTTCGCAACAAACTGTTGCCCCATCAGGAAAGAGGGAAGGAGAGGGAAAGACGAAAGGATGTGGGTTTTAAGGGAGAGGGTAAGGAGTCATTCCAATCCCGGGAGCGGAAAGACTTACCTTAGGGGGAAAAAAGGACGGGTATACACTCGCGCACACACACACACATATCCATCCACACATATACAGACACAAGCAGACATATATATATATATATATATATATATATATATATATATATATATATATATATAAAAAGAAAGATGATGAGACTTACCAAACAAAAGCGCTGGCAGGTCGATAGACACACAAACAAACACAAATATACACACAAAATTCAAGCTTTCGCAACAAACTGTTGCCCCATCAGGAAAGAGGGAAGGAGAGGGAAAGACGAAAGGATGTGGGTTTTAAGGGAGAGGGTAAGGAGTCATTCCAATCCCGGGAGCGGAAAGACTTACCTTAGGGGGAAAAAAGGACGGGTATACACTCGCGCACACACACACACATATCCATCCACACATATACAGACACAAGCAGACATATATATATATATATATATATATATATATATATATATATATATATATATATATATATATAAAAAGAAAGATGATGAGACTTACCAAACAAAAGCGCTGGCAGGTCGATAGACACACAAACAAACACAAATATACACACAAAATTCAAGCTTTCGCAACAAACTGTTGCCCCATCAGGAAAGAGGGAAGGAGAGGGAAAGACGAAAGGATGTGGGTTTAAAGGAGAGGGTAAGGAGTCATTCCAATCCCGGGAGTGGAAAGACTTACCTTAGGGGGAAAAAAGGACAGGTATACACTCGCACACACACACATATCCATCCACACATACAGACACAAGCAGACATATTTAAATATGTCTGCTTGTGTCTGTATGTGTGGATGGATATGTGTGTGTGTGTGTGTGCGCGAGTGTATACCTGTCCTTTTTTCCCCCTAAGGTAAGTCTTTCCGCTCCCGGGATTGGAATGACTCCTTACCCTCTCCTTTAAACCCACATCCTTTCGTCTTTCCCTCTCCTTCCCTCTTTCCTGATGAGGCAACAGTTTGTTGCGAAAGCTTGAATTTTGTGTGTATATTTGTGTTTGTTTGTGTGTCTATCGACCTGCCAGCGCTTTTGTTTGGTAAGTCTCATCATCTTTCTTTTTAGATATATTTTTTCCACGTGGAATGTTTCCCTCTGTTATATATATATATATATATATATATATATATATATATATATATATATATAAACCCACATCCTTTCGTCTTTCCCTCTCCTTCCCTCTTTCCTGATGAAGCAACAGTTTGTTGCGAAAGCTTGAATTTTGTGTGTATGTTTGTGTGTCTGTCGACCTGCCAGCACTTTCATTTGGTAAGTCACATCATCTTTGTTTTTAGATATATTTTTCCCACGTGGAATGTTTACCTATATATATATATATATATATATATATATATATATATATATATATATATATGATGTGAATATAATAGAAGGAAACATTCCACATGGGAAAAAAACATATCTAAAAACAAAGATGATGTGACTTACCAAACGAAAGCGCTGGCACGTCGATACACACACAAACAAACAAACACAAACATACACACAAAATTCAAGCTTTCACAACAAACTGTTGCCTCATCAGGAAAGAGGGAAGGAGAGGGAAAGACGATGATTCTGGTCCAAGCTGGGTGAAGCCAGCAGTCAAGTGTGCGAGAGGTGTGCTCACTTGTTTGAGTGAATGGCGTGTGTTTCTCTTTTTCTGACAAAGGCTGTCACTGAAAGCTTATGTGTAAGTGCCTTATAATTGTGCCTGTCTGCAACTTAGCATGTTATCCTTATGTTAAGCAGCAAATATATTTTCCTACATCATTTATAATCCTACCTGGAGTTTTCAATGTTTAAATTTTAAAGTAATGTTGACAGAAATGATAATTATAAAAAAATGGGAAGGAGGAAAGGAAGGAAAAGTGTGAGGTGGGTTATTAAGCAATTTCTTCCTCTTGAATTTCCAAAATTTCTTGCTCACTCAACAAACATGATGTATTTGTGGCAGAAATACAGTAAACTGCGAACCCAAACAGATACTTTCACGATATTACATCAATTCAATCACACTGGCTCAGTCGTTCACAACAGCAGCTGTTACGTTTGTTAATGTTTCTTTTGAAATAACTCTAGAAATTGACAACAGAAGGCAGCACCTGTCAAGAGACACATGACAAGATGTCCTTACATTGTTTTCATACTAAATGAGTCCAGTTTTTGAGCGATAGGGCTCACGCATCAAAACTCACAGCCTGAGTTATACTCAGGTGTGTTTTTTGTTAGCAAAACTATGTGGCTCAAGCTATGCTCTGGCTTGGTCTCCATAGTGTCAACCACAGTACCACCTCACTTGGTAATAAATGGCAGAACGAAGACTTGTAACTAGATAAACTGGAAGTGACTCAATAAAGTGTTGATATTTCTGTATGGATTTATGTAATGATTCTGTTTGTAGTGCTTCTCGGATCATAATAGACTAGGGGGCAGAGTCTGTCTACCAATCAAAACGTACTAGATCCTGTATTCAGTCCCAGCCACCACTTACATTCTCAATAAAGATCACCACCTATGGTGGCAGAATACTTCCAGTAACAAGAGTCACATTCATTGTTCCAGTGGTCTTGTCAAAAAGGGAGGAGGAGCAGATAGAGGTTTAGGCATTGTCATGCTTTTGGAGTGGGAAAACTGTCCAATAGAGTGGAAGAATCAGCAATGATTAAAGGCATGAGGATGCATAAGGCAATGGAAACCTGTATCTGCAGGTCATATGATCTGTAATTGGAAAAAAAGTCATGATGATCTCTACATCAGCAAAAGATTCCAGATTAGTCCCCCATTCAGATCTCCACAAGGGACTACTAAGAGGAAAATTTATCCAGAGTGCCTTCTACATGCATTAACGGTTCTAGTGAGAACTACAAAATGTTCCTTAGCTAACAGTGCTTCTCTCAACACCTGGAGTTTTTCTGTATTCATTAGCAAAGTGACTATTCAAACATCTTTTACTAGATACACTATTATCCATCTGGGTTTTGAAGTAAAGTGTGTGACACATTGAAGGTGACTATACATTGTGATTTTGCTGCTGTTCCATTTCAATGCTACCAAATATGTGCCTTGCCTTTTGTTGAAGTACTGTTTTAGAATGAGTGTAGGTACAACCCACATGCTTGGAAGCTCCATACAGAGTCATTACTTGCTAAACTACAGCAGAAGAGAGGAATCTAACTGTGCTCTGATTAATTTGGGCACTGAGTAATTCTACTGTAGCAGGATGGCTAGGGATCATGCACTGTTTTGCCTAAAATTCAACCAAACACCAATGGCACATAAAGCTTCACAGTTGGCACTACTTTCAGTTTCCATTTGCCACAGGCAATGTTTGTAACAGAGTAGGCACCCTTTATGTCATTACTGCACCGAGTTTTATAAGCTTAGAACCATAAAGATAATTTCTTTAACTAAGTATTTTTGTACATCAAGTGTTCCGTCTATGTTAGGAGAAAAAGGAGATGCTGACAGCAATGGCTCATTTATTAGTATAATATTCAAACAATAATCAGCTACTACCAAAATAACAAGATATAAAGGTGGGTGAGATAAAAAGGTTATCCATCACCTTACAAAAGATTTATTAAATTACAAGTTATTTGACAGATTTTCTCACTTCTAATTCAGATACATCTAACTGGACACCAGACACTACCGAACTACATAAATAATATAAGCATGTGCATAAGCCAGTTATCAATAGAGTCACAAAAGCCAAACCACTCCTATTCCTCAGTCAGGATGGTAAGTGTGTGTGTGTGTGTGTGTGTGTGTGTGTGGAGTGGAGTGGAGATATAATCGCTGCAGTTATTTATTTATGATGCATTTGATGGACTCATTTGCTGAAACAATGGCTAAAGCTTTTGTTGCCTGTTCAATTACCCAAACTTACCAAGCCCAGAACAGCTTGCGAAAGGTGGAATCACCACAGCCTTCAAACAAATTGTGTGATTTTTATGTAGAGAATAGTGGGTTTTCTATATTAAAAAATAAGAAAAAGGAGGGAGGAGGGAGCAGATTCCATTTTCCTAAATTTCCGAAAAGCATTTGACACAGTGCCCCTGCTACAGACTGATAAAGGTACAAGCATACAGAAAAGGTATCCAGATATGTGAATGCCTCTTTACATTTTTTAAGTAACAGAACGCAGTATGTTGTCCTCAACTGCAAGTGTTCCTGGAGTGCCCCAGGGAAGTGTGATAGGACAGCTATTTTTTCTACATATACAAGGGTTGGAACTTAAATAGTGGCAACTAATTTTTCACAACCAATACAAAAGAGTTACATGTTTGAACCTGTTACCGTCCTTCAAAGTAGTCACCACCATTCTGTAGAAACTGTTGCCAGCAATGCGGAAGTCATAGTATACCATTAGCAGAGCCTGTTCTGTTGATGGTGCGAATGGAACGGTCTACTGCCTGTCAAATCGCCAGAACAGTTCTGAAGTGAATGCCATGAAGTGGTTCTTTCATCTTCAGAATCAAATCAAAGTCACAAGGACTTAAGTCCGGCGAGTATGGTGGATGGTACAGTACTTCCCAGTCCCATCAACCGAACAGAGCAGCCACAGTTTGTGTTGTATGCGCCCGTGCATTGTCATGCAAAATGATGGGTGGGTAGCGCAGAAAGAGTCATCCCTTCTTTCGCAAAGCTGGTTGCGGGTGATGCTCCAAAAGCGAACAGTTAACACTGTGCATTGAGTGTCTGCCGTCGAGGAAAGTAATGCGTTAGGATAATACCGTCACAGTCATACACGAGAATCACCATAACTTTAGACCACTCCATTCACACAATCAACAGAACAGGATCTGCTAACGGTACACTACACCTTCTACATCGCTGGTGACTACTTTGAAGGACAGTAACAGGTGCAAGCATGTAACTTTTTTGTATCGGTTGTGAATAAATAGTTGCCACTGTTTAAGTTCCAACCCTTGTATAAATGATATGGTCGACAGGGTGAGCAGCAATCTGGAACTGTTTGCTGATGATGCTGTGGTTGCAGGAAAATGTAGTCGTTGAGTGACTGTAGGATGATACAAGGTGACTTACAAAAATTTCTAGTTGGTGTGATGAATGGCAAGCAGTCTGCTCTAAAGGTAGAAAAATGTAAGTTAATGCCAATCAGTAGGAAAAACAATCCTGTAATATTTGAATACAGCATTAGTAGTCTGCTACTTCACACCGTCGTATCAATTAAATATCTAGGCATAATGCTGCAAAGAGATATGAAGTGCAATGAGCATGCAAGGACTGTAGTAGGTAAGGCGAATAGTCAACTTCGGTTTATTCGGAGTAACCCATACACTTCTACATCTATATCTACATTTATACTCCGCAAGCCACCCAATGGTGTGTGGTGGAGGGCACTTTACGTGCCAATGTCATTACCTCCCTTTCCTGTTCCAGTCGCGTATGGTTCGCGGGAAGAACGACTGTCTGAAAGCCTCCGTGCGCGCTCTAATCTCTCTAATTTTACATTCATGATCTCCTCGGGAGGTATAAGTAGGGGGAAGCAATATATACCTCATCCAGAAACGCACCCTCTCGAAACCTGGACAGCAAGCTACACCGCGATGCAGAGCGCCTCTCTTGCAGAGTCTGCCACTTGAGTTTGCTTAACATCTCCGTAACGCTATCACGCTTACCAAATAAACCTTTGACGAAACGCGCCGCTCTTCTTTGGGTCTTCTCTATCTCTTCTGTCAACCCGACCTGGTACAGATCCCACACTGATGAGCAATACTCAAGTATAGGCCGAATGAGTGTTTTGTAAGCCACCTCCTTTGTTGATGGACTACATTTTCTAAGGACCCTCCCAATGAATCTCAACCTGGCACCCGCCTTACCAACAATTAATTTTATATGATCATTCCACTTCAAATCGTTCCGCACGCATACTCCCAGATATTTTACAGAAGTAACTGCTACCAGTGTTTGTTCCGCTATCATATAATCATACAATAAAGGATCCTTCTTTCCATGTATTCACAATACATTACATTTGTCTATGTTAAGGGTCAGTTGCCACTCCCTGCACCAAGTGCCTATCCGCTGCAGATCTTAGTGCATTTCGCTACAATTTTCTAATGCTGCAACTTCTCTGTATACTACAGCATCATCCGCAAAAAGCCGCATGGAACTTCCGACACTATCTACTAGGTCATTTATATATATTGTGAAAAGCAATGGTCCCATAACACTCCCCTGTGGCACGCCAGAGGTTACTTTATCGTCTGTAGACGTCTCTCCATTGATAACGACATGCTGTGTTCTGTTTGCTAAAAACTCTTCATTCCAGCCACACAGCTGGTCTGATATTCCGTAGGCTCTTACTTTGTTTATCAGGCGACAATGCGGAACTGTATCGAACGCCTTCCAGAAGTCAAGGAAAATAGCATCTACCTGGGAGCCTGTATCTAATATTTTCTGGGTTTCATGAACAAATAAAGCGAGTTGGGTCTCACACGGTCGCTGTTTCCGGAATCCATGTTGATTCCTACAGAGTAGATTCTGGGTTTCCAAAAACGACATGATACTGTAGCAAAAAACATGTTCTAAAATTCTACAACAGATCGATGTCAGAGATATAGGTCTATAGTTTTGCGCATCTGCTCAACGACCCTTCTTGAAGACTGGGACTACCTGTGCTCTTTTCCAATCATTTGGAACCTTCTGTTCCTCTAGAGAATTGCGGTACACGGCTGTTAGAAGGGGGGGGGGGGGCAAGTTCTTTCGCGTGCTCTGTGTAGAATCGAATTTGTATCCCGTCAGGTCCAGTGGACTTTCCTCTGTTGAGTGATTCCAGTTGCTTTTCTATTCCTTGGACACTTATTTCGATGTCAGCCATTTTTTTGTTTGTGCGAGGATTTAGAGAAGGAACTGCAGTGCGGTCTTCCTCTGTGAAACAGCTTTGGAAAAAGGTGTTTAGTATTTCAGCTTTACGCGTGTCATCCTCTGTTTCAATGCCATCATCATCATCCCGGAGTGTCTGGATATGCTGTTTCGAGCCACTTACTGATTTAATGTAAGACCAGAACTTCCTAGGATTTTCTGTCAAGTCGGTACATAGAATTTTACTTTCGAATTCACTGAACGCTTCACGCATAGCCCTCCTTACGGTAACTTTGACATTGTTTAGCTTCTGTTTGTCTGAGAGGTTTTGGCTGTGTTTAAACTTGGAGTGAAGCTCTCTTTGCTTTCGCAGTAGTTTCAAACTTTGTTGTTGAACCACGGTGGGTTTTTCCCGTCCCTCACAGTTTTACTCGGCACGTACTTGTGTTTGGGATGCGCACCTAGTAAGATTAAAGAAAGACATTGACACAATTAAGAGGTGCCACATTTGTTTCCAGTAGATTGAAACAACATGCAAGCATTATGGAGATGCTTTGAAAACTTAAATGGGAATCCCTGGAGGGAAGGGGACATTATTTTCATTGAGCACTAATGAGAAAATTTAGAGAAATGGCACTTGAAGTTGACTGTAGAAAGATTCTACTCCCACCTCCGTACATTTTGAGGAAGAACCACGAAGATAAGAGAAATTAGAGCTCATACACAGGCATTTGGAAGGCTGTTTTTTCCTCACTCTGTATTCAAGTGGAACAGAAAAGAAAATGATTAGTAGGGATACAGGGTGCCCTCTGCACCCACCATACGGTGACTTGCAGAGTATGTACGTAGATGCAGATGTTTATGTTACATAGTGTATTCAAGTCATGAAATGGAACATACCCATAACATCTACTTCATTGTTATCCTCATCCTGTTGATTCTCAGCATCTATATCAGGACCTTCGTTACCATCATCATAGCCAGACAGCTCCTGCAAACAAGAAAAATTAAAAACTATATTTGTAGCTTTGTTAGTCTCACTTACCTGTACTGATATTGAAATAACAAATTACGAAAAAGATGCACGATCACGAGCTATCAGACAAATAGTGTGTTGAGCACCTTTCATATTCTTACCGGATCATCTCGTTCATAGCCCTCCATAATGAAGCCGACACCATTGTCAGCTTCCTCATCAAATTCAGGACCATCATCTGGTTCCTCTATTTCCTGCATAAAAACAGACCCTATAAGATTTATGAAAACAGTATGTAGGTTTTTCGCTATGTCATACATGTATTTATGTTACCAGTTTATCCACCCTTTTTTAATATAACAACAAAGTTGAGTTGACTCAATAGGCTGCTCAATTCTAATGCTCAATTCTAGTGATTCTGATGTTATAAAGTCAAATAAAATGTGTTTCAAGCTGTTTTCACTTGAGAGTATATTTTCTCAAACTGCTTGAGAGAGCGTACTTAGACCTACAAACAATCAGCAAATTCAAAGCTAGAAAAACCTCTGAACTGTTGATGTTTATGTGCCACACATCCATCACCTGTGAGTGAGTGGCTGTCTTTGATAGTATTGTTTGATTTCAGTTGATATTTTAGCACACATTTAGTTAAATGTGTGGCAGAAGCATGTTAGTGAAACTAAAATTACATTTACAGTCAAATGGGATGAGTTGTAAGACTTACCATATGAAGAAATTGGTCTTTCATTTTGATCTAATTTCTCATCTGTGTTAGTATTACTAGTTTCCAAATTTGATGCAGTGTGATGGAGAAAAAAATTTTAATGCCTTAGTTAAGTAAACCCTGTTATGGTTGTAACACAAAAAATTATAATTCTATAACTGAATTTACATTATACAAGTCAACATAGGTTAATTACTGTAAGAATATTAAATGACATTTATTGTACTGCGTTCTGTGGTTAACAGGGTTCCAGTCACTTCTAATATATGACAATGAGACAAACTGTGCAACAATGATAAGCAAAAATAGAATTTCCCAATTGAAAGAAATCTGTTGGTAATAATGAAATGTAGATGGAGAATGAATGCTGTATATGATGAAAGAAAGGACCTGCTGATTTCTTGACAACCATTAAGAATGTGGTATACAATTATATAGCCATACAGACTGACAGAAAATGGCCGAACAAAATTCTTCCCTTGATAACTCATGAAAACAATGGTCACTTTATATATAAACTGGAAAAGAAGTACATTTTAGCAAATAAAGATATTTTTAATTTTATTTTCTTCATTAATAGCCTTTCAAAGTAGAAAAACAGTATATTAATGACAGCCATTTCTTGTGCTTAATGCATATCTTGACTCTTCTCAAACCTTTGAAAGGTCTCGATCATGTCAGTGGTTACAGAATATGATATACAAATGATTAAATGAAATTGATATCAAAAGCAGACACGAAAGGATAACAAATGTGGAAGCTAAATTCATGCAAACTACACAGTGAACAGTAGCTGCCAGAGGCAATGTGTTTGAGTGGAATTAGGGGCAGGGTGTGGATATGACGGGATTACAACACTGGACTGTGTGTTAGCAACTTGAAGTGCTGAAAGAGGAGAGGATTACAAGTAGCTATGGGAAGAAAGTTCACTCTTCTAACACCGCAGCACACCTGCAATACTTTTTGAGAGAGATAAGTCACTAGACACAATGACACAAACATTTAACTAAATGTGACAGTCATCTGTATGACACTTAATTACAATTATACAAATCTCTTAAACAAAACATTTTTTACTGGTTTATTTAAGAGATCATGATAGATATTACATGAGAAGAAGGTATGTTAGAGCAGCATCCTTTTTACACTGAGGCCAGTGTGAATGGGACACTATCACCAACAGAATAAGGATTGATAATTAACTTTAATGCATCCTTTTGAAGGAACTATATCACATAAACCTATTCTTCATGACACCTGGAACTGGTATGACATTAGAGAAGGAAGATTTGTGTAGAAAAAAAGAAATCACTTTCGAAATGAATGCAGACAGTGAAATTATATGATGTTCTTAAACAAATGGATGATGTTTGTAAGCGCACAAGGTGATACAGTGGTAAATATGAACTCCATACAAATATCTTACAAAAATACAGAAAGAATACAGTCACCTGTCTCTGTAACTATATTGTATTACTGCCCTGTACTGTGTCACTATATCAAACCTCTATTGTAATGCTTTTACTGTTACTATTGAATATCAAAGTATCAAATATGGTTGCACAAAACAATTAAATCACATTAATACAATAATTTTTTTCTGAATTCAGGTAGAGTACAGAGACAAGGAAAAAATTCCTGGATTTTTCCTAGATATCCCGATTAAAAAATATGCTTTTTCCCAGGCAAAAATACACTTTTTCCGTGCTAAGTGACAGTCAGTTTTCCATAAATTTTCCCTCAGAACTGTAAAACTTATCAATCCTTTGAATGGTTAATGTTTTATACACTCATGCAGAGCTTCCTGGGGGGGGGATTTTGGAAAGACTTTTAATGGAAAAAAAGGAGAGAAGTTTTGGAAAGGCCTTTGATTTGCAGCAACATATACGGTGCATATTTTCGTATTACGAAAGTATAAATTCGAATTACACCAAACACAGTGCGTTAGTTTCTGGGGCGTTGAAATTGAGATTGCAACGTCCTTTTATAATCCAATCATATCTCATGCCATGTGATCTTGCCAGCCAATGACAGCAGATATTCAGAACATAGAACACGTGTTATAGTCAGCCAATTGCAAGATTACTGGTTACGTAGCGCGAACACATAAAGAAGAAAAGTTAATGGTTTACATTAATATACACAGTATAGCTAAAAGAAATGCTAAGCTTCCACATATAATATTGGTCTCTAAGATTAACAAGCTACAACAGAAGCTAAGCCTTCACATGTAATATTGTCCTTTTTTGCATGTGTAATACTTTAAGATACATAACACAAATGTGCCAGTAAATTTAAAATTATGACATAAATGTCTGGTCTTCTGGACTCGAAATTCTTTTAAGTGGCTGGTCCTCAAAGTGTTCAGTTTTAAACGCTCTGTGATTTAGAAATTCATCCTACTTTCTCACACGTAACATAATTCATCTTGCAAAAAAAAGAAATTTATTTTGAAAGTAACGCTTTTTGAACCACCATTCTCAATACTATCCGGAGACTGTTGGAAATAGGTTTGATTTAGCAGTTGCCATAAATCGCCAGAAAATAAGCATTATTCCGCGTGCGCAGCTGCAGTGGTGTAGGAAGTCCGCATGTTCCTATGTATAAAGCACTAAGAGTGCTTACATTACACCATAAAAGAAAATGGGCATCGGAGGATACTCCCAAGAGCATCAGAATTACGTTAACCATACTAAAATGCATAATTCAGCTTGAAGTGCACATTGGTTTTTTCCCGATTCACAATGAAGTAGGTCCCATCTGATATTAGCTTTTCAGTGTGGTTTTTGGGACATAAATTTTCTTGGAGTACCAGTACAGTAAGATCTCATTTTTTGTTCTTTATTATGGCATAATGCCATACGTAGCAGAAGATGATAACATGCACTTTGAATTCAGCGAACAGTTGGAACTAGCCAATACTGTAGAATGAAACACTTTGTTTCAAATAAAATGATTGCCTTAATAAAGCCAAATTTCTTTAGCAAACTAGCAAAAATAACTTCACCGTTCTGCAAGGTGATTAATGCTAATAACTTAGAAATTCAATAAAATCAGAAAACTGAAACTAATAACATACTTTTGCCCTCAGAAATTATGTGAATGTATTTTAATTCACTTGATAGTTCCTGGCCACAGACATCCGTTTTGTCGGGAGCCGTAAACGAAGAGAAGCAGCAAAATCACTTAACGCAAACACGGGTCACGTGGAGACTAACCGCTTCCCCACTACAGCTCAGACAACTCTGCACATGTGCGAATCTGGCAGCGAGGGCGCGCGAGAAAAATTTTTCTCATTTGCATCTGGCTGCTTGCTGCTACTGCCGATACAGCTAACAGCCACACTTCATGTAGCAGGAAGCAGGAGAAGGTACTGCTCATACGAGAGTCAGCTGCACAACTGGTCAACTGGTCAAACGAATCTAATGTGAACAGTTGTGAGGTCAAGCTCATAGCAAGCAGTTTATTGTTATGAAGAATTACATACCACCTTGTGCTACTCTGCATCACCTCAATACCTGGCGATGTGCACATGCCATTCCAGCTTCAGTTTTATTACAATAACACTAAGTCAGCCACAGAATCACTTCTGTCTGGATCTGCTGATAGTATATCTTTGTGAAGTGTAAATGAATGCAAAGTTTCAAACAATAGTGAAAACTGCCAATTAGCTTTTGAAATTGTACCAGCTTATTTTAGTGAACTGTTCATTTGATTTTAACAACATAAAAAAATTACAACTACAAATGATAATTTTGAGAAAAAGCCGCACTATATCATGACAAGTTGTTCAAAGAATTATTACAATTAAATTAAAAACTGATTTAATTAAAAATGTACAAATTTGGCAAATAATTTAGGCAAAAACTACAGGAGAGTTTCTACAAGCAACAATTATATACACTATTCAGAAGCAACACTAAAACTGTTTTAAAATTTATCATCCGTTGTTGTTAATGTATTTATAGCTCAGAAAATAGTTAAGTAGTTTGCTTACAGTGCGCACTTCAAGATGTAGCAGCGCACATTTTTGTCAGCTGATATTTTTACAGTTTTCATAAAGGCCTAACTTTACAACAATGTCTCAAATTGTTTGCTTCATCCAATTTTTGGTAATTAATCACTTTCAGCAAAAATATGCTCAGACAAATTTCTTGGAGGTGAACCAAAATCTCTCTCTCTCTCTCTCTCTCTCTCTCTCTCTCTCTCTCTCTCTGACACACACACACACACACACACACACACACACGCTATTTCAGAAGTGATGGTCAATAATTCACACATGGAAAGTACATGCCAAAAGCAGCTAAAAAGCTCCAACAAACATGGATTCGCAAATCAACCATTGCCGAGGTATCGCATTAATCCAAATTGGGAACTAACTATAGGTTGCTTGTTCGTAACACACTTCTGAGAAAATGGTGGTTCGCTGTCTTGGTTGCATTGTATGTGTAGCAACCACTACCTAAGAGCATTAAAATGACAACATACCATTAATGCCAAATGGTATACTTCTATATTGCTTCTGCAACCCATCATTGAGATAAGAAAAAACAACTGAAAACTTTCTATATCTACATCTACATACCGCAAGCCATTGTATGGAGCATGGTGGAAGCTACCCTGTACCACCACCAGTCATTTCCTTTGCTTCATTTATTTATCATTATGAGACTGTCGGGTATAACACAGCATGTCATACAATTGATTATTTTATAAAGAAAAGTATCTAATTAATGCCTCAGTGCCCAAATTCATATGATTTATTCCCTAAAAACTTTTTTGTTCTTTACATCAAACAAAAAATGTGTTGAAAGCAATTTTCATCATCTCAAGTTGAATCCTTCCACAACAATGTTTTCATGTACCAACATCAGAGTGGAAAAAATTTCCAGGATTTGTTCTAAAACTGAAGTGTATAAATTTATATTTGTAAACAAAATAATTTCGAAAAACAATAAAATGATTTATACTAAAAAATCTTATTCTTTCACGGATTCTGTAAAGACTTAAAAGGCAACTCTCATACCTCTGTGTTTGCTAACTCAGAATGAAAGACCGAAACTTGCAGCATCTGTAAAGCTGCAAAGATATGTTCAATTTCCACATGTCAATAAGTCATTTGTAGATTTCACTGAATCACTAACAAATCTTCCCAGTTATGCTTCGTTTGTTTGCATAAAGTGCTCAATATAGGTGTTATTAGGACTGATTGGAGAATTCATACAAATGGTATTCACCCCCTCCAATGTGCACACGTGTCACAGTAAGATTTCACAAGATGCTGTTAACAACTTGCTCACAAAAAAGCTCTGTACTGTCTTGATGCAACCCTTTGTATTGGGAGTTGTGCAGAACACAAGCCACACATTTATTTTCTTATGGCATTTACATCAATTAAAGTAAAGGTATGTTCATGGAACTGAAGGCTCCATGCAATATGGGTATTCAATGGCCGAGTTCATCATGTAATGGACCATATATTATGCTTAAATTTTGTCATTAGCACTGAGCAATGAATTTACAAATTAGGAGTACAGAACATCATGCCTCATTGTGAACAAATAGTTCTTACCACCAAATGTCAAACAAACTTACAAGAGTGTTTCATCATGCAACAGAATCCATTCTCAAGCAAATATTACAACTGAGAGGAGTACTATATACAGTATGATCATTTTGGCAGTGCAACATCTTCACCAACACAATTCATTTCTCTGTACAAGGCTTACATTGTTAGGCAAATAACAGCTAAGAAATTGTTGAGTCTGTTACAGTGTTACACACAAAGACAGTAAAAAAATTTAACTATTAATCTGATATGACCAATAAACCCTGAAATAACTTACATCAGAAGAGCTTCACCAGTTATCAAAGTAGTCTCATGAAAAAGTTACACCATCAGGTCAAGTTAAATCCCATTCTCCTAATTAAGAACTGCTATTACTATTACTTGACTGAAAGGGAATAGCGTATGAGAGTTTTTACAGCTCAATGTTTAACGACACAAAACTAACCCCTTCATCAGCCATTCCTTCTTCATCTTCTACATCTCCCCCTGAAATTGCAGTGTCATCTTCATGGTCATGCTGTGAAGATGTGGGAACCTGGTACTCTACCTCAAGACCAGAATCAGATGTCACTTGTTGGAACATGTCCTGGGAGGCTGAGTCAACAGTTCTTGTACGTTTTGCCTGGAGAAAATTAAAGAAAATTACTATAACAAAAATGACACACCAAGAAAATTTAG
This sequence comes from Schistocerca nitens, assembly GCF_023898315.1. NCBI lineage: Eukaryota > Metazoa > Arthropoda > Insecta > Orthoptera > Acrididae > Schistocerca > Schistocerca nitens. The sequence goes on along the minus strand of NC_064615.1, from coordinate 653,531,250 downwards.
AACAACAGTAAAGTCATACAAATGAGTCACTGAAAGAATAAAAAGAGGATATAAAAGATGGCAGCTGAGATAAATCACATTCTGGTAATAAATTGATATATTTGGAATTCAAATGAGAATAGAAACTGTATTCCACATCTTTGAATATGCTCCCAAACTGACTGATTCCCAGCTTTCTCATTCAGTTCTAGTAATGACATAGGTGAAAAGGGACAAAGCATTTTAGTTAATTATTTTTTATGACAATTATGATTATTCTATGTCCAAAAAGCTTAACTATGGCAATTTCTCAGCTATAAGGCGAGTGGTTACTTCTTCTTCTTCCTTTGTTTGCATCTCACCAAAAACTTTTTAGTACCTATTTAGTAATAGATCTGAGGTAAGCCCTGCCATACTCCACTACAGTTGTTGGGGTTCCTGATTAATCTTGGTTCACACATAATTTTATTCAAGTATTTGAACATGTCTGCCACACTACTGGTATTTTCTATTGCCTGTCAAAAGTCTTTGACTGTGTGAATCACAGCATTCTCTTAAGTAAATTAGAATGCTATGGTGTCACTGGCAGGGCTGCAAAATGGTTTGAGTCTTATCTAACAGGAAACACAGGGTGTCGTTGTGAAATACCTGTGGAATAAGCAACCAATCACCATCTGATTGAAAATTATTAAACATGGTGCTCCTCCAGATTCCATCTTGAGTCTGTTGCTTTTTCTTGTGTACATTAATGACCTCTCATCTGTTACACTACCAGATGCTAAGTTTGTTTTGTTTGCAAGTGATATAAACATTCCAATAAATAGCAAGTCACATATAGATATGGCTGCTAATCAAATTTTCCCTGGCACTAATAACTGGTTCAGAGCTAATCCACTGTCATTAAACTTTGAAAAGACCCATGTATGCAGTTTAGAACCTGAAAGATATTTCCTTCCAGCATGTGTATATCATCTGAAGACACACAGATAGAAGAGGTTGGCAGTGTCAATTTTCTGGGAATACAACTCGATACTACAGCGTAAATTCAGTTGGGAAGGGCATACCACAGAATTGATGAACGGCCTAAACAAGTCTGCGTTTCCATTGTAAGTGGTATCAGATGTTGTTATTGTGGTCTTCAGTCCTGAGACTGGTTTGATGCAGCTCTCCATGCTACTCTATCCTGTGCAAGCTTCTTCATCTCCCAGTACCTACTGCAACCTACATCCTTCTGAATCTGCTTAGTGTATTGATCTCTTGGTCTCCCTCTACGATTTTTACCCTCCATGCTGCCCTCCAATGCTAAATTTGTGATCCCTTGATGCCTCAAAACATGTCCTACCAACTGATCCCTTCTTCTGGTCAAGTTGTGCCACAAACTTCTCTTCTCCCCAATCCTATTCAATACCTCCTCATTAGTTACGTGATCTACCCACCTTATCTTCAGCATTCTTCTGTAGCACCACATTTCGAAAGCTTCTATTCTCTTCTTGTCCAAACTGGTTATCGTCCATGTTTCACTTCCATACATGGCTACACTCCATACAAATACTTTCAGAAACGACTTCCTGACACTTAAATCTATACTTGATGTTAACAAATTTCTCTTCTTCAGAAACGATTTCCTTGCCATTGCCAGTCTACATTTTATATCCTCTCTACTTCGACCATCATCAGTTATTTGCTCCCTAAATAGCAAAACTCCTTTACTACTTTAAGTGTCTCATTTCCTAATCTAATCCCCTCAGCATCACCCGATTTAATTTGACTGCATTCCATTATCCTCGTTTTGCTTTTGTTGATGTTCATCTTATATCCTCCTTTCAAGACACTGTCCATTCCGTTCAACTGCTCTTCCAAGTCCTTTGCTGTCTCTGACAGAATTACAATGTCATCGGCGAACCTCAAAGTTTTTACTTCTTCTCCATGAATTTTAATACCTACTCCGAATTTTTCTTTTGTTTCCTTTACTGCTTGCTCAATATACAGATTGAATAACATCGGGGAGAGGCTACAACCCTGTCTCACTCCTTTCCCAACCACTGCTTCCCTTTCATGCCCCTCGATATCAGATGTAGGAAATATAAACATAAAAAAGCTTGCATATTTTACTTATTTTCATTCTATTATGTTACATGGGATGACCTTCTGGGGTAACTCATCAAACCGAACTAAAGTTTTAGAGTGCAAAAGTGTGTAAATACAACAATATAGACAAGCACAAGTAAAAGACACTTGCACTAAGCTTTCGGCCACAGCCTTCATCAGTGAAAGAGAAACACACACCATTCCTGTGTGGAGTTTCCACCGTCTGATTTTGCCAAAGGGTTTTTCTTCCGTCCTAAATCCTGTGATGTTTTCCTTTGTTACTCTTCCCTGTAGCATTACTCTTCTCACTGTCCATTCTTTTGGCAGTGTAGTTTCAGCTCTCTGAGATTGCAGATGTGTGTGCAAGTTGCGCTTGCAATAGTGTGTGTGTGTGTGTGTGTGTGTGTGTGTGTGTGTGTGTGTGTCTACTGCTGACAAAGGCCTTAATGGCTATGATTGTGTGAATCTTTTTATTGTGCCTATCGCGGCTCAGCATTTCCGCTATATGGCGAGTAGCTACTTTCCTTCTCTCATATTGTCCATTCTTTTTCTTCTTTCCTGTGTTTATTAACTGTCTTCCAAACCACATCTGCTTCCAAGCCACACTGTATCAACAATTGTTCGTGCACAACACAGGCTTCATCACTGCACAGATTGTTGATGCAGCATCTGTTTCCACAGTTTCTTTCCTTCAATGGATATATTTATTCCTTAAAGGGTTTATTAACAATTCTGTATTTATATAAGGCGACTAATTTCAAACCTTACAGGTTCATTTTCAAGTGTGGCCTACTGAGGCTGCAGTGGCTGATCATAGTATTAAACATCAAAGTGGCAACACATTCTTTATAAATGTTTACAGAATGAATACCACAAAATACACGTGCCTCTTACCAAGCCAAAATCAAACAGTTGCCACTTTCATGTTTATAATTAGGATCAGGGACAGTCAACACAGCCTCATTAGGCCAAGCTTGAAAATGAACCTGTTAAGTTCAGAACTAGTAGTCTAATGCAACTGCTGCATCTGTCGACAAAATCATTAATAAATGTTTTAGGGAATTTAAAAATGTTCCCGGTTCCCAGTCAAAAAAATGTTGAAAATGAAGAGCAGTATTTATTCCTATTGATCCCACTTCATTCTTCATCCTGAAGTATTTTAGAGTGTTATTTTCCACAGCTGCTCGTGCCACATGAACTTGTGATCCTCGATCTAACCCCCCCCTCCCCCTCTCTTCCCGTATCACATCTCATCCATTCCTTTTCTCCCATATTTATGTACGTTTTTAAGGTATTCATGCCTATTTTTACCTGATTTCATTCGATTTCATGTGTCTTTACATATCTTTTATGCATCTTTTCTCTTATCCAGCTCCTCTGACAACACCTATTTTGCCCATTTCTGTGTCATTCCTATTTCCTTTACAGCACTCCTGTCACAATGGACCCTGCTCCATATTTCTGCACCAGTTCAGAAATGTATCCTTTTCCCTGGCTAAAACCAAGACCCACATCCTATTTCTCAAATGTTGCCTAAACCATGGAATTTCCTGAATGGCCTAACCATAAAAATTTCTTTCTCTAGATCCCGTCCCCTCCTTTCACAATGGCCTTCAGCTTTTCATATTCTGCCAGTCCCTGGTCCTCACAAACCTGGTACTGCAGAAACACATCTCCATGGCATAGGCATCCCAGAATCACCTCTGCTCCCTCTGCAAGATATTACTACTATTACTACTACTACTACTACTACTACTACTACTACTACGCAGCCCCTGCTCCATATATCACATCTCTGAAATTGAGACCCTTGCTCTCCAGCACCTGGAGGAGCAATTCCAGGTGTCACCTCCATAAGTTATCCAACCTCTTAACATCCCACTGCTGCCTCACGGCACCACTATCCAACTCTTATGCTAACCACGGAGTTCCTCATCGTCCACTTCTCATAGCCCCTAATCCCTGCCTAACTGACCTCTTCAACTTGCCACATACCCCAAAACTCCCTACCGACACTCCACCAAATCCAGAGCCGAAATATTTCCATAATACTGTCGTTAACCTTTCCACCAAAACCCTCAGCTCCACAGAAGTTTCAGTCCTATCCAAAGGCCTCACCTTTATCCCTACCTCCAAACTTAACCATGCTGGATTTGTCAAAGACCTACTCTCCTTCTTCTGATCCCTGCAATAGAAGCACTTCTCTGCCACCAATCCCTCCCACCAAAACCAACCTAATTCCAACACTGAACCCTGCCTCTCCCAGTTCATACCACCATCCAACCGTGAGCTGCCCACCTCCCACCTAACCACCCAGTGGTCACCTTCCAGGAATTCCATACCTCCAACTTAGCCTCATCACCCTTCCCCATGTCCCTTCCTCGGAAAACCAACCTTTCAGCAGGAGAAAGAATAGCCACACACAACCTCAATTATAAATCTTGACCTAATCATCCTACCTGGAGACAAACGTTCCACCACTTTGTTATGAACTGCAGTGACTAACTGGCAGAAGGCCTCCGCCTATTATCTGATTCCTCCACCAACAAACTCTGTCAGAGTGATCCCATCCCAGAAGTCCAACACAACCTCCAGTCGCTGCTTAAAAATTTGGGTCCCTCCCAGAACGTCCCCCCCCCCCCCCGAATTCATTTCCCTCCTCACCCCTATGACACCCCCCACATACCAACCTTCTACATGCTCCCCAAAATCCACAAACCCAACAATGCTGGATGCCCCATTGTGGCTGATCATTGCGCCCCCATTGAAAGAATTCCAGCCCTCATTGACCAACAACTCCAACCAATTGTCCATAATCTACCCTCCCACACCAAAGATACCAATCAATTCCTTCACTGACTCTCCATCATCCCACCACTTTGCTTCCTAGATCCCTACTCGTCACTCTTGGCACCACCTCCCTATACACCAACATCTATCATGCCCATGGTCTTACCGTTATTGAACACTGTCTTTCGCAATGTTCTTCAGACTCCAAACCCACAACCTCATTCTCCATATACCTTATTAACTTTATCCTAACCAATGAATACTTCTCCTTTTACAGGATAGTTTAGGAACAAATCCACAGCACAGCCATATGCACCCACATGGCCCCCTCTTATGCCAACCGGCTTGTAGGCCATCTGGAGGAGGCCTTTCTAGCCTCCCAAAATGCCAAACCCTTAGTCTGGTTCAGGTTCACTGATGATATCTTCATGATCTGGACTCAGGCCCAAGACATCTTATCTTCATTCCTTCACAACATTAACACATTCTCTCCCATCCACTGCACCTGATCCTCCTCAACCTAGACCACCTCCTCTCTGATGGCTCCACCCACACCTCTGTACACATTAAACCCACCAACCTCCAACAGTACCTGTATTTTGATAGCTGTTTCACAACAAAAAGTCCATTTGATATCACCTAGCCACCTGGGGACAGCATATCTGCAGTGACAAGAACTACATTGTTCAGTAAGCTGAGGGTCTCACCAAGGACTTCACAGACAGGCACTATCCCCCAGACCTAGTCTGCAAACTGATCTCCAGTGCCATTTCCACTCTCACCTCTAATCCTCCCACCAACCCAGGAACCTGCCACAAAGGAGTGTCCCCTTCATCACCCAGTACCATCTAGGACTGGAAAAACTGAACCACATACTTGACCAGGGCTTTGATTACCTATCATCATGAACTGAAATGACGGACATCCTACTCGAGATCTTTCCCACCACTCCTAAAGTGGTGTTCCATTGCCCACCCAACCTCCCCAACATCCTAGTCCATCCCTATGCCACTCCCGATCCACAATGATCACATCCCTGTGATGCAAGATCTGCCCAATCCACCCACCCAGCAATCTTATTCCAGTCCTGTTATGCGTTTATCCCTCCTCATCAGGGATCTGGCCACCTGTTAAAGCAGCCATGTCATTTACCAGCTCTGCTTTTTACATTGGTATGACTACCAACCAGCTGTACACCAGAATGAATGGCCACTGCCAAACTGTGGCCATGATCAAAGTAGACCACCCTGTGGAACAACATGGAGATGAGCATAACAAGCTTTATTTCAATGGCTGCTTCACGACCCAAACCAAACGGATCCTTCCCTCCACCACCAGCTTTTCTGAACTGCACAGATGGGAGTTGTACAATACATTCTACACTTTTGTAATTATCCAGACCTCTATCTGTGGTAACAAACTGTCCCCACGCCTTCCACCCAATAGTTCCCACTGCCTATATCCTATAATCTCCTCCCCATTCTCATCTCCCACACTCCTGGTTTGCTGCCATCTGCCAACTCACACGCCCGTCTTTCCCAGAGGGGAGTTTTGGAAATATCTCTGATCTGCAGCAACATTTATGTTGCATATTTTCATATAATGATGCAAGGCATATTTTTGTATTCGTAATACGAAAGTATGGATTCAAAACAGCACATTAGTTTCCAAAGCATTGAAATCGAGACTGAAATGTGCTTTTGTAAGCCAGTCATAGCTCATGACGTGTGATCCCACCAGCCAATGACAGCAGATATTCAGAGCACAGGACACGTGACAGACAGCCAATAGCAACATCACTGTTAAGTAGTGAGAACACAAACAGGAAAAGTTAATGGTTTAAATTAATGCACATAGTGTAGCTACACAAAAAGTTAAGCTCTCACATAAGATATTGGTCTTGAAGATTCATAAGCTACAAGAAAAGCTAAGCTTTTATATGTGATATTGGTCGTTTTTTGCTTGTTACACTTTAAGAAACATCACACAAATGTGCCACTAAAATTTTAAATAATGACATTTATGTCTGGTTTTCTGGGCTCAAAATTCTTCTAAGTGCAAGTCCTCAATGTGTTAAGTTTTAAATGAGAGTCAAATGCCCTATGATTTAAGAAATTCATTGCACATTTGCACACGTAGCATAATTCATCTTATGTAAAAGGAAATTTACTTTGAAACTAACGCTTTTCAAAGCACAAAAGAACCATCTGCCATATTTCCCCGCGACCTGTTAGAAATGGCTTCGTTTCAGCTGTTGCCACAGGGCGCCAGAAAACATGCGTTACTGCGTGTGGGCAGTTACGATGATGTGGGAAGCCCATATGTTTGTACATATATAGTATTAAGAGATCTTACATGATGTCATAAAAGAAATGGGATACTCCAAGAGCATCGGAATTTCGTAAACCATACTAAAATTTGGCTTAAAGTGCAAGTGCATATGTGCAGATTCACAATGAAGTAGGCCCCAACCTGATATAAAGCTTTTCAGTGCTGTTTCGGAATGTAAATTTTCTTGGAGTACCAGTACTGTATTATCTCATGTTTGGTTCTTTTTTATGGCATAATGTCATATGTGCCAGAAGATGAATATGTGCAACTGAAATTCAGCGAACAATTGAAACTAGCCAATACTGCAGAATTTAACACTTTATTACTAATAAATTGACTACCTCGGAGGAAAGATTAATGAAAGTGACATTTATTTAGCAAACTGACAAAAATAGCTTCACTTCTCTGTAAGATGACTGACTGCCAGAAACATGGTATTAAAACAAAATCAAAAAAACACACTAATAACATATGTTTGCCTTCTGTAATTATGTGAATCTATTTTAATTAACTTGATTGCACTCAACCATAGAAATCCGCTTTGCTTTCATTTCATGTGAGAAGTGTAAATGAAGAGGAGACAGCAAAATCACTAAATGTAAACGTGGCTTACTTGGAGACTAACCTCCTACCCACTCCATCCCAGACCTCTATGCACATGCACAAAGCTGGCAGCTTGGGTATGCCAGGAAAATTTTCCGGGTAGCATCTGTCTGCTTGTTGCTACTGCTGATACAACTAACAGCCATACTTCAAGTAGCCAGAAGTGAGAGAAAGTACTGCCCACATGCAACTCAACTGTGTATGGGCATGAACCTGTGGGCAACTGCTCAAACGAACTTATTGTAAACAGTTGTGACATCACACTCATTGGCAGCGGTTTCTTGTTTTCCATAGTCTTCATCCTAAGGCCTTTGGCACATTTTGCTGTTTATCAGTTCTTACCAGTCAAAATTACAAAAATGTAACTGAAGACTAAAACAATGAAAAATTCCCAGAATTCTAAAAAAATACAGAGTTTTTCCCAGTTTTCTCCCAATGAAAAAAATTTCTGGGTTTTTCCCCGATTTCCCGGTAGTCCTGGAGCATATACACCCTGTGTAAATAATATGTCTGTATTTCCAACCAACAGCTCAACACAAAGTATCAATGCTAAGAATAAGAATGATCTGCAAGAAGACCAAAAAGGGGTCCAATATTCAGGTATGCACATTTTCAATAAATTGCCAGGAAGCATCACAAACTTGGTTTCACATAAAGTATAGTTTAAACAAAGTTTGAAATACTCTTTGGTGCACAACTCCTCCTATTCAACAGGTGAATAACATAAAAGGTACTGTTAGACCAACTTAAATAAAAACATATTTTAGATTTTGTTCCGACAGCACTTGGTCACAACCGCCATGATTAGGTATTTTCTGTATGATAAATTTATTAAGAGCCCATAACTATGTGTTTTGACAATGTATTAATTCTGTCAATATTAGCAGTACCAGTTTACTGTAATGTACTCACATATCTCCTGACAAATGCTCAGGGAAGCGAGTATCACATCCTAATTTTTCTTTTTCTTTTTTCTTATGTTATACTTCATAACATGGTCCACATCCAAAGAATCATCTTATTTTTGGGTCTATGAAATTAAAACTACATTTAATCTAATCTGCTATATCCACTGTTACCCACCAATTTTCCCTTTCAATTTCAAAAGCAATGTTGATCATGATCTCATTCACAGTATAAATCACATTTTCTGAACCATTCAGCTCTTATGTCAAAAAACAGATCTCTTAACTATTTGATTATATAGGGTGTAACAAAAATGTTTGGCACAAACTGCAGGACACATTCCTCACACATAGGCGAAGAAATTACGTTGTATGAACATGGATCTGGAATAGGTTTGTTTCCATGTTAAGACTCAAGGCAGTTTTATTTACAAAATTTCATTTTCTCCAACTCATTACCGTATTTACTTGAATCTAAGCCGCACTTTAATCTAAGCCGCACCTGAAAAATGAGATTCGAAATCAAGGGATAAAAATTTCCCAAATCTAAGCCGCCCCTGAAATTTGAGACTCTAAATTCAAGGGGAAAGAAAAGTTTTAGGCCGCATCTCCAAATCGAAACAAAGTTGATCCATTGTAATATGAGAGACAATTTAGGTCGAATGAATGACGATACACCTACAGTAGTTTGGTTCGAGTCGTAAGCTTAGCAGTTAAGCTTTACCAGGTAGCCATTGCTATGCGTCAGGTGCTCCGTCCGTATTTATTCGGGTACCCTTCCTTTTTCACGTGCTTCGTCTGGTTTGAATTGATTGCTCGCGGCATGGCTTGCTTTTGTGCGCGCTACCGCCGCTTACAATTTTTTTTAAAAAAAAAGAAAGAGAGAGAGAGAGAGGAATTGTCTCATTAGCGAAACAATGGCAAGAGACTGCTATTTGTTGTTACTTACACTGCTACTTTCTTTGATAATGATCAACAAGAACCAAATAATACACTGCGTATGATAGATGATGTTCTGAACGAGAGTTTAGCGAAAAATTTTCTCCGTTTGAAAATCTTTGCAGGCGCCTCTTTAGAACATTACATTCTGCACAGAAATTAGAGTCATCTTGGACTTAAAAATCTAGTCAATTGCCGTGCTTCATTTCTGACTGTATCACTGTTAAGCATAAGAATAATACAAATATAAACATGACATGATATGTATATTCTTCCGCGTTTGCTGTTGTCTCACTCTAGTTTTGTGGTTTATTAGGCAGACAGGATTTAAATGAGATAGCAGCAAACACGAAACAATACATGGCAAAATGTTTATATTCGTATTATTCTTATGGTGACGAGAATACTGCATGTGATTCACAATTTATAAAAGTTCCTATTAGCAACCATCTCTTCTCACAGATAGGAAAAAAATCCAGAACGTAGAGTTGGCCATATTGACAAAGATCCCAAACAGTCTTGCCAGTCGGATTTTCGTAGTACATTGAAATACTGCTACATTCGAAGATGAACAATACGGAATTTGTATTTACTTCATTGGATAATGTATGAAAATGCAGTGGTCGAAACTCGGGGCGGAGAACAAAAGCTCGTCTTCCACTTTTTTTTTTTTAATTTATTTACTGAACGCAGAGGATTTGAAGCCAGTATTTATCTTTGTGCCTACAAAGCATGCCTGTGTAGCGCTACATATATTCGATGGCAGAAATAAGTTATGGCGGCACCCACCAACATTTTTCAGAACTTCCACTTGCTTTGCACTCGATTCTAAGCCGCAGGCGGTTTTTTGAATTACAAAAACCAGAAAAAAAGTGCAGCTTAGATTCGAGTAAATACGGTAATCACGGGAAAACACACACGAACAGAACATACCAGCATACCAGATGCAACTCTTTCTCACAGGAGATGTTCAATATGCCCTTTGTGGGCATTGTCACATGCATCGATCTGCTATCATAGTGAATCTCTGATGTGCTGGTGTATCCCTGGAGTATTGTGTATGGTTTCGCAGCCTTCCATAATACAGGCACAGGCAATTAGTCCATCTCTACTTATCAATGTGTCATCTCCCCTGGTGCACACTTTGAGCACGAGTGCCACTGCCATCAGCTAATCCATACATCGAACGGGCATCTGCAATCTCCGCACTTGTGTGCACTGCCATTGCATAAGTCACATCTCTGATTAACTCTATGGAGTAATCCATGTGCTTGCAAAGGTTGTACTGAGCACTGGAACAGCTGATGTTACCTGTTACATAGCTTGGCAACAGGACATGTAAAACTAAACACTGGCATTGCACAATGTAACCAGACATAACCACGACTGTGGGGTCCCCACGACTCTAATGTTTTGTTCTTATGTGTCCCTTGATTAACGAGTTGGAGAAAATAAGCTGTAACATGGAAACAAAGTGTTTCCCGACCCACCTTCATATAACATAATTTCTTTGCCTATGTGTGAGGAGTGTGTCCAGCAATTTGTGTCATACATTTTTGTTACACTCTGTATAATATCTTTCCCACAAGGCTACTCAAACATTTTGCAAGCTCATGTGATCAGTATCTTCACAGTAAATCTAAGTAGTCAAATCTATTTACTGTGAATTGCGAGCTGACCAAATGTTATTTAGGTAACTGTTCACTTATGTTCCTTTGTTGTGATACTGTTGCCAGGTGCATAAATGCTGCAGTTTCATCTTTGTGGTGATGACCTCATGTTCCGCCTTCTCCTCAAAGCACACTGTTCCACTGTTGTATTCCACGAGAGAGTAAAAATTCCTCACTTTTTTACTGGCTTGAATCCTAATGTAACACATGAATAATGAACTTAAGAAACTGGTACTATTATGGCATATCATCAAATCATTATTCAAAATGGAACATTGTGACTATTTAATTTGTTTTACAAATTATTCTACCCCATGTGAAAAAACCAACTGTTTCAAGGGAACTGGCCAGTAATCTTGCAAGTAATTTACTGAAGAAAGCGTCAAAGTGATAATTACTAACCTGTAAGGGTGATGCTTTATCATCATCACTTGTGGCATTGTCAGTATCTTCACGCTGGCGCTTGTGACCAGCCTGTGACGTGCTAACTGTAGCAATAGCTGCACTGCTGCTGCTGCTAGCTTGGCTCGATGCTGAGACAGAAGGTGTTTGTTCAGGGCCAGGGGCAGGTGATGTTGCAGTTGCTGGCATTTCGACACGAGGGAGAACCATAGCAACAGCCTGCTGCTGTGAGCCTGTTGGCTGTTGCTGTGCTGACTGTTGCTGCTGTTGCTGGTGGTGTTGTGGCTGCTGTTGCACCTGTTGCTGCTGTTGTGGTTGTGACTGCTGGACCTGTGGTGGAGCTGGTAACAATGTCTGCTGCTGTTGTACTGCTTGCTCTTGTTCCTTCTGCTGCTGCTGTTGCTGATGCTGCTGTGGTTGAGCTGGTTGTTCATTTGATGGCTCCTCCTGAATTTCTGCAGCTTCAGCTTCAGTTGTCTGAAAGTCAAGGACAGATAATTAACTTCGATGCTTTTAATGTCCATTATTTATGTATAAGGAAATTAAAATAAACTATATCTTCCTTTAACATTGTGGGTCTAATTTTGAACAGTAGAAATGCAAAGATGTATTAAGCTATGATTAAAACCAGATCTTCTGTTACGGAATCTCAGTGCTTGAGATAAGAGCAAAATCTCTGTAACAGACTTGTGGGAAAAGAACAAATACACTGCCTTGCAATATTCTTCACCAGCATTAGAAAGCTGACTGTCACAAAACAATTACCCAATATTTTTATATATGAGGGCAATCCGAAAATAGCTGGGATCTTAATGCTGCACATCATGAACGTATAGTACCAGCTTGCACTGCCAGAGGGCTGTTGTAGGACCTCTTCTGAGGCTTTCCATCAGGCAGTGTGACCCAAAACTGACTAGTCTGTTTCTTGACAGTTTTGTAACTGGGGGTACAGTGCAGAAGTGACATGAAAAAATGGCTACTTCTTACAAGCAATGTGTGGCTGTCAAATTTTGTTTTTTACTCTGTAAGAATGCAGTGGAAGCTATTCTGATGATGCAAACACCTTATAAAGAACAAAAACTCATATCTACCAGTGGTTTTCTTAGTTTAAGAAAAAGGGAGAAATGGCCACTGAAGATCAGCCATATTCCAGTCGTCCCTCAACTGCTCAAAGCAAGGACACTATAGGCAAAATATGTGATCTGATCAGTGAAAATTGATGCAGGACATTCGACCAACTCTCAGACTTATCCACGTTGTCCTGGAGCTTAATTCAACACATTTTGACCATTGATTTAGGGGTGTGGAGAGTGGCAGCACAGTTCATGCTGAAACTACTCACCAGAGATCAAAGGGATAATCGCATTCAAGCCTGTCATGAAATGAAGGATGCATTCGAAGACAATCCAACTTTCTTTTCAACAAAAATAATCCATTGCTATGGATATGATCCAGAAATTAAACAACGCTCTACTCAATGGAAGTCAACTGACTCACCTCATCCAAAAAAAGCTCTGCTGATGAAACTGAATGTGAAGATGAAACTGATCTGTTTTTCTGACATCAAAGGGATCATACACCCAGAATTTGTCCCCCAAGACCAGACAGTAAACCAACAATTATATTTGGAAGTTATGGAAAGGTTGTGCAGAAGTTTGGCGCGAAAACATCTGGCTTTGTGGAATTCTGGCGACTGGGTCCTGCATCAAGACAACACTCCTGTAAACATGGTTCTCAGTGTTTGCAAGTTATTTATAGCTGAAACTGAATATGCCCGTGTTATAATCTAACATTAAAAGCGGCAGATAACACACTAACTTAGAAAGATTATGCCAGTCATGCCCATTCACCTGAGGACCAAGAAAACAGGACACAGACCAGAAAACAAAAATCTGAAATTTCAATTTGGTCCATACTGTGAATAAGAACAACATGAATAAAACAATGAGTAATGGTTTCAGCAGAAAGCACTACTTTCACAAATATGAAACTAACAAAGAACATGAAAAGCAACATCTGAAGGGATCGGATATGCAAGTTGCTGCATTTAATGCTAGGACATCATAATATTCCAGCTGCAAACCCAGTAAAACAACTTGGGGGCCAGTCAAGCTATTCAGATAGATTCCAGAATAACAACACAATAGCAGTTTTTAGTACAATCTCTTAACAATATGCAGAAAAAGGACCTTCCACTCAGATGGGTGACAGAGGTGTAGCAATGTTTTAGTATTGCCAGAGCCTCAAGGAATCATCCAGTGCTTGACTGTGCAATAGATCAGGAAAAATTGCTAACCACAATTATAGCACAGCACGCCATTGATAGGCAGAAGATGGGCAGTCAGTTTGGGACATCAAATGCCATTTGAGTGTCTATTAGTGGAATAGGATGATTAGAGAATTATTTTCAAACAATAAGTAATTTTCCAAGATTTGGGTAAGATTGTTTGACAGCAAGCTACAGCTCAGTTTATTTAGTCACTTGCTCAAAATAGGCTGTAGGACAAAACAAAATTGCAGTGAGGTCATGTTAACCAAAACAGTAGGGCACTATATCAAGCCATAAACCCGGCAATGAATCATCTTCATGAAAGCTATCTCTAAGCCTATAATTCAATGGAGCATGTCCTGCTAACAATAACGTAGGACAGTACACAAAAATATTAGAAAAGGGAATTTTGTTTTGTTCTTTGACAATTCAGATTTTTGGGTTGTGTCTGATTACCAAGGTCTTCAAACCTTGAAAGAGAGGAAACACAAAACAGTCCTACAGTTGCATAAAAAAAAATTCTCAATATCACGGTCAAGAACAGACAGACACCACACAAACAACCAATCAGGGCTGCTAAGACCTTCCAGATTATCCATAGCAGTACTTCAACAACTAAGGTTTTACAATAGGAACTACCCGACTATTCAGCAGCAAACATTCAGCACTGAGGAAGAGAATATGGAGGATGCCTAGCAGACATTCAGACATATTGTAGGCTATGTGCTTAATACATTAGTGTAAAGAAAGGAAGTACGTGGATCAGAAGTATCCACCTGGGTTCATTAACACTGTTAGGAAGATGCTACGAAACCATAAAGATCTGTATGACAGATTGAAACCCAGTAGTACCTTGGCTGGCAAACAAAAACTGAAGAAGTGAAAAGAAACTATAGAACAGCTTTTTGAGAAGAGTTTGATGAATATGAAAGCAAGAGGTCACCAAGTGAGTTATCAAAAACTCCTAATACGTTTTGGGCCCATATGAAATCAGTCAATGAAACTAAGTCGTACAGTATTGTAAAACCCCCTTTTTACACTTTTCAGCAGACTGACCCAAAAAACTGTAAAATGCAGGGCAGGAAAGTGTAAAATACAGGAATCATGGCAAATACAAGGAAAATGAGTGAATTACTCTTACTGTCATTCCATTTATATCGTGATAATCACGAGGACAGGACCACGTCCAATGGTGTAAATAAAACACGGAAGCAAAAGTCTTTCATGAAAGCACTTTAAAAAGATATTCGTGGTCTGATGTGAGACTTATCATTGATAATCATCACAAAATTACAGTGAATAAAACTTGAACACAATACTGGTTAAAACACTAATATACAGCTTGGTGCTGACAAAGAGGTCACTCTGTTCAGAGACAGCATGGGTAGAAAGAGAGCAGACACTGTCATCATGTTACAGAGGTATTTGAGGAGGATTATTTATGTCTGACATCAGGTCATACCAACTTAAGAATATGTGCCTAGTCCAGATTAGCATTTTTCATGCAGAAGTAACAGTAATTCATGAAAGCCCATTATAGAAATGGCCATCTTCAAAAGTGGTGTTTATTTGTGTAAATAACTGTGAAATTAAATTAAAGTAGTCTAAAACAACGCAATGTGCAGAAGGAAGGTTGGTACTAGACTCACTATCATCAGATCGTGATTATGATTAAGACAGTGACTCGGCATATTTTCCCAAGCCTCCTAACACTGCAAACCTGTAATACAGGGGGCTGCGACCCAACACACTAACAATGATGGTCTTGCTTAACATGCTAATGCTGTGTTACATGATCAATAACTTTACAAATAGTCTGCACTTTCTGCTTTGTTCCAAGCCTGATTTTGAGCAGGAATATAATGCACTTTCTGCAGAAACCTGTGTGGAAATCAATGTTAAAGGTTGTGATAATGTCACAGGAAACTTAAAATGCGGGAAGTGTCGTAACACAGAATTGCTAATGATGGGAAAGCATTGTATTAACCCCTCAAGCCGGGAGCCCGAGTACGTACTCGCGCGCTGCGAATGTCCGCACTGGTGGCATCCCGACCACGTACTCGCCAGTTCCAGTCTCGTAGGTAAAACTGTATTGCTCTGCCATCTGTTCACGACAGCCGATACTACATCGTCAGCTAACTACAGACATATCTGTGCTGCTCTGCTTCAAAGATCTTTGTTATGAAGTGAGGCAGTCGGGAGAAATAACGTGTTATATCTTACAGTCCGAGCGACACCCTCGAATGCAAAATGATGCAGCCAAACACTTCGCGTGGTCTTACTTCAGAGCAAACTCTCGCAATTCTCAATGAACCGACGAATGGTTTAGACAGTATAAATGACAGCGGGAGTGATCTAGATGTTGACAATGAAAGTGATTTTGACTGTTTGGAAGAAACACCCGAAAGAAGTGGAGAAGAAATGGCGGATAGTGACGATGACATCGAACAAGTTGCACCAGTGAAATGTGCACGGAATGAAGAAGACTGGAAATGGCAAGAAGTTGACAGCTCTTATGTCTCTCTGAAAACACCATTCGTTGGTAAATGTGGACTTGTGATACAGATGAATTCTGCAGCTGAAGCGTGCAAGCTGTATTTCGGGGAAACTATCGTAGAAACAACCGTGTGCGAAACTAACCATTATGCTGCAGATTATACACAAAAACAGACTGTTCTACAACCTCGTTCTAGGCTACGTAACTGGTTAGATACTGACAAAGATGAGCTTTATGTGTTTTTCACACTGCAGATGTTGATGGGAATTATTCAGAAGCCAGCCATAAAGTCGTATTTCAGCAAGCATCCACTTTTGAGCACGCCGATTTTTTACCAGAGTATGCAACAAGACAGGTTTGAGCTACTTTGCAGATTCCTTCACTTTGTAAACAATGAAGAACTGAATACATTTGAAGGCAATAAGAGATTGTTCAAGTTGGGTTCTGTCATTCAGCACTTGAATGATACATTTAGAAATACATACAACATGGGAGAAAACATTTCTGTTGATGAATCTCCAACGTTATGGAAAGGAAGGCTGGCAATAAAAACGTATCTGCCTCTAAAATCAGCAAAGTTTGGCATAAAGTCCTATGAGATCTGCGAATCTTCCACAGGTTATTTATGGCAATTTATTATTCATGCGGAAAGTTCCACAGAAATAGAAACAAAATTTCTTTCTGCAGATACCATGAAAACCAGTCAGATTGTAGTGAAGCTTGTTGAGCCTCTTTTCAACTTAGGCCATACGCTCTGAATGGACAGTTAATAATAGCGTCCTTTTGTGTCACTTCCTGAAGGAAAGAGGTATGAATGTAGCTGGCACACTTCGACTGAATAGGAAGAATATACCTGATGCCTTGAGACGTGCAAAACTGAAGAAAGGTGAACTCGTAGCATATCATTCACACGGCGTAATGGTAATGAAATGGATGGATAAAAAGAAGGTTGCCTTTATTTCTACATTTCATAATGATGCAGTTGTTACGGCAACCAAAAGGGGCAACAAGATAAGAAAGTCTCAGTGCAAAAAAGAGTAGTGTAGATTTGAAAGATCAGAAACTACGACCCTTTCTCGTGGAAAGGAAGAAAGGTGTGAAGTGGTATATGAAAATGTTTAGAAGGCTGATGAATGTTGCAGTGCACAATGCTTTTATTGCTTACAATGCTAGCGAAAAAACAACGGAAGAAACGCATCTAAATTTCAGGCTTCTGCTCATAACACAATTGCTGGAAATTCAAGGGAAGAATGTAACTTCACCTCGATGTGGGCGACCTTCAAAAACTTCTGTGCCTGAGTAGATCACAGCAAGACATTTTATTGAGAAGATCTCACCCACAGAGACGAAGAGTAAGCCTACAAAGAGATGTGCAGTCTGCTGCAAGAAGACCGGGGAAACGTAAGGAAACATCATTCTGGTGCAAGGACTGTGGTGTAGGACTTTGTTTCGAATATTGTTTCAAAATATACCACACTCAAAATTCATTTTAAGTGACACTGTATGTTTTAATGGTAATAAATATGTATTAATACCAATTCCTGAAATTTTGGTAACATTTGAACAAGTAATTCCCATCCTAGAGCAATTTCACTGAAACGCTGCATTCTGGGGCCAGGCAGTCATATAAACTACTGCCAGTAGGCTAGGCATGCACCCGGAAACTACCGGCTCTAGAAGGGTTAAGAGAATAGGACTCCTGTTAGGACCAACAAAAATGTATGTAAAACGCAAAAAATAAAAAAAAAATTTAAAAAAAAATAAAATAAAATGTAGGAAAATAAAAATGAGGGTTTCACTGTATATTCAAATGCTCATTAAATGTGATATTAAGGCTGAAATACTGAATTCTGTCTTCCAAAGCAGCTTCATTTATGAAGAGCAAAGCATACTACCCACATTTGATCTTACAGACACAAAAAGATAAGAATGAGAAATACACGAGAGAGAATTTGAAAGAGCTCTACCAACTAAGCAAAGGAAAGGCCACAGAACAAGATACCTGTTTGACACTGTGTTGAATACGCAGAGGCACTAGCTCTCTTCCTGTATCAGTTTACTGCAGGTGGCAGGAAAATTGTGGAGAGCTGTGTGACTGGAATAAGCACAGGTCATTCCAATATAAAAATAGGATTGAAAGACCAATACACAGAACTAGACACAAATTTTACTAACACAACAGTCCTTTTGTGGAAGTCAACATTATTGCTGCAAATACCGATAGCATGAAACCCAGTTTGCTATGTTCACTCATGAGATCCAGGAAACAATATATAGAGGAGCTCAAGTTGATGACACATTTCTTAATTATGGAAAGCCTTCGATACAGTTCTGCCCAATTGAATAGTAAACAAACTAAGTGCATATGGAATAGCAGAACAGATATGTGACTGTACTGAAGAATTCTTTGAGAACAGAACTGAATATATTGTTTTTCATGGTGAGGCATCACCAGGAGTTAAAGCAGCATCTGGCTTATCCCCAGATAATTGTAATACGGATGCTGCTGTTCACAGCTTATATGAATGGCCTGGTGTTTAAGTGCAAAGCAAAATGAGGCTGACCTTACATGGCACATATGTACACTGAGGTGCTATCATCAGACACTTGCTACAAAACGCAGAGATATGTGGCAAAAACTAAAAGCTGTAAATCATCAATTCATCAGTAGTGAAATTAGAAATCTGGAGTATTGGTTTGGTGTTGTGTCCCTGAGCAGTGCTACCATAAATGTGACAATGGAATCACCATTGCTACTAACATTTACAAAAGAGTAGAGCTTGGCAGCACTTACACTTATTCAGTTTGGAGTGTCAGGTTTAAAATGAATTACTGTCTGAAATGTTCATTATGGCTGAAGTGTGTGTATGTCTCCATGCTGTGTATTTGTAAGTACTGGGTAATACTATTCTTATGTACAAACTACGGGTAGTACAGTAATTTCCTTTTCACGTATATTGTTGCACCATGCTGGCATGCCACTTAAGTTAGTCCACTTAAAGTCATTGCATGTGCAATGAACAGAACACTGAAACTGAATTGAAGAAATAAAATCACCGTTAATTACTGGATTAAATACTGACACTGCTATAAAGGTAAATAACTGATTGTGATGCTCAATTCTAACTCCCAATAATCACAAATAATACTGGCATTAGTAAATACCTCTGAAGACTCAGCAGAGCTGAGACCAGTGATTGTCGGTGTAACAGTCGCCTGGCGGACTGTCTGTTGTCCACTGCTGCTACTGCTGCTTGCTGTGGCAATAGGCATCGCGGTGCTTGTGGCAGGCATATATTCTGTGTGACTGGAAGTGGGTACTGATGTCTCCCCAGTACCACTACTATGTACAGCTTGCTGCTGCTGCTGCTGCTGCTGCTGAGTGGGCATCGGAGTCAATATCACTTGTCCCTGCACCACTTGGCTCTGTCCTTGCTGCTGCTGATTACTGCTTAGGAAAGGGAGAGTGACTGGATATAATATGACCATTCAAATAGATAATTTCTGTTTTTATTCCCCATACCACAGAAAGAATCAATGTTATCATTTTATCACAAAAAATGCATATATTTGTTGTTTTAAGTGTTTTACATAATCTATTGAACAAAATGTCATTCTTACTTATAATAAGGGAAAATTCCCATTGCACCCTACTCAGAGTTAGTGGTAAGACAGCTCTGTGGACAGTCCATCAAAAACTGAATATAAATCAAGAATTGAAATAGGCAGAAGGTTACTGAACTGTGAAGAAAGAAGCAAAATTGAAACAGTAAACAGTCTAAGCTCAAGATGTGCAACATCAATCGACCTTGAATAGCCACAGCATAGTGGTTATGTGGCAACAATGTTGGACAGCAAATGGGGAGACCCATGTTGAAATCTCCCTCGTGCCTTCCCCTTTTTCTCTCCACAAAATTATGAACTGATCATGCGGTCATTGACATGTCTGTTCGCTGTGTTTAAATTTGTGTCTGTGTTGGTGTAAAGCCCATCTGCAACAGCGGGGTGTAAGGAAGGGACCTCTAGACATACTAACTCCTATTTGTTTTGCATAAGCACCGCATGTTATGACCCTTACGTTCCATTTTTGAACTTTTGACTCTTGAATTCCTTTGTTGAAACATAGTTCATAACCATTTATTTGTGCTTTCATTTCTATGAGAGGTCTATGCAGCATCCCACCTGCTCTCGCTGTTCATCACATTTAGTTGTGACAGTAATATATTCTTACCACATGACTCATATCCTACAACCAATGTATAGTATAACAATTGGCAAGACTACAGAAGCAGAACACACACATTAATGACCGAATGATCGCTTCACAGTTTTGGTTATTGATAACTTAATACCAGTGTCTGAGTTTAATTTGTACAGCACTACAGATGATCACTATGTGATCGAAAATCGATTCTGCTATCAATAAAACATCAATATTACCGCCAACGCTGACCTTCCTTTTCATTTAACATATATGGTTATTGCGCGAGGATGAAAGGGGGCAAGGCACCAGGTTGGGACGAAGTAACAGTGGATATGATACGAGCAGCAGGAGTAGTAGGAACCCAGTGGCTATACAGAGTGCTGAGGGTGGTGTGGAAGGAGAACAGAATTCCTGAGGATTGGAAGAAAGGAATTATAGTCCCGATCTTCAAGAAAGGGGATAAAAGGAGATGTGAGAACTACAGAGGAATCACCCTGCTATGCCACTGTGGAAAAATCTATGAAAAGATCCTGGAGAAGAGAATAAGAAGCAGTATTGAAAGTAGACTGCAAGAGGAGCAGTACAGTTTCAGACCGGGAAGATCAACAACGGACCTCATATTTGCGGTAAGGCAACTGCAGGAAAGGCACTATGAGTACGGGAAGGACTTAATCATGGCCTTTTTAGATATTGAGAAGGTGTATGACAGTATCTGTAGGGACAAGCTCTGGGATGTGCTGAACGCAAAAGGGATAGATGAAGAGATAACACGAAAAGTCAGAAAAATGTATGAGGGAAGTGAGAGTTGTGTGAAAGTGGGGAGGGAACGTACTGCATGGTTCAAGCTGGAAAATGGGCTGCGACAGGGAAGTGCACTTTCGCCCTTATTGTTTATTATTGTTATGGATGAAATCCTACAGCAAGTATCAGATGCAATTGGAGATCATAAAATGAAAGCAGTGCTTTTTGCCGATGACCTGATGTTATGGGGAAATTGCGAGAAGGAGGTGCAAGAGCAGTTAGATGTATGGGAGGCAACGGCAGCACAATATGGAATGCATTTCTCTGCAAAGAAAAGTGAAATAATTGTCACAACAAGGAAGAAGAATAGGCCAAATGTGGATATAACTTGTGGAGGGGAAAAACTACAAGTGGTAGAGAACTTCAAGTACCTGGGAAGCATGATTGAAAGTAAGGGGGGAAGCGCAATGGAAATAAATGAAAGGTGCAGAAAAGCAGGGCAGTTCTACAAATGCATTAGGGGGCTTATTTGGAGCAAGGAGGTGCCACAGAAATCCAAGGGAATTATATACCGAACCTACTTTGTCGCCATATTGACATACGGAAGTGAGACATGGGTAATGCACAAAAGTGACAAAAGTAGAATACAGGCTAGTGAAATGAAGTTCCAGAGGAGCAGGTTGAGTGTAACAAGACGAGACAGATTGCGAAATGTGTATGTGAGGGAAAGACTAAAGGAGGAACCAGTACAGGACAGGATAGAAAAATCAAGACTGCAGTGGTATGGACACATGAAGAGAATGGATGAGGGAAGAATTCCAAAGAGGATGTTTGATCTGCAACTGGAGGGGAAGAGGCCCAGAGGAAGACCAAGAGATAGATGGGTGAAGGGAGTGAAGGAATGTGTGACGAGAAGAGGGGAGAACTGGACGAAGGTGGAAGAGGGGGAATGGTGGAAAGACAGAACACGATGGAGAGGCTTGTGTTCCCGACAGACCCAGCCAGTGGCTGGAAACTGTCCAAGATGATGATGATGATGATGGTTATTGCGCACACAGCTCTCCAAGGAGTTGCCAATCTTTTATGGGCGATGCATAGTCAGCACAACACAATGGCATCTTTCGAAGAGGCTTGGAAAGATGTATGCCACACCTCAGTGGACCCACTGTCTTTTGGGTCATAGTAGCCTGCTATTCCAGTTCCCAGAGCCTCAAAATATTGCATTGAAGTTGTAATCATAATTTGGTGTCTGGTATTCTGACGTCAAGATAATCTCATGTAGTTGCATCTTTATAGATGATTGGCAAGTTAATTTCCTGGAATGCCTATGTGGCTCAGTGTCCAGCTGTGGAGATCAACCAGAAGGTCCTAAATGCTGGCAATGAAGATATTTTTTGAGGTAGCACAGGGATACGCCTGTTAAGCAACTCATGGAATTTTTAAAGATCAGAAAGTTCGTCGTGGCCAGGAATTTGACATACCGCAAAGCCTGAGATATGACAACCAACTCTGTAGTGTATACACTGTAGGCATTCGGCGGAGTGTGCTTCTCATGTCTCCTTTAATGTGCAAAATTGTAACCAACCCTGTCGTTGACTTTCGATCCATCCCTGTGGATGCACACTGAATTAGAATAATCGTGGAGGATTGAAGGAAACAGGTTTCAGAGAAGGGTAGGTTCAGCATTCTTCTTGCGGCCACAAAAGAGGTCAATCCATTATCCCAGGACAGGCAGCAGACCGTGGGATGTGTCAAGAAGCAGCTCTAGGAATACAGAGTACAGAAGGTCCTTTGGTAGAGTATCGAGACAGATCCCAGCTGGTTTGACGAGCTTTGGGTGATGCGCAAACAGTCTTAACTGTCGGTTGTCTAACAGAGTTGAGTGACAAGGGTATGTAGGCACCTGACAGATTGTGATTGTGTAATTTGCCATACGCTGCTGTCATCTAACCTGCAGCAGTGGGACATCAGCTTCTGCCAGGAAGCTGTCAACAGGGTTTTTACAGAATGCCTCGTTGCATGCAGCATGCCAGTGTGGTGAACGGGGTCCAGCAAGTTCAGTACAGACAGTACTGCCGACCCACAGGTAACACATCCATAATCCAAGCAGGATAAAATCAGGAGTTTGTAAAATCTCAGAACAACTACACAGCCCACGCCCCACGAGGAGCTACTCAGAGAATGGAGAGCATTTAGCTTCTTCATGCAAGTCACCTTGAGCCAGCAGACATGTGCCAGGTAAGTTAGCTTGTTGTCAAATAAAATACCAAAGAAATGAAAAATTTCAATGACTTCAAGAAACTGGTCACCAAGATAAATTTCTGGGTGCTGGCAAATAATCTGGAGTTGGCAAAAATGCACAACTTAATTTTGCAGGAGAAAGTAAACGGCCGTGATACAGGACCCAGTCATGTACGCTCCAGACAGCCCCTGAAAATTGTGCTCAGCTGTGTGCAGCAATGCAGAGGTGTAGTATAGGCAAAGATCATCCACATACAGCAACGAAGAGACTGTGGGGGCTACTGCATTTACAATACCATTGAGAGAGTCGAACCTATCCAGGCCCGAAAAAGTCAGAGAGGTAGGAAATTCTGGATAAAAGTGGGTAAACTACGCTGGAAACACCACATATGCAGTGTAGATAGACTGTGATGTTGCCACGTGGCATCAAATCCCTTCTGTAGGTCAAAGAACACAGTTATCAGATGTTGGCAGTGTGCGAATGCTTTGGATGCTGAAGACTCCAGATGAACCAGATTATCTGTGGTGGACCCAAAAGCCAAGTTTTGAAATTGTCATATATGCCCCCCTGCTTCCAGGCACCAGCAAATATGGCAGCTGACCATTCATTCAAATAGTTCATGCAGCCCATTTGTCAGAGAGATTGATCGGTAGTCAGTTAAAATATGTGGGTCCTTAACTCAAGTTTCAGGACAGGAATAACAACAACTTCCCACCACTGAGAGAAAAATTCTCCTTCCTGTGAAATACAATCAAAAAGCTCAACAACATGTTTCATCCTGTCGGTAAGGTGTTTGACCATTTGGTTGTGGATTTTGTCGGGTCCAGGGGCTGTATTTTGACACATTGCCAAAGCACTGTGAAGATCCTATTCACTAAATGGGACGTTGCTTGATGGAGAGCTGTATGCATGGAAAGACAGAGGGCAGTGCTCAGTAAGTTGTTTACGCGTCTGGAAATGAGGATGGTAATTACTGCAAGCGGACACTTCAGCAAAGTGCTGCACAACACTCGACAAGTACCATGGGACCAGTGCTGATATTACCACTGACAAGGATGTCAGGAATCGCTGCAGGAGGTGGATTGCTGCGGAGTGTAGTTCATACTTGGAAAGATCGGGTGTGGGATTGCATAGATGATACATATTGCTCCCAACACTCCTGCTTCTTTTCCTTTTTTATTAAAAACCGCCCTTTCAGCTGGCATCTCCTGAATGCTATTAAATTATCCACAGAGGGATGGCGCTTGTGCTGCTGAAGTACCCCGAGCGTTCCCTGATAGCTGTGGCTACCGTATTTACTCGAATCTAAGCCGCACACAAATCTAAGCCGCACCTGAAAAATGAGACTTGAAATCAAGGAAAAAAAATTTTCCCGAATCTAAGCCGCACCTGAAATTTGAGTCTCGAAATTCAAGGGGAGAGAAAAGTTTTAGGTCCCACTTCCAAATCGAAACAAAGTTCGTCTAATTGTAATATGAGACACAATTTAGGTCGAATGAATGACGATACAGCTGCAGTAGTTTGGTTCGAGTCATAAGCTTAGCAGTTAAGGTTTACCAGGTAGCCATTGCTATGCGTCAGGCGCTCCGTCCGTATTTATACGGGTACCCTTCCTTTTCACGTGCTTCGTCTGGTTTGATTTGATTGCTTATTTTTCTTTGATCTGATAAGCGCCGTTTTCTTTGTTATAGGTGTTTACGTCACTCTAAGCTGAAAATGCATTACTGTGCTGTCATGCATTGTTTGTCGCATTCTGATTGTGCGTGTTTACGGCCTGTCGCCGCTCGCGGCATGGCCTGCTTTTGTGCACGCTACCGCCGCTTACAAATAAAAAATAGAGAGGAATTGTCTCATTAGCGAAACATTTGTTGTTACTTACACTATTGCTTTCTTTGATAATGATCAACAAGAACCAAATAATAGACTGCGTATGATAGATGATGTTCTGAACGAAATTTTAACGAAAATTTTTCTCCGTTTGAAAATCTTTGCAGGCGGCTTTTTAGTTCATTACATTCTGCACAGAAATTAGAGTCATCTTAGATTTAAAAATCTAGTCAATTGCCGTGCTTCATTTCTGACTGTATCACTATTAGGCATAAGAATAATACGAATATAAACATTACATGATATGTATATTCTTCCGCGTTTGCTGTTGTCTCACTCTAGTTTCGTAGTTTATTAGGCAGACAGGATTTAAATGAGATAGTAGCAAACACGAAACAATACATGGCAAAATGTTTATATTCGTATTATTCTTATGGTGAAGAGAATACTGCATGTGATTCACAATTCATAAAAGTTCCTATTAGCAACCATCTCTTCTCACAGGTAGGAAAAAATTCAGAACGCAGAGTTGGCCATATTGACAAACATCCCAAACAGTCTTGCCAGTCGCATTTTTGTAGTACATTGAAATGCAGCTACATTCGAAAATGAACAATACGGAATTTGTATTTACTTCGTTGGATAATATACCAAAATGCAGTGGTCGAAACTCGGGGTGGAGGAAAAAGGCTCGTCTTCAACTTTTTTTTTTTTTTTAATTTATTTACTGACGCATAGGTTTTGGTGTCAGTACTTATCTTTGTGCCTACAAATCATGCCTTTGTAGTGCTACATATATTCGACGGCAGAAGTTAGTTGTGGCGGCACCCACCAACATTTTTCAGAACTCCCGCTTGCTTTGCACTCGATTCTAAGCCGCAGGCGGTATTTTGGATTACAAAAACCGGAAAAAAAGTGTGGCTTAGATTCGAGTAAATACGGTATGTCTTCAAACCACCATGGCACCGGCGGTCATTAGGGGAGCTGGAGGAGAGCACGATTGTTGCTGCTGCAATGTGACTCATAGTATCAATGGTATCCTGTACCATACTGTCAATATCCATGACAAGACTGGCTGCAAAAGTGGCTGCACAGGAGAAAGCCTGCAGTCAGCTTTCTAAAGCAACCAATGTGAAGCATGTTCCAGACATCTGTGACTGGAGAAAGATAGAATGATAGGAAAATGGTCATTGTCACCAAGATCGCCATGAATCAGGGGTAAGATACTCGAATTGCAAACTGTGAAATCAATAGTTGATTATGTTCCTTGGGCCACAATGAAATATGTTCCAGAGTTGAGTAGGCAGAAATCCAATTCTGAAAGGAGGTGTTCTCGTACTCAGCCTCTGTGAGACATAGTGTCACTGTCCCATAGCGGATTATGGGCATTAAAGTCCCCCAACAAGAGGAAGGGGGGACGTAGCTGTTTCACTAACTCTAACAGCTTGGAGAAGTGCTCCTTACATTACATTACATTACATTACATATGTTCGCACTGACAGGTAGATGCCAACGACCACAGGCTGTAGTGCAGTAGTAAGGGGCACCTGTTCACTTGAAGCATCAGAGCATATGAGATTACAGACCCCACAAGACACTCTCTTGACATTAACAAAATTGGTACAATAGGCTTTGTTGTTTTTCAGAGTAGCGAGGTGTGTGCCGAAACCATGTTTCCTGAAGTGCTATGCTAATTACAGAGTAAGTAA
The DNA here is from genome assembly GCF_023898315.1 of Schistocerca nitens. NCBI lineage: Eukaryota > Metazoa > Arthropoda > Insecta > Orthoptera > Acrididae > Schistocerca > Schistocerca nitens. The sequence continues at coordinate 653,504,054 of NC_064615.1, read as the reverse complement.
CCATTAAATGATGGAGTTTGATCAGATGACAACAGTGGCCATTACAGTCCCATTGAAGAACTGTTGGAGCCAGGTCGGCAAAAATGGTGATTGAGAAAGATGGGTGCGATTACTTCACTACTAGTTCGTTGCCCAACTAATTGTGTGATCTGTCATATGCACAGGCTTGACCTTTGCAGGGATAGGGAGCGGAACATCCAAAGCCTTGGACAGTAGTTTATCTTTCTGCTTATCCTTCTTATCCTAGTGATACTTTGATTTCTGTGAAAATGTCCCCATTTTATCTTCCAGAAGTGAAGAGGACTGTACTTTTCATTGGCCCGCAGCCTGTGGCTGTGGTCCTTGTCTTGAGAGGCAGGGCACCTTGACAGATGTCCTTAACCCTGACGACACCAGAGAATGACTAGGCATCTCTGGCTGCATCAATGGTGTGGGAACCACCGGACTATAGGTGTAGGGGGTGAGAGAGCTGACACTCCCTCCCCCAACCACAGGACAGGCCCTGGAATCACGGATAGGAGATGTCATGAGAGGTCTTGTCATCTTGTGAGGTATGGACTGTGATAACAGACGCAAAATTTGAGGGCATATCAGTCGGAAGAATTCTTTCAAACTTTTTCTTTGCATCTTGACAAGACAGACAGTCAAGTGTTTTATAGTTTTGAATTTCCTTCCCCCTCTTGAACACTGAGCACTGCAGTGAATGAGGAGGGTGCAGTTTCGGACAGTTAACAAACTCAGGGGGTTTGTCAGAAGGGCTGCCCTCATGGGATGCCTGACCACATTGTCTACAGATAGCCTCATTAGAACAGTGGGAGGACAAGTGTTTGAACCTTTGGCACCTAAAACAGCTCATAAACCGCAGTCCTAACCTTGTCAGGCAAAATGTTGCCTTCGAAGGCTAGGATAAATGCTCCAATGTCCACTCTCTTATGTTTTGATCCCCTCTGGATGCTGCAAACAGAATGGAATCCATGCCGTGCCAGACTAGTTCGCAGTTCTTGATCAGTTAGTAGCGTTAGGTCCCAATGGTAGATAACACTTTTAACTCTATTGATCTTGTAACGAGGAGAAATTGTGACTAGCATATCTCCTATCTTAACAGCCTGAAGTGTACGTGAATGGTTGGCGTGCAATGTTTTGATCAGCAAAGATCCATTTCTCAGCTTCCCCCTTTTGCAGTAACCTACCCAAACCAATCTTCAATATTTTCAATGAAAAACAATGGCTTCATTTTAGCGAAATACTCGCTGTCAGTTCAGGAACAAATCAAGAACTTGGTGAACTGTCCACTTCTATTTCTCCTTACCTGACTCTCGTCTTGAGGCACAGTCTAACACAGAAATGCCTAGGATTGTAAACCTCTGCATTAAAATCACTCTTCTTGACTGTTGAGACAGCCACCATTAAGTCTGATCCGTTGGTTGCGGATCATCTGCCCCCATGCCACTCACTCCAATTATTGGAGGCTCTTCCTGTGGGTGCCGCCCAACCAAGGCAAAGACCACCTGGCACCAGTAGATGTTGCCTGGAATCCTTGATACCCCGAAGTGGATAGGTACCTACTACTTGGCTGACACAGGGAGGTTGCAGCTCAGGCGACGGCAGTGCAATCCTTGCATGGTCAGGGGGCTACCACCGAGAGGGTACATGACAACCCCACCCACCACAACAGCCTGGCCACTGGGCTGTATTTCAGGTGCAATGGTACATCCACTTTACAGGTGTAAGTGTGAAAGATAACAGTGTACAGGAGACAATTAATGCACCACAGTAAGGCGTCCTTCTCCAAACAGCCTTCACTTCCGTAAAATTTGGGGTTCAAACCTAAAATGGGGACCAGAATTTAAAAAGCCAAAAAAGGTGAGTGGTAGGAGAAAAAAGTCCAGAAAATAGTACAAATACCAAGGTAAATATGTGACCAAATATGAGGACTCCTATTAGTTGTCCCTTACAACAGGCAAGGATTGGTTGTGGGTATATTCTAACCCTCAACATTGCAGGGGAGAGGGGAGTACGGGGAAGCTGTCATCTGTACTCAGGTGATTCATGTGAAAAGGATTCCAAAGTGATTATGGTCACATGTCACGAATTACGAGACTTTAAACGTGTAATGTTTGCTGAAGCTAGATGCATAGGACATTCCATTTTGGAAACCATTAGGGAATTCAATATTCTGATATTCACAGTGGGGTCATTCCATGCCACATCATCCAGCCAAAAGTAGATATAAAACTCATGGTTTTTTGGATTTGTTCCAAAGTTCATGTGTGAAATGTATGCATAAAGATAAGAAAATATCCAAAGTTTCATCCAATTCTATCAAGTAGTTTCTGAGTTATCACTGTTCAAAATTTTAGGCTAATTGTATATCTGAGGGTGATTAAGACATAACTAAAGCATGCATGCTTTTACAGAATTTGAAGCAAAATCATTAGTTTTGAAGCTAGGGCCCTGAAATTTTCACTGTTTTGTTCTAAATTAAACACTGAAACTGATATATTTACAAAATTACGATTTATAATGTTCAATCATATTGAAAAACTGTACTGAAACTCAAAATAGTGTTAATTTCAAAATTGTAATGTAGGCGTAGAAAACTATAAATAGGTAAACTCTCTCTACAAACAACCCAATACAACTACAGTATAACTTCGTTAGCGCGAACTCGCATAAGACGAACTCGCGGTTAACGTGAAAAAAATATTGGTCCCACCAGGAATACATTAGTTCTTATGGTACGTTTCATCAGCTAACACGAGTTTTGGTTAAGGCGAATTACGAACTCTGTTTCAGTTCCTAGCGTAATTAAATTTCACTGTAACGCAAACTTCCGACCTCAAAGTATTCTAAAGCGTAATTTTTTTTCCGAAATGAATGTAGGAAATGTAGCTACAAAGCTCTTTATACTTATTGTTGACTCGTTTTTAACGTATTGTAGGTCGGTAGCCACGATTATCACCACAACAATCAGTGTATGCTGTACATTGTAAGACATTCAATAATGTGTACAGCAGCATTTAGGAACGTACTCAGTGCCAGATTTGACAGGTGTTCTGTTAGTGGTAGCTGTATCAAGTTGGAATACTAAATAAAAACTACAGTTACAACCAGTACCGTAGCATGCGAAAATGGCAAAAAGGAAACAGACAGCTCTAAATGTACAGTTAAAGCTTAAGATTCTAGATGAAGCAATTGCAGAGCAGTTTGGAATACCTGAATCTACTTTATCTACTATTATTAAGAATCGAGAAAAAATTATTAATGCTGTGGCATCAGGTTCTGGAAACAAATCTAAACGACTTCGTACCGCCAAGTATGAAGACATCGAGAAGTTACTGCTAGAATGGTTCAATCATATGCGTGCATCTTACATACCTTTAACTGGCCCTGTGATTCAGTCAAAAGCAAATGATATTGCTAAAGATATGAGCATCGAAGACTTCTGTTGTTCTGCTGGTTGGTTGTATCGGTTCCAAAAGAGACGTTCAATTTCATCTGTACAAATTTGTGGTGAAGTAAATAAAGTTGATGAAGAAAGTGTGAACAGCTCGTCTCATGAATTCAACCGAGTGAGGGAAAAGTATGCCTCGTGTGATGTGTTTAACATGGATGAAACTGGATTTTTCTACAATCTTTTTCCAAATCACACCCTGGGGATAAAAGATGATAAGTGTCACGGTGGAGCACGAAGCAAACAATGTGTGACTGTTGTACTGTGCTGTAATGCTGAAGGCAGTGAGAAGTTTCGTCCCTGAGATATTGGTAAATCCGAGAAACCACGTTGTTTTAAAAACGTAAATATGGACACAAGAAAGCTTGGATCGCTGGTACATCATTTTGCAAGTGGATTCTTCGTTTCAACAGTCGAATGGTTGCTCAAAATAGACATGTTCTTCTTACATTGGACAGATGTACTGCTCATAACGTTCATGATCTGAACCTGTCCACATAAAGGTTCAGCTTTTCACCCAACGCCACAAGCCGCCTCCAGCCTTTGGACCAAGGCATAATCTGTCTCATAAAGAGAGCTTATCATAAGCGACTTGTAAGAGCGGCAATTCGTGCAGCTGTAAACAGTAGTGCAACCCCAAATTGGAATCTGCTTGACGCAATAAAAGCCATCACAGCAGCCTGAAACTCTGTATTGCCACATCATATAGGGAAGTGCTTTAACAGAGCTTGGAGACATAGCAACACTGAAGATGTCCACGAGTTAGACGATGCACTTCACCTGATGAATGGACAGTTCTGCAGGATGTCGCGAACCCTGGGATTAGTTTAGAAGAATTCATTAGTGTAGAGGACGATGTTGCCGTATGTGCTTCTGTGGAATCGGATGTGCCAAAAGCTGTGAATGAGGGCCATCAGAAGAAAGTGAAGAGGAAGAGACTACAGATACCAATTTCAGCTACCCGTCAGGAGATGTTTACAGCCTTGGACTGTTCAGAATGGTTCACTTCAACATCTGACGTCACTGCTGGGTTTATGTACGCTATCATTACAACTGGCTGTGAAATTACAAAACATTATTGTTCCCATGAACATCAGCAAACCATGACGGAATTTTTTCCAAGAAAGTAACGAACATAATTTGTGAGTACTTGTAATTTTACAATCACTTTATAGTGTTGTAAGCCTACAATAATGTGATTGACAGTGTAGCGTATTACACATTAGTGTACTGCTGTACATGTATACTTATTAAAATCTCTGTTTTTCACTTAACATGAATTTTTTTAAGACAAACTCCTGATTTTTCGGTCCCTTAGGATTCATGTTAACGAAGTTTTACTGTATATATTTTTGAAAACAGTATAAAATTATCTTTCAAATGGTGCAAAAAATTGGTGGAGTTTTGAGTTGTAACAATTTTATCTTATATTCATGTCAAAACAAGTTTTATCTATTCAAAACGTATAGAACGGCTATTTCAAGATTCAAAATGGTTATAGTAATGGTTATGTAGAAGTAAAAGGTTTTAAAATTATAATTTGGAGGATCAGGTACTTAAAACAGTAATTTATTAGTAAATTTTTTGGTATTTTTTTTTAAAATTGGGACAGAAATTTTACTGTAGTTGTAATTTTATTTATTTATTTCTTTTGTCTCATTTAGCTGAAGTTAAAGTCGAGAAACATACATTTTTGGAATCATGACAAGGGTGTTGAAGTTCAGATAAGGCAGTACTACTATGCAAATATGCACATACAAAATTCACCTGTCAGCAGTCTGCCTGCTGTCTTCCATCAAGACATGAAACCCTCCCTCCCCCACAGCCTACCTGTACTCCAAGCCTATCAGTGAGCATTTGGCTCTGTTAAAGTTAACTGCCTAGTGTTTTGTGCTTAGTGACATTTTAAATAATGGTTGTATAAATACAGTTATAATTTTATTTTTAAAACTTTTTTGTTTGTTTGTGTGTGTTATCATGGAGATACAAGCAAGTTCAAGATGAAAATAATTTTAAGTGTTCAGTAGGTTCATTACAAAATTTTTCGTGTGAAAATACTTCACTGACAAAAACCAAATACATTTATTTAATTTTGGAAAAGTTGTCTAAAGAAGAAGTAGAAATTTTAGTTTGGCATACTAATAAGCAGTACAGTGAAACAAGTGATATTTGTTCCCACCATTTGTGTCATTTTTTAAAGTATTTTGAAAAGAACCAAAAATCCTGTTTGATCCATTTAAGAAACATTCTGTACCTTTAACAAAGAAGAAAGATTTGAGGATAATTACTCCGGAAAAAGCAAAATATGTTAAGGAAAATAAGAACTTTATTTTAGTGCCAGGAAAGCTGTTGTGCAGTACATGTAGAAAACTGTTGAACGCGGCAACACCTACTCTAGATCATGAAGATATTGCTCTACTTGAAAGTGATGAAAAAAATGAGAGTGAATTAACCAATGCAAAAATAGTAGAAAGAGAAAAATTGAATGAAACTCTTTTAGAGTTGGCTGTGACACCACTTCAGTCATTATCTACCCAATCGAAGAAAAAAATATGCTAGAAAGAAGTTTGAAAAGGCAAAAGACCAGGTTAAAAAAGCTGGCATTTGTTTTAAAAGTACAAGAATCCAACAATTCAAGTGAATCTGACAGTATAAGTCAAGGTAATGAATCGAAGACAAAATCTGAGGATCTTGATCATTTAGTGAGTGCTATAAAGGAAAAACTCAGGACAAACTTAACCAAACGAGAATACAGATATTAAGAATCACCCCAAAGTCTTGGCTTCGCAGAAAAGCAGCAGAAAAATATAATGTATTAGAATATTTAGTGCGAAAAGCCAGAACACTTGCGAACGAGGAAGGTATTTTGACTTTGACAGAACCCAAACATGACAGAACCCTTCCCTAAGAAACGATAGACACTGTCCAACTGTTTTATGAAGATGATGAATTTTCTTACATGTTGCCAGATACTAGAGACAAAGTTAATATAAAAAAATACTTACACACAGAAAAGAATTCTTTTATGCAACTTAGAGGAACTATTTATTGTGTTTAAAGAAAAACACCCAAATACTGAAATTGGATTTTCCAAATTTTGCTCCTTGAGACCGAAATGGTGTGTGCTTGCTGGTTCACAGTGTGTGTGTGTGTGTGTGTGTGTGTGTGTGTGTGTGCGCGCTTGTACCACCAAAATGTTGACCTTTTAGCAAACGCTCTGAACCAGCATGATAAAGAATCAATACACACTATGATAGACAAAACAAAGACTGAATGTTAAGACGTTGTGATGTGTGCCCGAAAACATGTGAATTACTGCATCTACATCTAATAGAAATACTAGAAAACTATGATGAAGATGAAGACATTAAATTTTCGCAGTGGGTTTCAAGTGATGGCAGAATGACTTTACAAACAATGCTACTACCTTGCAAGGAGTTTACTTATTTTACTACAAAAAAAAAAAAGTCTCTCTGATATCTCACTCTCACATCACAAAAACTCAAAACTCTTGCTTGAAACAGAGAAAAGAAAATTTGGCACTTAATGACGTTTTAGTTCTTATGGATTTTGCATTTCTGCAAAATGAAGTGCAAATAGCTCTGAGCACTATGGGACTTAACATCTGAGGTCATCAGTCCCCTAGAACTCAGAACTACTTAAACCTAACTAACCAAGAACACCACACACATCCAGGCCCGAGGCAGGATTCGAACCTGCGACCGTAGCAGTTGCGTGGTTCCAGATTGAAGCGCCTAGAACCGCTCGGCCAAAGCGGCTGGCAAAATGAAGTGCAATCCTACGACTGGGGCCACTTGAGCTGCTCAGTTCATCCAATAATGATTTTTTTCTAAAATGAAGATTCCACCACAAAAGAATCATTGAGTTTAATTTCAGATGATCTAAAGCATGATGTACCATTTGTTTATTCAGTACAAGAAAAAACCATAGATTTTATAAAAAAAAATTTCCTGACGTTGACCGAATTGAGTATTTTACAAATGGTTGCAGTGCTCAGTACAAAAACTTCAAAAGCATGATAAATTTATGTTTTCACAAGGATTTTAAATTAAATGCAAGCTGGTCATTACTTCTTCGAGTCATGGTAAAACAACATGTGATGGGATTGGGGCCACAGTCAAGAGAACTGTTACCAAAAAAACTTGCAGAGCAGTAGCTAAAGTGAGCAGATAATAAATACTGAACAAATGGACGTCGATAGACACACAAACAAACACAAACACACACAAAATTCAAGCTTTCGCAACAAACTGTTGCCTCATCAGGAAAGAGGAGAGGGAAAGACGAAAGGATGTGGGTTTTAAGGGAGAGGGTAAGGAGTCATTCCAATCCCGGGAGCGGAAAGACTTACCTTAGGGGGAAAAAAGGACGGGTATACACTCGCGCACGCGCGCGCGCACACACACACACACACACACACACACACACACACACACACACACACACACATCCATCCACACATATACAGACACAAGCAGACATATTTAAAGACAAAGAGTTTGGGCAGAGATGTCAGTCAAGGCGGAAGTGCAGAGGCAAAGATGTTGTTGAATGACAGGTGAGGTATGAGTGGCGGCAACTTGAAATTAGCGGAGATTGAGGCCTGGTGGATAATGGGAAGAGGGGATATATTGAAGAGCAAGTTCCCATCTCCGGAGTTCAGATAGGTTGGTGTTAGTGGGAAGTATCCAGATATCCCGGACGGTGTAACACTGTGCCAAGATGTGCTGGCCGTGCACCAAGGCATGTTTAGCCACAGGGTGATCCTCATTACCAACAAACACTGTCTGCCTGTGTCCATTCATGCGAATGGACAGTTTGTTGCTGGTCATTCCCACATAGAATGTGTCACAGTGTAGGCAGGTCAGTTGGTAAATCACGTGGGTGCTTTCACACGTGGCTCTGCCTTTGATCGTGTACACCTTCCGGGTTACAGGACTGGAGTAGGTGGTGGTGGGAGGGTGCATGGGACAGGTTTTACACCGGGGGCGGTTACAAGGGTAGGAGCCAGAGGGTAGGGAAGGTGGTTTGGGGATTTCATTGGGATGAACTAAGAGGTTACGAAGGTTAGGTGGACGGCGGAAAGACACTCTTGGTGGAGTGGGGAGGATTTCATGAAGGATGGATCTCATTTCAGGGCAGGATTTGAGGAAGTCGTATCCCTGCTGGAGAGCCACATTCATGGGTAGCTTAGAGGAAGCCTTCTTGGTTACCCAAGCCTGCCAACCCAAAGTTTGGTACAGATTTATTGATGAGATCTTCATGATCTGGACTCACAGTGAAGAAGAACTCCAGAATTTCCTCTCCAACCTCAACTCCTTTGGTTCCATCAGATTCACCTGGTCCTACTCCAAATCCCATGCCATTTTCCTTGATGTTGACCTCCACCTGTCCAATGGCCAGCTTCACACGTCCGTCCACATCAAACCCACCAACAAGCAACAGTACCTCCATTATGACAGCTGCCACCCATTCCACATCAAACGGTCCCTTCCCTACAGCCTAGGTCTTCGTGGCAAACGAATCTGCTCCAGTCCGGAATCCCTGAACCATTACACCAACAACCTGACAACAGCTTTCGCATCCCGCAACTACCCTCCCGACCTGGTACAGAAGCAAATAACCAGAGCCACTTCCTCATCCTCTCAAAGCCAGAACCCCCCACAGAAGAAACACAAAAGTGCCCACTTGTGACAGGATACTTTCCGGGACTGGATCAGACTCTGAATGTGGCTCTCCAGCAGGGATACAACTTCCTCAAATCCTGCCCTGAAATGAGATCCATCCTTCATGAAATCCTCCCCACTCCACCAAGAGTGCCTTTCCGCCGTCCATCTAACCTCCGTAACCTCTTAGTTCATCCCTATGAAATCCCCAAACCACCTTCCCTACCCTCTGGCTCCTACCCTTGTAACCGCCCCCGGTGTAAAACCTGTCCCATGCACCCTCCCACCACCACCTACTCCAGTCCTGTAACCCGGAAGGTGTACACGATCAAAGGCAGAGCCACGTGTGAAAGCACCCACGTGATTTACCAACTGACCTGCCTACACTGTGACGCATTCTATGTGGGAATGACCAGCAACAAACTGTCCATTCGCATGAATGGACACAGGCAGACAGTGTTTGTTGGTAATGAGGATCACCCTGTGGCTAAACATGCCTTGGTGCACGGCCAGCACATCTTGGCACAGTGTTACACCGTCCGGGATATCTGGATACTTCCCACTAACACCAACCTATCTGAACTCCGGAGATGGGAACTTGCTCTTCAATATATCCTCTCTTCCCATTATCCACCAGGCCTCAATCTCCGCTAATTTCAAGTTGCCGCCACTCATACCTCACCTGTCATTCAACAACATCTTTGCCTCTGCACTTCCGCCTCGACTGACATCTCTGCCCAAACTCTTTGTCTTTAAATATGTCTGCTTGTGTCTGTATATGTGTGGATGGATATATGTGTGTAATTGTGCGCGAGTGTATACCCGTCCTTTTTTCCCCCTAAGGTAAGTCTTTCCGCTCCCGGGATTGGAATGACTCCTTACCCTCTCCCTTAAAACCCACATCCTTTCGTCTTTCCCTCTCCTTCCCTCTTTCCTGATGAGGCAACAGTTTGTTGCGAAAGCTTGAATTTTGTGTGTATGTTTGTGTGTCTGTCGACCTGCCAGCACTTTCATTTGGTAAGTCACATCATCTTTGTTATATATATATATATATATATATTTGGTAAGTCACATCATCTTTGTGTGTATATATATATATATATATATATATATATATATATATATATATATATATATATATATATATATATAAAGATGATGTGACTTACCAAATGAAAGTGCTGGCAGGTCGACAGACACACAAACGAACACAAACATACACACAAAATTCAAGCTTTCGCAACAAACTGTTGCCTCATCAGGAAAGAGGGAAGGAGAGGGAAAGACGAAAGGATGTGGGTTTTAAGGGAGAGGGTAAGGAGTCATTCCAATCCCGGGAGCGGAAAGACTTACCTTAGGGGGAAAAAAGGACAGGTATACACTCGCGCACGCACACACATATCCATCCACACATATACAGACACAAGCAGACATATTTAAAGACAAAGAGTTTGGGCAGAGATGTCAGTCGAGGCGGAAGTGAAGAGGCAAAGATGATGTTGAATGACAGGTGAGGTATGAGTGGCGGCAACTTGAAATTAGCGGAGATTGAAGCCTGGTGGGTAACGGGAAGAGAGGATATATTGAAGAGCAAGTTCCCATCTCCGGAGTTCGGATAGGTTGGTGTTGGTGGGAAGTATCCAGATAACCCGGACGGTGTAACACTGTGCCAAGATGTGCTGGCCGTGCACCAAGGCATGTTTAGCCAAAGGGTGATCCTCATTACCAACAAACACTGTCTGCCTGTGTCCATTCATGCGAATGGACAGTTTGTTGCTGGTCATTCCCACATAGAATGCATCACAGTGTAGGCAGGTCAGTTGGTAGATCACGTGGGTGCTTTCACACGTGGCTCTGCCTTTGATCGTGTACACCCTCCGGGTTACAGGACTGGAGTAGGTGGTGGTGGGAGGGTGCATGGGACAGGTTTTACACCGGGGGCGGTTTTATATATATATATATATATATATATATATATATATATATATATATATATATATATATATATAACGAAAGCGCTGGCAGGTCGATAGACACACAAACAAACACAAACACACACACACAAAATTCAAGCTTTCGCAACAAACTGTTGCCTCATCAGGAAAGAGGGGAAGGAGAGGGAAAGATGAAAGGATGTGGGTTTTAAGGGAGAGGGTAAGGAGTCATTCCAATCCCGGGAGCGGAAAGACTTACCTTAGGGGGAAAAAAGGACGGGTATACACTCGCACACACACACATATCCATCCACACATATACAGACACAAGCAGACATATTTAAAGACATTCTTTTGTGTGCGTGTGTGTGTGTGTGTGTGTGTTTGTGTTCGTTTTTGTGTCTGTCGACCTGCCAGCACTTTCATTTGGTAAGTCACATCATCTTTGTTTTTAGATATATTTTTCCTACGTGGAATGTTTCCCTCTATTATACTAAAAGAACAGTTCTTAAAACTAGTTTTCAAGTGGGTCAAACAATACTGGATATAAGAAGTTTCCATTATTTTAAGCCAGCTTCTTGCGAAGAAATTAAAGCCAAATGAGTGAGTTCAGACTCAGAAATTTTGTTGAAACAAAATATTTTATGACTATCCCAACTATGAAAGCTAACCTACATTCTTTCATTGCATGTGTTTATGAGCAAAAATGGTGGATAGGAATGGTTCTGGGTTTCAATGAAGAAGAAGAGGACTATGACATACTTTTTATGCAGCCTCAAGGACCAGCAGAAACTTTCTTTTGGCCTCAAAAAGAAGACAGATGTCCTGTTCCACCAGCCTATCTTTTATGTGTAATAGCTCCTCCAGAGGTAGCATCTCAGTTCGGCAGATCTTGTAAGATTGATGCTAATTGCCGAAAGGAAATCATCAAAACAGGGAACATTTCAATATTTATTGTAAAAAAAAAAGATAGTAACCTTAATGGACATTTAAATGTAATTATTGTACATACTGCTTCTTATAAACTTCGTATAATACTTCAACTCAATAATTATTGGACTTAAATGTCATCAAAAACTCTCTGTGCAAAGGATTCGTTTGAAAAGGATAATCGCCAACTCATATATTCAAATGTAAGTACACCTATTTTTGTAAAATTCGCAATGTATGTATCTTTTATTTTAAAATAATCGATACATAAAAATTGAGTTCATCTGGTATTTTCAGAGTTGTATTGACTTCAAATATTTAATCATCATATCAAACATGTATGTTACAAAGTAAATTACAAAATTTGACTTCAATTTGTAATAAAATTGTTACAACTCAGAACTCCACCAATTTTTTGTACCATTTGAAAGGTAATTTTATGCTGCTTTCAAAAATATATGGTTGTATTGGGTTATTTCGAGAGACATTTTAACTATTCATAATTTTCTAAACCTACGTCACAATTTCGAAACTAACAATATTTTGAGTATCAGTACAGTTTTTCCAATGTGAACACTATAAATCAGAATTTTGTAGATCTGTCAGTTTCAGTGTTCAATTTAAAATATAATGGTGAAAATTTCAAGGCTCTGGCTTCAAAACTAACGATTTTGCTTCAAATTTTGTAAAAGCTTGCATGCTTTAGTTACTTCTTAATCACCCTCAGAAATATAATCAGCCTAAAACTTTAAACAATGACTCAGAAACTACTTGTTAGAATTGGATGAAACTTGGAATATTTTCTTGTCTTTATACACACAATTCAAATATAAAGTTTCATAAACATCTGTGACAGATGGGTGTAGGGCCCTGGATGATTTAGTATGCAATGACCCAGTGTCAAGAGTGTGCTCAGAATACCAAATTTCAGGTATTACTTCTCACCACGGACAACAGCCTTCACTTTATGACCAAGAGAGCAATATTTGTAGAGCTGTCTGCGCAACAGCCAAGCAACACTGCATGAAAGAATCACATATCAATGTGGGACATACAATGAACATATATGTTAGGATAGTATGGTGAAATCTGACGTTATGGACTATGGCATAAGATGAACAACATGAGTGCCTTTGCTAACATTACACCACCACCTGCAGTGCGTGTCCTGCGCTCAAGATCATATTGTTTGGATCCTTGACAACTGGCAAACCATGGCCTGGTCAGATGAGTCTCAATTTCAGTTGATAAGAGCTGACGGTAGGGTTTGAGTGTAGTGCAAACCCCACAAAGCCATGGACCCAAGTTGTTGACAAGGCACTGTGCAAGCTAAGGGTGGCTCCAAAATTGTGTCAGCTGTGTTTACATGAAATGGACTGGGTCCTCTGGTTCAACTGTACTGGGTGTCACTGGAATGGTGGTATTAAGCTACTTTGAGGCTATCTGCAGCCTTCATGGGCTTTATGATCCATAAATATGATAAAATTTTTATGGATGACAATGCACCATGTCACCGGCCTACAATTGTTCGTGATTGTTTTGAAGAACGTTCTGGACAATTTGGGTGAATGATCTGGCCATCCGGATCGCTCAACAGAATCCCACTGAATATTTATGGGACATAACTGGTAAGTCAGTTTGTGCACATAATCCTGCACCAACGACACTTCCACAATAATGGTCGGATACAGAGGCAGCATGGCTCAATATTTCTGCAGGGAACTTCCAATGACTTTCTGAGCCCATACCACATCGAGTTGCTACACTGTGCCAGGCAAAAGGAGGTCTGACATGATACTAGGAAGCATTCCACAACGTTTATCACCTCAGTGCTAACGTTAGCATGCTAAGGAATTGAGGAGTGTTCTTTCAAAACTTAATAATTGTTCAAAATTTAGATTTTTGTGGTTACATATCAAGCTTGTTGCCATGCATGACCTGCTGAAAGAGTTTTGTCAAAAACCGATATTGGCTGTTGTGACAGGATGTTCAAATCGGTGTGATTTGGCAAAACTCAGTGTTTGCCGTTAGGAAGTTAAGGCAAACGTCGATGAACGCAAACCATGCTTTTCTTCTGATGGACCTGAAGGAAGAACAAAAATGTAGGACATCACTTTCAGTGATACTGTGAGGGTGTTTCTGAAAGGGGGGGGGGGGGGGGGGACAAAAAAGAATGAGAAGAAAAGAAAAACGACCTGTAGGAAAGCACTTGCCACCAGAACCAACAACAGGAATAAATTAGCCATTTTCAGAAAAACATTAACTTCTGATTATTACTCAGTTCGAGATAGCTTTGCCAGGCAGAAGGAACATCAAGAAAGAAGCAAAAAAGAAAAAAATACTGTTTCAATAAAGAGCAGCATACGGAAAAGGGATAGCCAGACAGTACCTGTGTGTCACAACATTTCAAGCAACATCATGGTTGTTCAAAGAAAGACACTCGAAAGGAACAAAGCCTGGAGAAAAAGAATCAGTTAATAACAAACAACAGCTTGCACAAACTTTGTGCAAAAAAAGGAAATTAAAAATACAGTTAGAGTATATTTTGATATACAACAGAATCAGCAATACCAAAGCTTTCCATAAGTGAATTATTCTACTCTGGACAGGTTTGGCTACATAATTTGTGCATTATGACTCATTCCCGAGCACAAACAAAGTAAAAGATTGGTTTTTATTCTTTGCTTGGAACAGGACAGAGAGGATGCAATGAAGTAGCCTCTGCTCTATTTGATTTTCTCAGAAACCTTGAAGTGTACCAGCCAGAACATGGTTCAAATTAAAGTTGTTTAAATGACTTCGGTACCAGACCAAATAAAAATACAGTAATGATGTGCACACTAACAGCCTTCATGGAAGAATGCAGGTAATTTAATAAGATCGCACGTTATTTTCAGACTCGGGATTACAGGTATAATCCTAACAGAGTGTTTGGTAATGGATAAAGACTACTGGATATTCTTTCACTGCCTGAATAGTATCAAGTGCTGGAACAACATGGCATCGTCAAGATACTAAATAAGATCGGGAAGCAAAGGTTGTCAAGTCCTACATCTAAGATGCTTTTCAAAATAACTGTTCAGCGAGTGATGGCTTAAGCAAAGTCTAGGAAGGAGGTATTGTTGTCAGTATCGGAAACTCACAATAGAAGTCCTTAGAGGTTGAAGTACAGAAATCCAGAAACTGCAACTAGTAAGTGAGGAAAGCTGCTACCTTCGAAAACAACAAGTTCAGCAAGGAAAATAAAAACGTCTTGAAACTCGTGGGACATTTTAATGCACCAGAAGCAGATGAAGAGTTTTATAAGGACATTGTTTAAAGTGATTAATGGATTTCCATTTTATACTGTTGTGGTGAGCATTCTGCTTATCAAACATTTATGGACAAGTATTCTAGTAAAGTGTCATATTGTTCTTCTTTGGAAAATAAGCAGTGAAGTAGCTTTCTCTCCAATTAATGTTACGGATACAAAAAAATGAGTTTCTTGATAAATTTGCTCTTTTACATTTATCGAGGTGCCTCTCTCTCTTCCCCCCCCCCTTATTTTCTTTTTTTTTTTTTTTTTTGGGGGGGGGGCAGCTCAATTGTGTGTGAAAGCATTTGATCTGAAAGTGCCACAAACCACAAAGGCTACTGTATGCTGCGTTTAATTTATTCTTTTAACAAAAATGTCAAAACATGTGGCGGGTAAGTACCAAACAGTGAACTCTATGTACCTTATTATGTGAAGGAGAGAAGACATCTGGCAATTTATCTGGATTCATGTGAAGAAAACTGACATGTCAACTCACCCAATCAAAAGTTTTGCAAAGATTTGGTACAACTTTTTACTAACAAATTCAGAAGCCTTGCCAACACCCAACACTTTAGGGGGGTGAAAAGTGTGGTAGCTAATAAATAATAGTTTCATTCTGACTTGGTTTGACAGTGAAATGGTATTCATACTAAGAAAATCCTGTGCAAATCTCTCTGTAACTACACCAACCTACATCCACGTGAACCTACTTACTACATTCAAGCCTTGGTCTTCTTCATTTTTTTTCTATAGCATCACATATTCTCTTCCTGTCTGAATGCTTGTCATCCACATTTCACTTCCATACAAAGCTACACTCCACAAAAGTATATTCAGAAATGACTTTTTAACACATATTTGTATTAGATGTTTAATTCCTCCTTTTCAAAAATGTTTCTCTTGCTATAGTAGTTGTTTGATGCAGCTATCCACACTAGTCTACCTTGTGCAAGCCCCTCTTGCCTTTTATACCCCCTCTACATTGGACATCACAACTTCTTTTTCTGCCCAAACAGCAAAAGTCTTATATTACTTTTAGTGTCATTTCCCACTATAATCGCCTCAGCATCACCCCCATTCAATTCGACCTCATTCCATTATCCTTGTCTGACTTTTGTTGACGTTTACAATCTCTTCCGTTCCAAGGCACTATCCATTCCTTTCTACTGCTCTTTTAAGTCATTTGCTGTATCTGACAATTAGAACTTCACCTTGCTTTCTGAAGTTCTCCTTGGTTTCCCTCACAACTTGTTCAACGTACTAATTAAATAACATCGTGCATAGGCTACTACCTTGTCTCACACCTGTCGCAACTATGGCTCCCCTTTCACGACCTTCAATTCATAACTGCAGTCTGGTTTCTACATAAGCTGTAAATAACTTTTCACTCTCTGTATTTTATTCCTGCTACCTTCAAAATTTGAATAAGTGTAGTCCATTCAACATTGTCAAATGCTCTAAATCTACAAAATGTTCTGAACACTGGCTTTCCTTTTTCCCGGCTATCTTCTACGATAAGTCATAGGTTCAGCACTGCCTCTAATATTCCAACATTTCTTCACAATCCATACTGATCTTCCACCCAGATCACCTTATATCAGTTTTTTTCCCATTCTTCTGCAAATAATTTGTGCCGATATTTTCTAACCATGACTTATTAAACTGTAGTATTTGCACCTGTCAGTATCTGCATTGTTTGACATTGGAATTATTATTTCTGCTTGGATTCTGAGAATATTTCATCTGTCTCATACAACTTGCACACCAGATGGAAGAATTTTGCCATAACTGCCTCTCCCAAGTATCTAAATAATTCTGAGGGACTTTCAATTACTTGAGTGGCCTTGTTTCGACTTACATGTCATTCAATGCTCCATTAAATCCTGCTCACAGTACCATATATCATATTTCATCTTCGATTCGCTTTCTATAATACTGTCCTCAAGTTTGTTTCCCTTATATAGACCCTCTACAAATTACACCAGAGAAAACTTCAAGGGGATGTAGAAGATGGTTTCAGGAACAAAATGATACGAACTCACATCCGGAAACATCATCCAATGATGCTACAGAGCGTTGAAGTTATAGATGCCAAATCCTGCACATTTATGTATATGCAGTGTGATTCCAGGATGATGATGATGATGATACTAACATTCAGGGACAACGGAGAAGGATAAATGCATCAATTTGAGGTCCAGAAATGAACTAGTCAGCAGTTAAAAGTGAAAATTGTTCTGATACCTCTGACAATGGGATACAGGCAGCAGTACTGTTGTTGCTAAGAGTATAGGACAACCATCTTTCAAAGGAAGTAGTATGGAGAAAAACACTAAAAAAAAGTCTGGTAAACATGGGCTCTAAAACACTTATCTTAAGAGCTATGAGCACTTATTCACCTTTGCTCTGTGAAATCCTTATTTTGTTCCTCAAGACACCTTCTACATCCCCTTGAAGTTTGTAAGTGTAATTTTGAAACACCATGTATATTCCTTCCACTTTCCACTGAATATGCAACTCATTAATATATACTGGCAACGAAAAGATGCAGTTCAAAACTCTAAGGCTTGTATTTATTAAAGACTGTTTTTTAAAGCAAAAGACTGCGTAATTTAAAATTAATATATTAATTAACTTCCATCTCCCCCCCCCCAAAAAAAAAAAAAATTTTTAATTTAAAAAAAAAATTAATCCCTTTCCACTCTTTGCAGTGTGTGTTTTCTGAACTGTAACTTTCTTTTATAATGGAAGTGAAACACTTACAGTAAAGCAGCTACAAACGTAATTCAAATTCATCTTAACAACAGTCAATATAGAACAACAATTCACTAGAAAATTTCTTATTTTGGAGTACTTACGTTGTCTGGTTATTATAAGAACTGGAAAATGCTGTAGGTAAAACTGCAGCTGTACGTGGCTGTGAAATGGGGCGAATGCTGGCAAATGGTGTTTCACTTCTACCGGTCCATGGTGTGACTGCTGCAGATTGCTGGGGCTGCAAGCAGCAAAGCAACAGATAAAACAATAAAAAGAATTTAACTCAAAACCTACAGTATGATACTTCATGAGAAAAACCACACCATTAGGCAGACAAATAAGGCTTCACAACTTGCATTCATACCTCTTAAAGAGAACATTTTCAAGTGTGTTTTATTCTGAAATAGTAGTAGATTTCTCTGTTTATTTGTGTCTGTCCTTGGGTCTGAATTTTACTTATCCAAGTTAGTATCACCAATGTGTACAGATTAACATAGATTTGCATGAAAAAATGTGACTAAACTTCATTTGATTTTTGTTGCTACGTTACAGATGGGAGGAGACAATAGCATGATATGCACTCTTCACTATATTCCATTTGGATTCAATCCACCTCCTGAACTCCTTTTCTTCAACCACCCACAAGCTACAATGCCATTTCAGATCTGCATCCAATGTGTGCTGGTGTGTCTTGGTGTGTAGCAAGTACAACCCCAAATCCAGGGTTTTAAGCAGCTGACGCCCTGGTTACTGCAGAGCCCCAGTGTCATTTTAGATTTAGTGCAGTACAGAAGACATTCCATTACTACTACTGCTTTTAATGTAATATTTTCTGAAATTTTATATGAGCACTGCAACTACATAGCTGTCTTTACAGACGGGTCAAAGCTGGGGGGACCCCATTGGTTGCTCTGCCATTTTCCTGGGTTGTTGTGTCCTCAAGGTCCAACTGCCTCAAGACTTTACTGTCTTCGACACAGAATTATAAGAGAGGGGTGGGGGGGGGGGGGGGGGGGGGGGAATTGTTCCACATCCACGAGGATCTCCTCAGCACAGATCTATGGAACGAAAACTAATCTAATCTAAAATCTAATCTCACTGGAACAGGTGAGATGTTCTTCCAGAGCTAAATTTCTTGCATGTTCCTATTCTCTAAGTGTCCTTCACTCTCTCCAGTGTCTGTACTCAGCAGATAAAAGTAACCCAGAATATCCAGGATGCCCTCCTCCAATTACAACGACTGGGGAAGGTGGTGTCTTTTGCCAAGTACCAGGGCACATGGGTATTGTGGGAAATGAAAGGGTGATCTACCAGTCAAAGACACATGTTGTGATCCTCAGTTATTTCAGTGTGTCATCCCCATGCATGCTATTACCTCGCTGCTGAGGTACAAAGACATACTGGCAAGACAAGTGGCTGGAAATGACAGACATTAAGCTCTATCTACTACAGTCCAAAATGCGGCCGTGGCATACCTCCTTCCAGCTATGTCGACAGGACAGAGTTTTCTTACTTGTCTTCACATATGCTACAGCCTTATGACACATTGGTTCTTACTTCGGTGAGAGGACCCTCCAATGTTTGGAGCTTCTGGTGTACAGATCAGATGCACCACATTTTGTTGGACTGTGCTTTTTTATTTTCTGGCCAGCAGGCCGCAGTGGATTTACCACAACAGATCTGCCCTTTATTTTAAGTACTGTTCAAACACATGTGGTTCGATTTTTAAATTTTGTGAGCTGACCAACATCATTCCCAAGATTTTAAGGAAATAGTTTTAATGTGTTAAAAGGGTGACTGGCTCACAGATATTTTTGTAAGTAGTGAGACAGTGATATGTGCCTACGCCTTTCTTTCAGCTCCTTTCTCATTTTATTTTTTTTAATCTCATGGACAGTTACTTTTACTTTTTCTCCATTGTTTTCATGCATGTGTGAGAGTGTGAGAGAGGGAGATTATGTGGTCATTTAAGAGTTTGTGAGTGTGGAACAATTTTTGAGGTTTTAGCCACATTCATTTGTTTTAATGTGTGGGAGGGCACTGATAACCTCGCTGCTGAGTGCCCGGAACCCCCAAATGCCACAACTGCCCCCCCCCCCACACACACACACACACTCCATTTACATTCAAAGTATTCTTTGCTCATTACTTCCTTTAAGTGTCAATAGCTCTTTCACATTTAAACTTAAAAATTTTAGCATATCGAATAGTGCAGGTCTGAAACTTCCTGACATTAAAACTGTGTGTTATTCTGACAAAGCCTTTCTTTATCATACCTTTTCTCACAGGACTGGTAGCAGTCCAGCAATGTAAGCAGGAAGACTACTAATAAATCTGCGGGGAGGAGGGGGGGGGGGGGGGGGGGAGTGAGGAATACTATCAGAACCGAAGTTGTCATGGCAAACAGTGAGTTGGGGCTGGATTGCTCAACTGTTTCGAAGGAAGGAAGATTGGGGTTTAACGTCCCATCAACAAATACAGTAGAAGTGGGGTATAAACTCAAACTGGGGAAAGGTAGGGAAGGAAGTTAACTTAATAAGTAACTCTGCTAGAAGTTCCATAATTTTTATGGAACAACACAAGAAAGAACACTGGGATGGTGGGGTCCTTAATCTGCATTCACAAAATTTCAGTAATTTAAGGACACAATGAAAATACAACTGCCGCTTTAGAAGTCAAATTGAAATAAGGAGCAAGATTATTCCATTTCAAAATTATCCATACCGACAATGACACACTACAAAAATGAAACACAATAAAAATTCATAAATTTGTGAACAGACTTGCCTGTTGTGCTTTAGGCGATGATGATGGTCCTGCCATGGGCTTAATATTGGCAGTAGGTGGTTCTGAGGTACCTTTTTCTGTTGAGCCAGAGCTTGTTGATGGTTTGGAGCCTTGCAACTATACATACAAACAGAAGAAAACTAACTTACACATCACCAAGTGTAATGTCATTCAAAAGTTAGTATATATTAAAATCAATATTGATTCTTACATTACAATTGGATGGCTAGTACTGTTACAATGTCTGACTCCATTTTAAGAAGGTTTTTGTGCACCAGAGATCTGGCTAATGAATGAAAAACAACTTGAAATTTTACTTGTGTTCAGAATACTGTGAAAAAATAATGAATACATGGGATTTCTCAAAAATGTGAAAGACATCTCGATAGTTATTGGTGATGTTTACTCAGAAGTTGCAATGCTGCATGTCTAAGAATGTATTTACTAGAACCATGTACACAAAATTAAATCAAATATAGTACATAAAAATATTAAGCAAATCCTACTGCAGAAGGTGGAATATTAGTTCACATTGGATTTACAGTGTCACAGGAAAACAAACTAATTAGTTTACAGAAAAGAAATCACTAAGTCTGTTAATATCTCTCATTTAATACCCACTTATCTGTATTTATTAATGTCACAAATAAATATGGTGTTATCTGCAGATGTTTTGGTACTTAAAAGAATTTTTATCTACTTGTATTTCTCTGGCAGTTGTTAAAGTGTTGCCTAAATGGAGGTCATTAGAACTCAAATTTATGTGGAATACCTTTAGATATGCTTTCTTTCACTTTCAATTATCTCCTCAATACAGTCTCCTACAGTCAAGTACCACCATCTCTGTGCTGACTGTTGCTCTGAACACTGTAAGTGGCTGCTAAAATAAACTACATTCATAGGTATACCTCGGTGTACCACTAGATGTCTGTCTTGCACTGCATCAGTGGTTTCATGTAAAGGACACTGATACTTAAAAAAAAAATAAAAAATAAAAAACTGGTAAAGTGGTGTAGTGGTTTCATGCAAAAATTACTGGTACTCAAAGGATTAAATCAGCAGCTCGAAGGCTGCAAGAAAATATTACTGTAAAAAACAAACATAACAAAAACTAGCAAACATGATACTGCAAAGTTCTGGATAGAACACAAATAACAGAAGGAGTAAAAAGTAATCGCTCAACATAAAATTGAAATTATGGGCAGTCAATAAGCGCATGAACAAGACTGAAATCACTCCTGAGCTTTCAGTCAGTGT
The DNA here is from genome assembly GCF_023898315.1 of Schistocerca nitens. Lineage (NCBI taxonomy): Eukaryota > Metazoa > Arthropoda > Insecta > Orthoptera > Acrididae > Schistocerca > Schistocerca nitens. The sequence goes on along the minus strand of NC_064615.1, from coordinate 653,481,953 downwards.
CCTCCTCCACAGCTAACCAGAACACACATTGTCCAGGCCTTTCATGTCAACTACTAAAGGTCTTAACTATGCAATGTGTTGTTATCCTTAAGCCTTCCATTATTTGTTTACAAACAGTATCAAAGGATTTTTTTCCTGACAATGAGAATGCAAAAGGTATGATAGTGCCAACAGAGAAGGAGATGGACTGTACAAGCAAATGTCTACAAGTTAAAGTTAAGTCAAATTATGGCAGGAAATACATGTTGCAGTGTGCAGCAGGATTAAAGCATCTGTCCCACAGCAGAATAAGTAAAATGCTCACAACAAATATTTCACTGATAATAAACAAAAATGTGTTATTAGACAAATTTTTGTGACACAATGAACACCACAAGGAATTATCATATTTGCCAAAACTTCACTGATTTTTGATGCAGAGAACTGAACTTCCAGGCTGGCAAGGAAAGTCAGAAAAACTGTTCCATCTGTAGCATTTGATTTTGTAAGGTGCTGGAACGAATGAGTCATTTCATGTGGATGGGAGAACATACTTGCAAAGAGAACATACTACCTAAGATTTTTTTATGTAAAAATAAAGCAATCGAATTTCTGAAGTGGCCAGTGGTTTATTTAGACAAACTGTGGGTTCATACACACTATATTTGTAGTAAATAATGCCAAGTGACAGTTTAAAACTGTGCCAAGCAACCTTTAATTGTTATAAATGCAGAGTTTCATTTCCATCATACCTCCTCTGCGAATGTAACATGAAAACTTTGGACTACCATGTGGAAATGGACAGTAAAGAATTGAAAATATGTACAGGCAAGACAAGAAAGCCAATATTTTGGCATTAATTAAGCAGCACCAAGTTGCTTCTCTTTATTCTACTGACAAAATTTCGCAAGAAAATGGTTTCCTTTCTACTGTTGTCATGCCATCTAGATGAAAATCCTATAGAACTGGTATAGAAAGTTGCAAATAAGAACCATGGCCAGAATGGGTCATTCCATGTCAAATCAACACAATTTTGGGAAATCTTCAGAATTGATCTTGCAGATTTTCATGATTTTTGGTGTGCAGCAATAAATCATAGACTTATGTAAAAATACCAAATTTCACATATAAAGCAGAATTATTTTTGAAGTTATTAATTGTTAAAGATTTAATTTTTAAAAAAATCATATTTTGGCACCTTTAGATGCCCACAGGCTGGCAACTGGTGATGATATAAACCTGGGAGTGGTCTCATTTTAAAGCTGTTGAATGGGGCTTTAACATGATATGCCACAAGATGGGCGTTACAGTTTTAAAAAACCGAACATTTTAAAATTAAATTTTAAAATTTAAATTTCTCAAAAAGTGGCAATTTTAAAAATTCCAAAAAATTATCAAATATAGTTTGTAATTTCTTAATACATATAGCAAAATTATGTCATGGGACCTCAATGGGATCAGGAGATACAAGGCTTCAGAAATACACGTTTTGTAAATAATGTACAAAATTTGCAAAATTTTAGTTTTGAATCAGCAATTTTGCTATGCAGTGTGTAGGACACTATTAAATTAATAAAACGCAATGATTACTTTTTTTTAGTGTACCATGTTTGGAAACCTCTCTTTAAAAGAAAACTGAAGCTGATTGACCTACAAATAGAGGGAAATCCCCTTTTACTCAGATAAAAAGGGGATTTATCTCATGGGAAATCCCCTTCCACAAGGTGGAAGCTGATTGGTCAAGCAGACAAGACTACTCATTTATAGCCAGTGTAGCATCAAAGTTGCTCGTATGAAGTTCATTTGATGTTTCCTGTGATATTGTATGTTTAGAACACAGCCCATTTCTTGGCCACTGCACTTTTCCTTGTTAATTTCTCACTGTTTTTCCCTTGCATGATGGATACCACTGACAAGATAGTAAAAATGGATTGTTTTAATCCTTTTAATAAGCCCAATCACTCCCATGCAAGGTTTGAGACATGTTACTTCATGGATGTGTGACTTGATTCCAGGAACACCTAAGTTATCCAAGGTCTGTGACAGTTGTAGGAAGCAGCTGACAAAGTTGAAAAATGAACTGGAACTAGTAACATACATGAAGAAAGTCAGTCTGATACTGAAATTGAAGAAGCTATCGATATACCATTTTCAAATGAATGTGAAGTTCTGAGTTCTCTTAACAGCTCTCTTTTAGAGACGGGAGAGTCGCCTGTGGACAAAAAGGGGATGCAATCCAAAATTTACTCTACTAAGAAGGCAAAAAGAATCAATGTGGCTGTCAAGAGAGAACTGTTAGTGAATGCATCTAGCAATGATAAGCATGATGATTCACAAGATGAGGTCTGAACACATGTAAAGAAGGTAAACAACAGCTTCACTAGTAGGAAGAAGAAGCTTCAACTGCTGACTCTTATGCCTGACAGCTGGAGTGTGAGGAAAGTAATGCTGGGATTTTCGGCTTCTAACTACTTAGTCCGACAAGCCAAGGTGTCGGGGAGGGGGGGGACCTTGTCTGGTCCTGATATGATACCAGGAAAAAGTCTGTCAAATCGTACCATTCATATTGTTAAAGAATTTTTTTTACAAGTGATGAAATGAGCAGAGTGATGCCAGGACTTTATATCAGTGAAAGACGACAGCACAATTGGTAAAGAACATGTTTCAAAAAGGTTGATGATCAATAATTTAAAAGAAGCGTATATAGTTTTCAAAGAAAAATTCCCAACTGTAAAAGTGGGATTTTCTAAGTTTGCAGAACTTAGGCCTAAAAATTTTGTGCTAGCAGGCCAGAGTGGAACACACTCAGTCTGTGTGTGCACCACTCATCAGAATGTGAAGCTTATGTTTGAAAATGCAAGAATGAGTTCAGTGACGGATGGCAAAATTAAAACATACAAGGATTGCCTGCAAATGATGGTTGGAAGCCCACCATCAACTGACTGCTTATTTTCAAATTGTGTTTCATGTTCAGCTACCAAAAAGATTAGAGAACTTTTGGCAAAAGCATATGAAAACAATGCAACTGAGACATCACATACCGACAGTGGATCTTTGTGGATCAATGTAACTTCGAAATAATTCAAAAACCGGTAAGTGAATTTGTTGATGTATTTTGTGAAAAACTTCCTGTCCTACTTTGTCATAACTTCACAGCAAAGGAACAAAGTGCATTTCTGATACATACCAAGGAAAATCTTATGGAATGTGAAGTGGCTGTCATTTGTGACTTTTCTGAGAATTATTCGATCATTTTGCAAGATGAGGCACAATCATATAATTGGCCAAATAGTCAGGCAACCATTCACCCTTTTGTGGTGTATTTTAAAGAGAAAGAAGTCAAACATTTAAATTTTGTAATAATATCAGACTGCCTCAACCACAACACTACAGCTGTCTACCTGTTCCAGACAAAGTTGATGGAATATCTGAAATGCAAGTTTGAAAGATCTCCCAAAAAATTCTTCTATTTTTCCGACAGCTCTGCGGCCCAATACAAAAGTAAAAAAAACTTTATTAACTTGTGTAATCCCAAGCAAGATTTTGGAGCTGAGGCTGAATGGCATTTTTCAGCAACAGCACATGGCAAAGGACCATGCGATGGGCTGGGGACCACAGTAAAAAGACTAGCAGTCAGAGCAAGCCTACAAAGACCACATAAGGACCAAATTATGGACACAAGGCAACTGTTTGAATGGTCCTATCAGAACATATCTAACATAGACTTTGTATTTGTGACCCTTGAAGAATATATTAAAACTGAAGAACAACTGGCCAGCCGGTACAATACCGCTGTAACTATATCAGGCACCCGGAAATTTCATGCCTTCATACCTCTTAAATGTGGAACCAAAGTAAATGTGAAATTTTTTTTTCTGAAGTTGTTTCAAGCATATTTCCTGATGTAAAGGACATACAGCAGATATTATTTGCAGATATTAGTGGGTACGTAACATCAATCTATGGTGACACTTGGTGGTTGAGTTATGTTCTGGATGAAGATGAAGACTGCAGGAAAGTGCAAGTTACATTCCTCCATCCTTCAGGTTCATCACCCTTTTGCACATGTGTTATGCAAAGTGAACCCATCACTCAGACTTGCCGAACATACAGTTTACCAGACAGTGAAGTGAGCAAATGTGTGGATATCTTCCAACAACTGAAGTCTCGATGAATTAATTTGTTAACACTTAACTTTACTCATAATATTGGATTTTTAATGTTACACTTACTTTCTCCGTTAAAAAATGTAAAAGTAATAGCTACAGCTTGTTTCATTGTAATGTGTTGCTCGTTTCATTCAATGAAGTATTCAAAATTTTCTGAAAAGATACTAATTCTGGTATTTTACACAAAACGTGTATTTCTGAAATTCTGTATGTCCTGATCCCATTGAAATCCCATGATAGAACTTTGCTATATGTATTAAGACACTACATACTATATTTGATAATTTTTTGTAATTTTTAAAACTGCCGCTTTTTGAGAAATTTAAATTTTAAAATTTAATTTTAAAATTTTCAGTTTTTTAAAAATTGTAACCCCTATCTTGGGGTATATCATATTAAATCCCCATTCAACAGCTTTAAAATAAGACCACTCTCAGGTTTATATCATCACTGATTGCCAGCCTATAGGCAACCAAAGGTGCCAGAACATGAAATTTCTTCACAATAATTTAAATATTTAAAAATTAATAACTTCAAAAATAATTGTGCTATATAACTGAAAGCTACTACAAACAGCATAGTGAACGCCTTATTGTGGCCAAGATAGATACGAAGCCCACACCTACTACAGTAGTACAAGTTTATATGCCAACTAGCTCTGCAGATGACGAAGAAATTGAAGAAATGTATGATGAAATAAAAGAAATTATTCAGATAGTGAAGGGAGACAAAAATTTAATAGTCATGGGTGACTGGAATTCGAGTGTAGGAAAAGGGAGAGAAGGAAACATAGTAGGTGAATATGGATTGGGGCTAAGAAATGAAAGAGGAAGCCGCCTGGTAGAATTTTGCACAGAGCACAACTTAATCATAGCTAACACTTGGTTTAAGAATCATGATAGAAGGTTGTATACATGGAAGAACCCTGGAGATACTAAAAGGTATCAGATAGATTATATAATAGTAAGACAGAAATTTAGGAACCAGGTTTTAAATTGTAAGACATTTCCAGGGGCAGATGTGGACTCTGACCACAATCTATTGGTTATGACCTGTAGATTAAAACTGAAGAAACTGCAAAAAGGTGGGAATTTAAGGAGATGCGACCTGGATAAACTGAAAGAACCAGAGGTTGTACAGAGTTTCAGGGAGAGCATCAGGGAACAATTGACAGGAATGGGGGAAAGAAATACAGTAGAAGAGGAATGGATAGCTTTGAGGGATGAAGTAGTGAAGGCAGCAGAGGATCAAATAGGTAAAAAGACGAGGGCTAGTAGAAATCCTTGGGTAACAGAAGAAATATTGAATTTAATTGATGAAAGGAGAAAATATAAAAATGCAGTAAATGAAGCAGGCAAAAAGGAATACAAACGTCTCAAAAATGAGATCGACAGGAAGTGCAAAATGGCTAAGCAGGGATGGCTAGAGGACAATTGTAAGGATGTAGAGGCTTTTCTCACTAGGGGTAAGATAGATACTGCCTACAGGAAGATTGGAGACACCTTTGTAGATAAGAGAACCACTTGTATGAACATCAAGAGCTCAGATGGAAACCCAGATCTAAGCAAAGAACAGAAAGCAGAAAGGTGGAAGGAGTATATAGAGGGTCTATACAAGGGCGATGTACTTGAGGACAATATTATGGAAATGGAAGAGGATGTAGATGAAGATGAAATGGGAGATACGATACTGCGTGAAGAGTTTGACAGAGCACTGAAAGACCTGAGTCGAAACAAGGCCCCCGGAGTAGACAACATTCCATTGGAACTACTGACGGCCTTGGGAGAGCCAGTCCTGACAAAACTCTACCATCTGGTGAGCAAGATGTATGAAACAGGTGAAATATCCTCAGACTTCAAGAAGAATATAATAATTCCAATCCCAAAGAAAGCAGGTGTTGACAGATGTGAAAATTACCGGACAATCAGTTTAATAAGCCACAGCTGCAAAATACTAACACGAATTCTTTACAGACGAATGGAAAAACTAGTAGAAGCCAGCCTCGGGGAAGATCAGTTTGGATTCCGTAGAAATACTGGAACACGTGAGGCAATACTGACCTTACGACTTACCTTAGAAGAAAGATTAAGGAAAGGCAAACCTACGTTTCTAGCATTTGTAGACTTAGAGAAAGCTTTTGACAATGTTGACTGGAATACTCTCTTTCAAATTCTAAAGGTGGCAGGGGTAAAATACAGGGAGCGAAAGGCTATTTACAATTTGTACAGAAACCAGGTGGCAGTTATAAGAGTCGAGGGACATGAAAGGGAAGCAGCGGTTGGGAAGGGAGTAAGACAGGGTTGTAGCCTCTTCCCCGATGTTATTCAATCTGTATATTGAGCAAGCAGTAAAGGAAACAAAAGAAAAGTTCGGAGTAGGTATTAAAATCCATGGAGAAGAAATAAAAACTTTGAGGTTTGCCGATGACATTGTAATTCTGTCAGAGACAGCAAAGGACTTGGAAGAGCAGTTGAATGGAATGGACAGTGTCTTGAAAGGAGGATATAAGATGAACATCAACAAAAGCAAAACGAGGATAATGGAATATAGTCGAATTAAGTCGGGTGATGCTGAGGGAATTAGATTAGGAAATGAGACACTTAAAGTAGTAAAGGAGTTTTGCTATTTGGGGAGCAAAATAACTGATGATGGTTGAAGTAGAGAGGATATAAAATGTAGACTGGCAATGGCAAGGAAAGCATTTCTGAAGAAGAGAAATTTGTTAACATCAAGTATAGATTTAAGTGTCAGGAAGTCGTTTCTGAAAGTATTTGTATGGGGTGTAGCCATGTATGGAAGTGAAACATGGACGGTAAATAGTTTGGACAAGAAGAGAATAGAAGCTTTCGAAATGTGGTGCTACAGAAGAATGCTGAAGATTAGATGGGTAGATCACATAACTAATGAGGAAGTATTGAATAGGACTGGGGAGAAGAGAAGTTTGTGGCACAACTTGACCAGAAGAAGGGATCGGTTGGTAGGACATGTTCTGAGGCATCAAGGGATCACCAATTTAGTATTGGAGGGCATCGTGGAGGGTACAAATCGTAGGGGGAGACCAAGAGATGAATACACTAAGCAGATTCAGAAGGACGTAGGTTGCAGTAGGTACTGGGAGATGAAGAAGCTTGCACAGGATAGAGTAGCATGGAGAGCTGCATCAAACCAGTCTCAGGACTGAAGACCACAACAACAACTGAAATTAGGTATTTATTCATAAGCCTATGATATATCATTGCATACCAAAAATCATGGAAATCTGAGACATCAAGTCTGAATCAGTGTGTTGATTTGACATGGAATGACTCAAATATGTAGCCTGTGACAGTGCTCTACTTGTATGAACACTGTAGTATACACTTCCGCTATCTCCTCTCCCTGTTTTTCGAGTGTAAACACAATGGTGCTGCCATTTTGACCAAGCAACAAGTGTGATTGCAGGGCGATATATGGTATTTGTTTGTAGACGAAACATCTCTTCTTCCAAAGCTCAACAGAGAAACCAACAGAAAGTATACTATGAAGATTCAAGAATGAAAGACAGCAAAAACAAGAATTAGAGGTAAGTAATCTGTCAAAGTGACGATATTGTTGGAAAGAAAACATCAGGCATTTATATTATTTTGAAAAATCTTAAAGTGAAACATGAAAACAAGGTATGAATTAATGAAAATGATACAAAATACTCAAAATTTTCTGAATTGTCGAAGTCACATGGTCCTCACAAACACACGTATCGATATTTAGAGGTAATGACTGCTCTGCTCATTTGCCTTTGAGCCAAGAAGCACTCTTATTCTGATCTAACTACAATGAGACAGTAATTTACTTCAAGAACCACACATTGAAAGATACTGCAAAAATAAAGCCATACAGAAAAACCACGTCTGAAACTATTTTATTGCTAAAACACAATGAGTGCTCTATCATCTCTAGACATTTTACTGGCAGAGGAGTTTCAAATTTTGACAGTGTAGTGAACAGTCCTATTTCTGTGCACTTTTATTAGGATGCTGCTATGTCTCTGACCATAGTTTTGGGGTTATGAAAGATTTTTTTGTAACAGTTGAACACTGTGGAAACAGAAGAGGACACTAAATTCAATAAAAGAAATGAAAACCAAATTAGCAGACCTAATAATAAAACCGTTCACTAATCCAGTATCCATTTTTCAACAATTCTTTTGTAGTCTACCAATAACTGTTTCACCACACATCCTCCTCCTCCTCCGCCCCCTTCTGATTCTCAAATTAGAAATCATCAAATTATTCCAGAGTCTTAATCCATAACTTTTTTTAATGGCATTCATTTAGTACTGAAATAGAACAGTATAAATGACAGCCTAAGCACAAGTTGGTGCATATATCCACAACATTAAGTAGAATACAAAGTTTTCAGTAAAAAAATCTACTGCCCGCTACCTACCTTCTCAAGCTGTCTTTGTATATGCTGAAGCCTCTCAGTCTCTCTCTGTTTCTCTGCTCTTAGCTCAGCATTTTCTTTCTCTAAGCGCACTATCCGCCCCTCGTACTGTGACGTCAAAGATATTAGACGGGCACTGTCTTCTTCTGTAAAAAGGAAGAGTAAATTAAATATAGTAAACCTCCTGCTCCAATAGATCTCCATGAACAGCAGCAACAACTACATAGAAAGGACAATGGGAAAAAAACAAAAATGATCACTGAACAACTCCAAGGCTTTGAAAAAAGAAATATTCCCTGCATAGTTGCATGTATTCTGTAATTTATTATTCACTGTTTTGTACTTTTTAATGTGAATAAACAAAAGGACACACATTTTAGAACCTTACCTGAAATTGTTCTTCATGGTGGACATTATTGTCACTCAAATATTCAGCAGGAATTATCAATTTTGTTTCTCATGGTATTACAGAAGGTTGACAATAGATCCCTGCTTAAGTAAATTTGACAAGTAACATGATTCTATGGCTAGGAAACAAATTAACTATAGAGAATGCCATAACCAATAACCTTTTATGAAATGTGAACCATAAATAGTAGATAAACTCTTAACAAGCAGGCTGAAGGAGTAGGTACTGTATTGTTGGGAGTGGTTGAGGGCAGGTAGGGAGATTGAGGAGGAAAAAGGGGGGGGGGGGGGAGAGAATGGTGATGGAGGGCAGAAGAGGAGATGGAGAGAAGGAAAGACAGGAGTAGTAGGGACAAGGGAGATAAGGTGGGAAGGACTGACAAGGCGAAGACCTTCAGACACGGCTCAAATTTGGCAGGTAACTTGTGTACAACCTAAAATGAAGGACTCCAAGATATTTTGGCTCAACACCCTCCCCTTTTTGAGAAAATCACCCCTAAACGTTATGACGAGCAAATGACTCAAAATTGGCGGGATCGATAGATAACTGTACATAGAGCACTTTTCAGCATCAGATATGTGGTCTACAAATGCATACTTTCCCAGAAATCAAGAAAAGAAACTTTTACAACTGCCGCTTATGTACCCACATGGTAAGCACTTTTGGCCAAGAGCGCCGATAGCGCAACGCCTAAGGGAACTTGCAGGGAAGTGGAGAACCCGGGTTCGAATCTAGAGGTAACCCAACAGATGTTATGTTTCTCATTTGCATTTTTTTCCATATCTCAATTGATAGGAACAGGAGGGTTAATAAGGTAAATAAATCAATAAGGAATGACAAAAAGATAGGCAAATAAATTTCTCAAACCTCTTGGGATAGTAAACAACTAAAATGTTACTCCTGGTAACTTTACAATGGTTCTTCCAGTCACTGTTACGTGTCCTCACTTTTCTTCGAACAACTAAATGGAAGGTACTTATCATATAAATGTCTGTGGCATCAAGAACATCTAATTAATGCTGTCTTTCGACAGCTACACTGTTCCTTCGGAAGAGTCGGCGGAAAACAAACTTGGATTACATTTAAAAATATGTCTTTTTCGGGAATTAATTTTGATGCGTACCACGCATACGATACCATTGCCTGAAAAATTGGTGCTGAAAGTTGGTTATGAATTATGCTGCAAATAGTTATTGTATCTGTGCTGTTGTGCAATTAACACTGGGTTTCGAGAAGCACACTGCAATTCTGAAGCCTCGAAATAAAGTTTTTAACCTGGCAATAGAAATAAACATGGCACAACTGCCACACAGGTGGGCAGTTTGGTGGTATCACTTTTACCATGCAAGTCGGTTGACCCTCGTCATCTACAAACATAGTGTCATACATTAGAGAATTAGTTTGTCCACCCCAGGAATCCAATATTAGACAAAACTTGTTATCAGCAACATATGGTTTTAAAACATTATCAAGAAATGTTCAGTAAATTGCATTTGTCAATTTCCCGGGTTTGGAGCTAGTAATGTAAACAATTTTCAATGAGTCTGTTAAGCAATTGACATATTCTATAACATGAGGATCAAATGTAATACACATTTCTTGTAAAAACAGGAAAACCTACGGTAACTCTGTTCCAGAGGCTGTGATGGCATAATATGCCGTGTACGAGCGTTTTAGTTTTTTTTTACTACCAACTGTAACAAGGGTTCGTTTTTCTCCCTTATGCGATAATGTGCATTGAATGTTCACCCGATGCTCGCATCCTGTTTTATCTGTGTTGATCACGTAATCATGATTAAAACCGTCATAAGTGAAGGTGTTTGCTTGCTGAAAAGAGCCGCCACTTTCTGTATATCTCCTATATTTTATACCTCCTTGTGGGAGACGTATTTAGTGACGTGGCATTGAAAAATTTCATATTCCGATTTGAAATTCCTTGCCCAAGATAATGATGCAGCAAATGTAAAATCCTTGTTGTTGGTATATTGAAGCGTTGCACCTGCAGCTCACTCCTGGAGTATTCTCACTTCTACATTCTCGTTATGACAATGAGATTCGAAAAATTGGTTGTATGTCTACTTATTTATCATCTGGTATTTGTCATATTGTGTCCCTCCTTTAACGATATCATTTTCCCACAGTTTTAGGTTCTTCTTCCTTTTCAGAGCTGTTGTTGCTTCATTCTTTTGCAATGTTTGTAGGTTGCAGTTTGGATGATTCCCGGCTAGCGCTACCACCTTTACTTTTACTTCAAGAGGTATAGCACCCTAGTTCAGTATTTAGTAGCCGGTTCGTAATACTCATCAGGAACACATGAAGCACAGATTGCCTGCAACATGGAAATTTCCAAAGTGTTATGAGCATCTTCCACTGAATCACCTTATGCTTCGCCTTAATGGTACAGTTCTTTCAGTATCAACAAAAGTAATTTCGTTCGTCAGCTCCAAAAATCACTCAATGAGAAACAGAACTGCCTGTTTCCGATAGTGCATTGATAATACATCCGTCTTGCAACACTTTTACAAACCAAAACACAGCATCCATAGCTTCCCACTTTCCGTCGGTTGTGACAGGCTCTCAACTATACAATTCAGCACTGGCCAAAGGGCATACGCTCCCCATTATTCAGATTATGCAACTGAAAGATAAGACACAACACACAATGACTAGGTACTACAGCATAAACAGAAAAGACAATTACTACAAACTACATACACTACAAGTCATATGTTACTTTCCGAAGATGACTGTATTCTTTAACAAAACAGATTTTATTCAGCGGATTAATGATGAAAAATCATTACATGTATTCTTGACATTTGCAGCAGCCTAAAGACGGAAAACAACTCTTTCCGACTGACTTCTATAAGGTTCGTGCTGGACACCCGAACTCTTCGATGTTTACAACTATGATATCACAAACAGGCAAACGGGACAACATAACTCTCCCCTTGTGCATTCTGTCCCATGTCTCACTGTAAATAAGCGTCGCACAGTTGGCTATCTGTGGTCCCTTGTGAGAAATTCATAGCACTCTTACTCAGAGTTGTTTTCATGTAACAAAGCTTAAATGTTTAATTCTTTACTAATTCAAGTTGGTTGGGAAATTAGCTTGGCTACCTTATTACTATTATTATTCCGTGTTGAGTTGAGTACTTTATTAACCCTCCTACCCCTACAAATTCCGATACGAAAAACTACATTTAAAAAAAATGAAAACCGTACAGTTTCCTAGGGATTCGAACCCAAGTTCCCCACATCCCAGCCAGTTACTTTGGCCGTTGCGCTACTGGCGCTCTCAAGCGTTTACCATGTGGATACATGAGTGGCAGTTGTAAGACTTTCTTTCCTCGATATTTGGAAAAGTATGTGTTTACGGACCCCATACCAGATGAATAAAAGATGCTCTTTTTACAATTATCTATCGATCCCACCAATTTTTAGTCGACTACTTTAGGGGTGATTTTCACAAAAATGATGGGATGTTGAGCCAAAATATCTTAGAGTCCTTCGTTTTAGGTTGTACACAAGCAACCTGCCAAATCTGAGCCGAATCGGTTGGCCGTATCTGAGGCCTTCCCCTTCTGAGAGACCACATGAGGGAGGGAGGAAAAGAGGGAAGACCCTAGAGTACAAGACAGGGAACAGGGGGGGGGGGGGGGCAGAGGGAGGGATGGATGGATGGATGGAGTGTGGTGAGAGGGAGGGATGGCTGGAGTGTGGCCAGAGGGAGGGATGGAGTGTGGGCAGAGGGATGGATGGAGTGTGGGCAGAGGGATGGAGAAAGCTAGAGGGAGGCAAATATGGAGAGCTGATGGGAGTGTAGGGGCGTGGAGTGTGGTGTTTGGGTTAGGAGGGAAAGAGAGGAATGTGTAGAGGAAGGGAGGGGACAGGAGGAAGGCGGAGTGTCATGGAAGGGAAGGGAGGGGAGGGGAGGGCAGGTGTGGGAACTGTCATGGAGTGGAGAGGAGGGGAGTGTCAGAGAGGGCATCGGTGGGATGAGGATGGGAGGTTCTAGGAGCATCCTTTCATGAAGAAACATGTACAAAGGTGGCTGGAGAATATCTGCAGAGATATTACTGGTGCATGAAAATGGACAGCAGTCCTGAATTTCCATGTTTCTGTGCATGCACAGTATACAGAAATAACACATATATGTGTTGAAAGGGGGTACTCAGAGTGTTTTGTGTTTGTTCCTCTTCTACTGTTATTGTTGATACCTGTTGATAGTAGTTGACTTCAGACTTTCGTATTACAGATTTGGCATAATTTTGAGTGAATTTTCATAAATGCAGTACTTGAACAAATGTAATAATTACTGCCAATTGACTGCATTTTTTATTTATTGCTGTTGTGAAAAGCATTCTTTGTAGTGATTGCTTCATATTCTAAAAACAAGGCTCGAGTGTTCTCATCCAGATGTATAGTGAGGAAAGGTGTCTTTTTGATCCTCATGACTTACTGTACAACAATAAGGTACCACGCTCACCAAAAGTGTAAGCAAATTGTTTAATTCTTACTTCTAACTATGGGGAACTGCTTCTCACATTACTGTGTCATTTGAGTGAATTCCTTCGTCTATCTTCAAATATAGCTTGTTAAAGCAAACCACATACATTCTCAGAAAATTTGGATATTCCTACAATCTCTGGGCCTCACCTCTTGAGTCCCTTCTTATTAGCCATATTTGAACCCAACAATCTCTGGCTTTTCATTCGCCATCATTGTCCTGCCCTCCTAAGGAGGGTCGCATACACTGACAGGACAATAGTTGCAACAACAACTGCATCTTTCATGAACAAAAATTCTGTATCAATGTAAACTTAGATAAAAATACGCCTGTGAAAGAAAAGAGTCACAATATAAAATGAACCATTGAGCTCATAATTCAAAACATTCTGTGACAGGGAACAACAATTACTTAATAAATAGGAACTTTGAGCTCTGAAAAAATTTTAATTTGAATTAATAATAGCTTTACAAGAAATAAGACATTACCACTTGTGTTCTGCTTGCTTGTATCATGTAATTGGGTGACATTAACCAGTCTGCAGTTTCAGTTGTGCAGTTGTGGCACTGTTGCCAAGGTGTACCCCTTATCTGCATCGTGTAATACGAGCTTTATGTAGACTATCACTACAATTCCACATAGCAGTTAGTGAAATTCCGTTGTCTTGAATAACTATCATAAGCACATCATAATTCATTAAATATCTTAAAATGACTCGGACTTTAAGAGGAATAATGTTGACATCGAAAATAATGAACTCTACAGCCAAACAATGGTGAGAATCCACAAAGTCCTTCTAATACACAAACACTCTAGAAATTAATATGTAAAGAAGAAAAAAAATCATTATCAGTGACAGCACTACATATTATATCTTGCCAATAAGCACTATAACATGCATGACAATGCAGCATAGAAAAAAAGTATTTTCCTAATGTTATCCATAATGCATGAAATTCATATTTTTTTTGCTCCTTTCTATAACAGAACAACTGAAACTCAAGTATTAATATATAGTGATATTGTTATTTGCATTTTCTATTTTATTCAAATCTTTCAACTACTTTATTACTTTAACATTCTTTTACCTTTTATCTGCTCCACAGCTCCTACCCTTTCCTGGGCTTCTTTCAACTGATTTGTTAAAGCACTCTTCTCTCCCGTCAGCTGTACTATTCTTTGTTTCAAATTTTTCAGTAGGACTCGTGCTCTTTCATCCTTTTCAACTGCATTCATCTTGAGACTTTCATTTTCTTTGCGCAGGTTTTCTGCTTCATCATGAGAGCTTGTTACCTATATAACATGTGGATTGTATTAGGGAGTTATGAATTTTGAAAAGCTTATTACCTGAAATGAAGTCATGTTTACTTTCAGACATTTAAAAAAAATGTTGATCTCATCTGTAATAAATTCAAGTTACATGTCAATGATATCACTGACATGGGTTCATATATGTGTTTCATCAAGTAACACTAGCAACCCCATAAAATTGTTAATCACGAGAAAGAAATGGTACCTCACAGTTCAATAGTATCCTGGTCTGGAATGCATCTAAAGTTTATTTCAGTTAAATGCTGAAGTGAACTTTACTGTTATAAGCAATGTACAGTTTCTGCTGAACTAAGAAATGATTTTCTTAAATCACATCCTGAAATGAGTGCCAGCTCACCAGCACTACCTCAAGAAGTATCCCGCCGTTCTCGCAATTTCCACAACATTTTGTGGAACCACAATACCCCCCCCCCCCAGAACAATCCACTCCCCTGTGGTCACTTGCATGCCCCCTTCAGCAATGTCTTTTATTCACTGAAAATGAGAGGAGAACTGATAGTCTATATTTGACATTTTTAAAGGAACCATACATTAAGTCACTCAGCAAGATTTCAAAGGTCCAGTGAATATCACACTGTGAATTAAAAAACGCTTTGTTAGGAAAGAAAACACACACAAAGTCATTCACACAAGCAAGCACACCTTACGCACACAGGATCACCATCTCCGGCAGCTCAACTGCAATGCAACTGTCACGTAGCTCGGAAGCAGCAACCTGGAGGGGATGGGGAAGGAGAAGGGATACCAGGTTATAGGTGGCGGGAGAAAAGAGTGCTGTCTGGCAGAGCATGTAAGTGACTACATTGCCCACAGCTTCAGGAAGCTGTAAGGAAAGGGGGAGGGGGGCGAAAAAAGGAGAGGAGCAGGAAAGGGAAAACAAGTCTTGTGCTGTGGCTGGGGGCGGCACACAAAGAAGGTGATGGGATGAGAACAGGCAGGAGGTGATGTACAGAAACTGTTGGGTAGAGGATGTGAAGTCAGTAGGTTACCATAGGCTGGGGCCAGGATAATTTCAGGAGCAGACAATTTGTTGTAAGGACAGAGCTCATCTGCACAGTCATAAAAGCTGATGGTGAGGAAAACACAGGCCACCAAAGGTTGTGAAGTGCCAATTTAAATCATTCAGCTACATGATGTGCCACAAGGTGGTCTACGTTGCTCTTGGACACAGTTTGGTGGTGGCTGTTCATCCTCATGGACAGCTGGTTAGTAGTCATACCAATACAAAAAGCTTCCAATAACTGCAGCAGAGCTGGTACATGACATGGCTGCTTTTACAGGTGGTCCAGCCTCTGATGGGGTAGGGTAAGCCTGTGGCAGGACTGGAATAGGAAATGATGGGTGGGGGATTGGGTAGGTCTTGCACAGGGATGTGATCCCTGTGGTACAGGATAAGTTGGGTGTGACATACAGATGGACTAGGATGTTGTGTAGGTTGGGTGGGTAGCACTTGAGGAGTGGGGGGAGGGATTTTGGATAGGATGTCCATAATTTCAGGTCATGAATGTAGGTAGTCAAAGCCCTGATGATGTGATTCAACTCATTGCTGCTTCTGTTCTACGTGACAGCTCCTTTCCAGTCCAAGTCCCTGGAGATAGCAGGTCATGTGTGCGTGCAATGTGCTTGCTGCTTGCTTTTGTGTGTGTGTGTATTTTCTTGAAGGCTTTGGGCGAAAGCTAAGTGTGTACCTGTCTTTTCATTGTGCCTGTCTGAAACTCAACATTTCACCTATACGGTGAATAGCAATCTACCTTTTTCTTATATTGTTGTTAAAAAAAAATTCAAATTTTGTATTCTGCTTCATCTAAATGCTGGAAGCAATCACAGAGTTTACAGGGTCGGTGAATGTCTTCAAAAAGTTCTTTAAAGCATGCTATTCTCACAAACAAAACTGTAACATGTCTCAATTTACATTTACAAATGTGATTTAATGCTAATGATTTTCGAGAAGTGGAGAAGTTAATTTTGCAGATTTGTAACTCTTTTAGAAGTAGTGCTGACATGCCAGGCAGTATTCAGGTAGTTTACATTGATTACTTCTCTTCACACCTCAGTTCCAGTAGTTATGAAAGCAGTGGTGGATGTGATCCATTGGACACCATAAATCTGAAGTGCTTTCGCTGCTTCCAGAATTGATGCATCACCAGTAAGCTGAATTTTTTTTTTACTATAATTTATGGTTATGGTTATGGAAAGTCATCAGTTTGATTCCTAATTTATGAAACGTGATGTCATATTCAATGGTACATCATCATTAGGACAACTACAATTCCTGTAATATCCATAAAAGCAGTATGAAAATCTTCTGAAGACTGTCACTATAGCAGAAACCAATTCTGTCTGTAACACAGATTTACTTCAAATGACAGAAATGAAGTTTGTGCACTTGACCTACCTTCAGAAGTCTACGGTTAATGCAGTTAGTTTAAGCTCCTATGTGATAGAAACAATTACCTTGATTATTACAAAAAAAATGGCCATTCACTCAATCTTGTGTTTACTGTTAAGTTGGCACCTCAATTGAAGATGCTGATGTGCAGACAATGTTTGAGAATAAGGTGTGGGATAATGGCATTCCAGTCTAGGTAACTACTAACTTATTTGGTCATGGGAAGTGAAAATGTGATTTAAGAGGCTGGAAAAACTTTTCTTGAGGGAAAATCTGCTGTCATTAATACAATGGTGATATGTCAGTCTTGTAAATATAATAGAACTTCGGTGATGAACAGTAAAATACTTAAATTCCAGAAATTGCTCTGAGTTTGAAATTCAGAATCCTATTGTAGTTATCTTTGATACTTGAAATATGACTGTAATAATAACTAAAAAATGATAATTGTTTTACAGGAGACTGCAATGACAAACATTATAAACAGTCATACAATAACGTTTAAATGAACACCACCACCCCTCCCCCATTTGACTGTATTATTGTTTGTTTAATTAATTATGACCCAGATTCTGGCCTTTTATGCAATTTACAAATAAGCTCAATCACTTGAGAATGGGATAAAAGGCTGAAACCTGGGTCGTAATTAAATAAACAACAATACAGTCAAATGGCAGTGTGTTCATTTAAAAACAAACTTTATAATTTGCAAATGTAAAATTAGTTAAAGAAATCCATAACTCCTTAAAAGTTTTGCCTTCTCACTTTTCCCGCTTCCCACGTATATATATTTCAAAAAATACCATAAAAATCTGGAAAGGCACGTGAAAATATTTTTAACTACTTACTGTGTCCCTATAAATGATGAAGCTGTAAAGTTCCCTTCAAAATTAATGATGCAGCTGTAACATTCTACACAACTTTGTAATTGATTTTCCTATAATTCAATAAAATCAGTCATACGACTTTGAAAATACATAGAAAATTCAGTTTTAAAGCTACAGACCTCTAGTTTTCACAAAGCTGATGTTCATTTCAAGTACTGTAGAATAGGTAGTAAAAGAAAAATGTGATATTCTGATTTAAATACTGTTCCCAGGAAATGGCCACACACATTTAATGCACAATACACTTCTACACAATGCATGTGACTTGCATTATTACCTCCATTTCAGAAATTTGAAAGCAAGAATTGTATTTGTAACATGTTCTTACCATTCCTTTTATCTAAACTTACAAAACACAACTCTTTGGACATCAACTTTACCACTTTCTCTTTTTCTTCCTCTCCTCTATTTCTGTTATTTTGCTTTGAATAAAAAGGCTATCCACTTACCACTCTCCTAGCTGTCTTCTCTACCCAATTTACTTTTTTGTGTTTATCCCCCATCCCCCTCACAAAAAATTTCATTTTCCATTCCAGTTGTCTTTCCCTTTATTATGCATTTGGAGTCATTGTTATATCATATTATCTTCTTCGTAGTCCTTCCATATCTATTATCATACATTTAGCCTGACCTTTCTATGACTAAAGTTTTCCAGTTTGAAGAATGGCAGCTCATTTTGTATTATCACGAAATAGTGGAGAACACACCATGGATATGATACGTGAATTGGGGTGGCAATAACTGACACTACGGCTTTTTCATTTAGGTGGTTTCAAACTTTCTCCTCAGAGTGTGAAAATAATTTGTTGGCACCCATCTACAGAGGGAGGAATGATCATCAAAATAAAATACGAGAAATCAGAGGTCGCACAGCAAGATTTAAGTGTTTGTTTTTCCCGCATGCTGTTCTGGAGAGGAATGGCAGAGAAACAGCTTGAAGGTCTCATGAACCATCTGCCGGGCACTTAATTGTGAACTGCAGAGTAATCTTGTATATGTAGATGTAGCTGTCACTTGCTGCAAGTTTTTTATTGCTAGCTTACAATTACTTCATCTAATGTGTGTCACCATACGTGTTCTCACACTAAAACTAAGATGGAGGGAAAGAATTGGAGGGTGGGGGAACAGATGTCTTTTCATAAATGCAATACATACGGACATCAATGAACTAAACAACTAAGAAATACGACTGACTGAATGATAAACAATGAAGAAAACTAGTAGGCATGACTTCATGAAATCAGGTAACTATACATAGGAAGTAGCCAAGGATGTTTTCTAAAACTGCACGAAGAAAGATGGCATTTTAGTTTTGAACTTAAGTATTTCTTCTTTTTCTTGTGCCCTTGTCCAACAGTTTTGCAAGGTCGGCATGGTTATAGGCAAATTTGGCATGGTTAATTTAAGGGGTGACCGGATACCCTTCCTGTTGCCACCCCGTTACACGAATGATGATGATGATGATGATGATGATGATGATGATGATGATGACGACGACATGATGAGGACAACACAAACACCCAGTCCCCAGGCAGAGAAAATCCCCAACCTGGCTGGGAACTGAATCCTAGACCCCATGATCCAGAGGCAGCAATGCTAGTCACTATACCATGAGCTGCAGACTAGTTTTGAGCTTAAGGAATACTTCATAAACACAAATACTGAACTGCTTATTCTATGTTACATCTAGCCCCTACCTTATCATTCAGTTCCTTAATTGCATCTGTGTGTCTTGTTTCAGCTTCTAACATGAGCTGTTCCATTTCTCTGCGTCCTTCTGTGCGATAAATTTCTTGTGTCTCTGGTGGAAGAGGCTCAGATGCAGCTTGTTTCCTTTCATCATCCCATTTCTGCTTCTGTTCTTCCATAGTTTTGCTCAGCTCTTCAAACTGAGTCTTGTATTTCTTTGCAATCTTGCGAACCTAAGGAAATTATTATAAACTGATTACATCTGTAAGCAGAATTTGAAAGGTTAGAAAAGACCAGTTACTTTTGGAAGAGATTTACTTCATTTTCAATTCAATCCATTGTCAGCTTCATACAATGAACTTATTTAAATTATATTTCAATTTTAACGGTTGCTTTGCCAGGTAACCATCGTGTAAGCCCACAACATTTCCAAGAGTGGCAACAGCCTCATCAAATGGTAATTTATGCTCGCATGTCAGATTCAAAGATTTCAGAAGAATAAACATTTGAAGAGTTGAAACCCTGATAGTAGTTAACATATCTGCTGAATACTAAAATTTTTCCCCAAAAGTTGCAAATACTGTGCAACATTGTTGAAGGATACAAAGTAGGACACAGCCCAGTCTTTTACACAGCACACAAAGAAACAGTTCGGCAAGTGTCACTAACATCAGACAAGAAGCTTGTTACTATCAGAAAATCTTAAGTAAATCTCAACAGTCTTTTTCTTACACTACATAAATTCTTATACTATTACATTTATTGATAAATAAGACTGCTAAATGTTATTTGAAAATAAAAAGAGCAACTTTTATGAAAGATAAGGGACAGGAACCACTTTACTATAGAGGATTGATGCGTGCAACAGTTTAAAACATTAACCTAACAAAGCAGGGTGAAGGGCACTTCTTGGTGGAGGCAGCAAGGTGGTGGAAGAGACACGAGATTGGATACCCTGTAACAGAAGCACGGAGAAGGTAGACAGAGGCAGAACGTTGTCACTGCGAAATATGGGACAGAAGTGGCAGTCTGCAGAGGTCACTGGCACAATCCAATGAAGAAGGTACAAGACTCCCATTGCAGCTGACGCTGTCATTGCAGAAGTTCCAGCAGCTGTTGTGAGGGCCTCACCCAGAATTACTGAGCTTCAGTCATAAAATCTATGATGTAAGGATAAGATGAGCAACAGTCTCTGAAGTAAAGATGGATGTTGTTTGCTGCACCTTGTGTCGGAAGTGACCTCCACCATCTTGTAAAATGACCCTTGCAGCTTTAAAGCCTTGATGGAAGGATTTTTTTTTTTTTGTCAACTGATTTTAATACTATAGGGATATTTCTCAGAATTTTATTGATGTAGCCTACCATGTTTGTTACCACTGTGTGATCAAAAGTATCTGGACACCCCCAAAAAGCATACACTTTTCATATTAGGTGCATTGTGCTGCCACCTACTGCCAGGTACTCCATATCAGCGACCTCACTAGTCATCAGACATCATGAGAGAGCAGAATGGAGTGTCCGCAGAACTCACGGACTTCGAATGTGGTCAGCTGATTCGGTGTCACTTGTGTCACATGTCTGTACATGAGATTTCCACAATCCTAAACATCCCTATGTACACTGTGTCCAATGTGATAGTGAAGTGAAGTGGAAATGTGAAGGGACACGTACAGCACAAAAGCGTACAGGCTGACTTCGTCTGTTGACTGACAGAGACCATAGACAGTTGAAGAGGGTCATAATGTGTAATAGGCAGACATCTATCCAGACCATCACACAGGAATTCTATACTGCATCAGGATCCACTGCAAATAATATGACAGTTAGGAGGGAGGTGAGAAACTTGGGATTTCATAGTCGAGCGGCTGTTCATAAGCCACACACCACGCCAGTAATGCCAAACGATGCCTCACTTGGTGTAAGGAGCATAAACATTGAATTATTGAACAGTGGAAAAATGTTGTGTGGAGTGACTAATCACGGTAATGTGGCGATCCAATGACAGGGTGTGGGTATGGTGAATGCCCAGTGAACGTCATCTGCCAGCGTGTGTAGTGCCAACAGTAAAATTTGGAGGCAGTGGTGTTATGTTGTGGTTGTGTTTTTCATGGAGGGGGCTTGCACCCCTTGTTGCTTTGCTTAGCACTATCATAGCACAGGCCTACACAAATTTTTTAAGCACTTTCTTGCTTCCCACCGTTGAAGAGCAATTCGGGGATGGTGACTGCATCTTTCAACACAATCGAGCACCTGTTCATAATGCACAGCCTGTGACAGAGTGGTTACACAACAATAACATCCCTGTAATGGACTGGTCTGCACAGAGTCCTGACCTGAATCCTAAAGAACACCTTTGGGATGTTTTGGAACACCGACTTTGCACCAGGCCTCACTGACCAACATTGATACCTCTCCTCAGTGCAGCACTCTGTGAAGAATAGGCTGCCATTCCCCAAGAAATCTACCAGCACCTGACTGAATGTATGCCTGCAAGAGTGGAAGCTGTCATGAAGGCTATGAGTTGGCCAACACCATACTAAATTCCAGCATTACCGGTGGAGGGTGCCACGAACTTTTAAGTCATTTTCAGCCAGATGTCCGGCTACTTTTGGTCACATAGTGTATCAATGATAAGATAAGACACACTGATTGACTCATTAACAAACATTAACTACATTATACAAAAAGCAAGATAACACAATTCTGGTATTACATGTGTAATACATGCGCGAACTAGAGGCTGCGAACCTAGCGAGCTGAAGGCTATTCTAATCTGTCTTCACTCAGGACCTGTAGATGACTCGACCGGTGCGATCTGCAAGTCTCTGTCCTTGCCATATGGCGGCACTTCAAGTGCCATAGAGTCCAGAGAGGTTGCAAGTGCTGGACCACTATCGATTATCGCAACCTCTAGCACAGTGTCTAACGTTGACACCACACACACTTGAACCTTTGAGTTACTATCTCTCCAAGTCGTTATTAATTAATGACTTTGTCCCAGGGAGCTGTCTGGCATCATCTCACTGAACACCCTGCTATGAATGCAATGAAAATATCTTGAGTATGTGGACTTTCCAACTACACTGAACTGTGACCACCATAATTTCAAACTATACACTAACTCAATTACTTTTGCTTAATTTAACTCTGCTGTCGTCGTAACTTCTTGCTGGAGCATAGCTATGTATGTAGTATTTTTTCTCATCTCAGTAATGAAATTAGTAAAAAAATTTATTTTTCCATCTTATTCATGTGTACGTTGAGCTCAAATTTTCCCTGGACTTAAGAGCTGCCTTTCAGTGTTGTTTGAAAAGTACTGTTTTCAGAGCTCATGTTAATACAGCATAGTGGAAGGAGTAATTAATATTTTACTTCACAACATGTCTATGCTGTGTATCACTGTTCCAAGCATGGACCCATACCGTAGGTACTATGAAAAACAAAGTTCTACACCCAAAGCATTGTTGGAACTTGGTTAGAAAACCAGTTCTGTTGACAACTAGCATTTGTTGCAATATAAGGTATGGAAATAATTCACACAAAAATTCAAGGGATGTGGCCATTGTACAAGTGATTTTGCATTCTGTCCTTCGTAAAAATGTTTGAAGTTTCAACTGGAGAAGTTCATTAAGATGACTGAGAAAGTTGGCTAATACGCCCACATTGCAACTAATTTTTATGTTACAGATGAATCAAGAACATTACTTGTCACAGAAACACCTACGGCTAACAAAACTCACTCTGCCTTTTTTTATTTACTTCAGCACAATCCAGCCTAAGATTTGTTTCTTCTGTTTTATACATACTGACAACGAGTTTTTCAATATTAAATACCTTAATCACTCTTAAGCAAAATAAGATAAAAATGTTGAACATTACCATAGAGAATATCTTACCTGGATTTCTTTATTGCGAAGGTCAGAGAGCATTGCCTCTCTTGCACCAAGATCTTCGG
The DNA here is from genome assembly GCF_023898315.1 of Schistocerca nitens. Lineage (NCBI taxonomy): Eukaryota > Metazoa > Arthropoda > Insecta > Orthoptera > Acrididae > Schistocerca > Schistocerca nitens. The sequence goes on along the minus strand of NC_064615.1, from coordinate 653,458,212 downwards.
TGATCCTGGCAAGTTCTTCATTTCGTTTATTGGAAAGACTTTTTGTTTCTCCAAGTTCCCGAGTGAGTCGTGCAATTTCTTCCACCTGAAAATACACAAATTCTTGTTAACTGTCGCACAATCACACTACAATGGTGTGAATTCTGTCAAATATAAAAATGCTTCAAATTTATTGTGAACACCAACATGTAATAATGCTTTAATAAAATCCCTATTACACCAATAAACGAACTTCCTGAAAATTGTAAAATTGACAAACATTTTAGTTAGTTAAGAGATCTGGTACGCTACATAAATCTTTGTAAGGTGGTTTGATGGTGATACCAAATTCTCTGGTGAGGGCGCCCGTATCACAATATTGGCACCTGATAACACAGTGGCTGGGAGAGTAAGCGAGTGGTGATACACTTGTGTACAGTTCAGACAGAGGTTGGCTTTGATTAATCTTCTTTGTCATGCAGTGATGTCTGTGAAAAGAATGTTTTAATAAATATTGTCCTGTGGTGTTGGGGCAATTCTTCTTTGAAGGGATGTAGCTCCTAAATACTATAAATACTAGGTCTCCGGACGGATGGTATCCAAAAGAAGCACAAAATATTTGTTACGAACAGTATACGAAGACACACGTATGTTCACTTAGTAGAGCCAACAGGCACACAAAACCATTAACAATAAATAAAATCCAACTTTTGTAAACTTGTTCCTTCATCATGGAGGAGAGAGGAGGGAGAGAGTATATACAAGTCATTCACAACCTAAGCTATGAGGTAACCAGGAGAAGGCAACCAAACATGGAGTAAAGGGTGTCAAAGGGGGTTAAAGTTAGTGCAACACAAGTACTTGGTCAGCTTCAAAGCACAGAAGATAGATTGAGAAGAAGGTACACACAAGATGAAAAAGATGAATAATATTGGCATTCTGGCCGGACCAGCCAGAGAGAGTGGTCATGTGTGCCTGCCTGTGTGAATGTGCGAGTGTTTTCCTTTCTGAGGAAGGCTCTGGCCAAAAGCTCAAATGTGGAACAGCAATTTCATTATGCCTGTCTGTAAATCAACATATCTTTCTATTAAGTAGCTATCTACTCTTTTCGTAATACTGTTGAATAACACTAAGAAAGGAAAAAAATATAACAAATTTAAAAATGAAAAGGAAGATGGGGGTAAAACAAACAAACAAACACACACACACACACACACACACACACACACACACACACACACAAGGATGGTGCAAAAATTCGTAACTTTTTGTTCTGCATGTCTGTATTCCAGTCGCTATTGGTTTATTTATCAGTTGTCTTTCTTATTTGTTGTTCACTGTTGCTATTTGGGTTAAAATTTTGTCATTTTGCCATCTGGTGATATGGTGTGGAGCTGTGGAGGCTACAAAATGGAGTGCCAAGTGGAAAAATCATAACATTTCCTACATTCTCCTGTTTGAATTTTGTTTTCCTGTTTTAAGGAGGATTGTTTTGACGTCAATACTCTCCACGTTCAGAAGACCTTTGGTGTTTGAAAAAGATTGATTGAATGCATTAAGCCACAATGATCCGTGACAATTTACTCAAAAAGTGGCAAATGTGATGAACTGGTGCGACATTTGCATATAGTGGGGAAGGTTCAAAAATTGGGTGTATGGGTCTAAGCCAAAATCAGTGGTTGCCATAAGTGCATCTCCGCTTGCTGGTCATCAACTGGCTCGTGAACATGACCAACCATTCCCATCCTGAATTGTTACTAATGATGAGAAATGGTGTCTTTATGCTAACATAAGGAGAAGAAAGGAATGGTTGATTCCAAACAATGCAGCAACTCCTCGCACAAAGACCTGCATGCATCCACAAAAGATATACAAATACCTGCCTGCATCCACAAAAGATAATATTAAGCATCAGTTGGAACAGCGATGGTGGGTGTTCTATGAACTGCTGCCTCAAGGTGTAACCATCACTGCTGACATTTATTGTCAACAACTGAAATGTCTTGCACATGTAATCTAAGAACAACAACCAGAAATACTGAATGAAGTGACACTCCACCATGATAATGCCCACCCAAATTCTGCTAGACTGACAAAAGACACTACACAGGAGCTGGGTTGGGAAATCATTCGCACTGCTCTTCTCTGTATATGTTCAATATCCCCTGTTAGTCCTAGTTGGTACAGGTCCCACACACTTGAGCAGTTTTCCAGAATGGGTCACACAAGTGATTTGTAAGCAATCTCTTTTGTAGACTGAATGCACTTCCACAGTATTCTACCAATAAACCAAAGTCTACCCCTGCCTTGCCCACACCTGAGTCTATGTGATAATTCCATTTCATATCCCTACAAAATGTTACACCCAGGTATTTGTAAATGTTGACCTATAACTATGACTCACTGAGATTATAGTCATAGGATACTTTCCCCCCCCCCCCCCCCCCCCCCCCAGTTTGTGAAGCACACCGTTTTACAGTTCTGAACATATAAAGCAAGTTGTCAATCTTCACACCACTTTAAAATTTTATCAAGATCTGACTGAATATTTATGCAGCTTCTTACACACAGTATTTCAGTACAGATAACTGCATCATCTGCAAAAAGTCTGAAGTTATTATTAATATTGTCTGCAGCATCATTAATATACAACATGAACAGCAAAGGCCCCAACGCACTTCCCTGGGGCACACCCAAACTTACTTTTACATTTGACAATGACATTCCATCCAAGATAACATGCTGCATTCTCACTATCAAAAAGTCCTCAACCCAGTTACAAATTTCACTTGATACCCCATACAATCAAACTTTTCACAATAAATGTATGTGTGGAGTGAGTCAAATCCTTTTTCGAAATCAAGAAATACTGCATCTACTGACTGCCTTGATCCAAACCTTTCAGTATGTCATGTGAGGAAAGTGCGAGTTGAGTTTCAGGTGATCGATGTTTTCAAAATCCATTATGGTTAGCAAGGAGGAAGTGGTCATTCGATTCAAGATAATGACTTGTCTTTGAGCTCAGAATATGTTTCAATATTCTGCAACAAATCGATGTCAATGAACAATGGTTTTGTTTCGTTTTGTTTTAGGGTGCAAAAAACAACTGGGGACTATACATCAGTCCCAATCGACGTAACAGAAGACAGCTAAAACAGGCACGTGGAAAAAGGGCTAAAAAAGACACCATACAAAAATGAAGGTCCAAAACTAAAAATTAAATGGCCTTCTCCATAATGCTTTGACGGATGAAAATGGTAAACGCGATTGAGAGCCCACGCTTCATTTGCTGAAATGGCCAATAACTCACACTGCAAACCCAAGTGGGAACGTAAACTGTTAAAAAAATGGGCATTCCATCAGGAAGTGGCGGACAGTTAAAACTTGGGTGCAATGTGTACAAAGAGGTGGGGTAGCGCCACTTACCAAATGATGATGGCTAAAAAGGCAGTGCCCAATACACAGCCTAGTTAAAATGACCTCCACCTGGCACCGCTGGGAGAGGTTTAATAAGCCGGAGCTTATTCCCATGAAGGGAGGACCATTGGCGATGCCAAAGGCATACCACCTCCCGACAGACAGCAACAAAGAGATCATCGGAGGAAATATAGGAATTCGCGGGCTGTGGTACGAGGACTGCAGCCTTGGCAGCAACGTCAGCAGCCTGGTTTCCTGGCAGACCGATATGACCAGGAACCCAAACAAACAGCACACTGGCTCCACCAAAAGTGAGCAAGGGCACTGAGCGAGTCTGAGCAGAGGACACAATTGAAAAGGTTGTCTCACCGTATGTAATCCATTGCCTGATACAGGGCGAAGAGCTTGGCTGTAAATACTGAGCAGTGTGCTGGAAGCAGATATCAAAAGACACGAGTGCCAATGATGAAGGCACACCGACGGCCAGTCTGAGAGCCATCAGTGTATACAAAGGTACTATTACAAAGTTCCATGCGAAGGTCGTGAAACTGAAGGTGATAGACCGAGGCTGGAGTAGTGTCCTTAGGAGGCGAATGAAGGCCAACATTAACATGGGCTGCTTCACGAAGCCAAGGTGGTGAAAGGTTCACCTCACCGGGAAAGTTGCAGGTAGTGTGAAGTTAAGCCACCGTAGCAAGTGCCGAAAGCAGATTCCAGGAGGTAACAAAAGAGGGACGTGCCCCATAATGGCGATGAAAGGAATCATCAAAGAAGGAGGCATAGGATAGGTGGCCACGCATGGCAGACAAACAGCAAGCATACCTGCTGAGGAGAAAGTCATGGCGGTAGGACAGTGGTAGTTCAGCAGCTTCAACATACAGACTCTCAACCGGGCTGGTATGAAAGGAGCCTGTGGCCTAATGGGTGCCACAGTGTTGAATAGTGTTGAGACAGTGAAAGACGGATGGACGTGCAGATGCATAAACAAAGCACCTGTAGTTTAGTTTCGAATGGACAAGGGACCAGTACAAACAGAGCAGGGTGGTCCCATCGGCACCCCAGGAAGTACCATTGAGGACACACAGGATACTGAGGAACCACATACAGTGGGCTGCCAGGTAAGATACATTGGAGGACCAAAAGTGTCTCCTATCAAGCATGAGCCCCAAGAATTTCGTAGTTTCAATGAACAGAAGGGCAACAGGCCCAAGATGTAAAGATGGTGAGAGAAACCAACTGTGTCACCAGAAACTCATACAAACTGTTTTGTCAGAGGAAAAGCGAAAGCCATTGTCAATACTCCAGGAGTAAAGATGATAAAGACACCACTGGAGACACCACTCAGTGAGACAGGTAAATGGAGAACTGTGATAGATGGCAAAATCGCCTAGAAAAAGGGAGCCAGAGATGCTCGGGGGGAGACAGGCCATTATAGGGTTAATGGTGATAGCAAAGAGGACGACGCTCAGGACAGAAACCTGAGACACACCGTTTTCCTGGCTAAAGGTGTTCGACAAGGCAGAACCCAAACACACCTTGAAAACTCAGTCTTCTAAAAATGCCTGAAGGAAACAGGGAAGGTGGCCACCGAAGCCCCATGTGTAAAGAGTACAGAGGATCCCAGTTCTCCAGCAGGTGTCGCAGGCCTTCTCCAAATCAAAAAATACAGCCACAGTCTGGGATTTCTGCAGAAAACCATTCATGACATGGGTGGACAAAGTAACAAGATGGTCAACTGCAGAAAGCCGCGCTCAAAATCCACACTGTGCATTCATCAGTAAATTGAGAGACTCTAGCCACCATACCAGCCAGGCATGAATCATACGTTCCTCCTTGCAAACGCAGCTGGTAAGAGAGGTGGGGCGGTAGCTGGAAGGAAGGTTTTTGTCCTTACCGGGCTTAGATATGGGTATGACAGTGGCTTCATGCCAGCGTCCGGGAAATATGCCCTCTGCCCAGATGCAGTTGTACATGTTAAGCAGTAAGTGCTTGCCCACAAGAGAAAGGTGCTGTAACATCTAAATGTGGATGGCATCTGGCCCTGGGGTGGGGGATCGGTACGAACTGAGAGCATGATATAGTCCCCTCATAGTAAAGGCGGCATTGTAGCACTCACGATTCGGAAAAGAGAAAGGTATCGCCCAGTCTCCTCCATTCGCTTCCGATGGAGGAAGCCATGGTGATAGTGGTAAGAGATTGAAACTTCCCCAAAATGGCAGCCCAAGGTGATGGAGATAGCAATAGGGTCAACAATAACATCTTAGTTACTGTCAGGCCGGAAATTAGGAAACGGATCTTGGTCCCAGAGAGCCATTGGAAGTTGGCCCATACGACAGAGGAAGGGCTGGCACTGTTAAAAGAACTAGTGAATGAAATCCAGCTAGCTCTTTTGCTATCCAACATGATGACACTTTGCACGCATCTGTTTATAATTAATGCAGTTTGCCATCATAGGATGGCAGTTAAAAACGTGGAGAGCAAGTCTCCGTGTGCGAATTGTGTCACGGCATGCCTCAGTCCACCAAGGGACTGGGACACAACTTGGTAAAGAGGAAGTGCGAGGAATGGAACGTTCTGCAGAAGTAAGGATAACGTTTGTGAGAGATTCCACCTGATCGTCACAACTGGGCAAATCTTTTTCTTCGAAGGATACCAAGGAGGAGTAAAGTTGCCAGTCAGCCTTAGTAAGCTGTCATTTGGGCGTGCATGACAATGGGGTAGGAGTCAACAAACAGAAAGCACACGGGAAATGGTCGCTTGAGTAGGTGTCAAAACTAATGGACCACTCAAGATTATGGGCAAGCTGGGCAGTGCATAAAGATAGGTCCAAATGGGAATAGGTGTGCAAGGAGTCGGTCGCAAAGGAAAGTGGGTGCTCCAGAGTTAAGGCAGAATTGGTTAAGTTTGTTAAGAAGGTCAGCCAAGAGGGCATCTCTCTGAAAGGTCCTGGAAGAATGCCAAAGAGGATGATGTGCATTAAAATCACCAAGTAGCAAAAATGGGGGAGGTAGCTGCCCAATAAGCTGAAGGAAGTCTGCCCTTGTGACATCAAATGATGGAGGGACGTAAATGGTACAGATGGGAAAAGGCGAATTGCTACAGCTTGAAGATGGGTAGTCAGGGAGATGAGTTGACTGCGAATGTCATCCCATATGAGCAGCATGACGCCCCCATCAAATAAAATGCTGATCTCAGGGAGAGAGTAAAAACGAATCAGTAGAAATGTGAAAGCTCACAGCATTTGTGAGGGCACACTTTTGTTTCCTGAAGGCAGAGTATAAGGGGATACTGCGATGCTAAAAGCAGCCGTAAATCCTCTTTGTGGGATCGAAGGCCACGAATGTTCCATTGGAGGGCAGTCATGATTAGGAAGAGATGTAGGGGTGTCACCTCAGGAGCTGCCAAGTGAGAGCCAGTGAAGAGTCACTACTACAGGGCACAGAAGCAGGAGGATCCTGCTCCATGGGATCCACAGAAGCATCGGCTTGCTTGTGCGGTCGATCTGTGGAGTCCAATATCGAAAACCAGCTGGTGGTGTGCACCAGCGACACAGAGGCTGGTCCGGCTAAGATATCACGTGACAACACCGTCGAAAAGGATCTTCGAGTCGGCGAAGGAGAAGACCATTTGCCTTTGGTGGACTTCTTCAAGCCTTTCTGGCTAGAGGAAGACTCTGGTGTTGTTCGGCTGGAGGGACAGAGGAAGTCTTCACGGGAGTACTCCTCCTGTCCTTTCTGGCCTACTGGTTGTGTAGCTGGTAGCTTCACCCCTCGAGATGAGAGTTTGGTGGCTTGTTGCACAGCTGGACGGGGGATGGCAATGCTACCTTGACACTGGGCGATTTCACAACCTCAGAGCTGAATTGGAGGTCACATGTCTGCGTGGCCATTTCCTTCATGGAGTGAGGGGTAACTAGAACAGAACTATAGGTGCCAGATGAGAGAACGCAGGGTTTGTGACTAGCCAATAATTTGTGAGTGCTGGGTAAGGCACTTTTTGGACACCCCACTCATCAAGATACATGGGAAAATCTCGAGAGGCGGCAGCATGGCTGCCACTGCAGTTGACACAGCGGGGAGGAGGTGGACAATCGCCCTTGTGCGCATCCCTATTGCAGGTTATAGATTTGGCTGGGTGCTGACAAGACATTGTAGTGTGGTTGAAATGAAGCTGGTAGCAGTGCATCAGGTTCAGAATGTACGGCTGGAGTGTGATAATTTCCTACCCGACGGGAGGCCCTAGCCATACGGCATTTCCATTTCCATAGCCTGCTCTGATCTTGGACGGAAGCACCACTATATCAAAGGTGAGAAAAAGAGTGTGGGTGGGCACCAGTGAAGAATCTACCTTTTTCATTACACGATGGATGGCAATGACACCCTGATCAGACAGGTAAGATTGGATTTCAGCCTCGGTTAGACAGTCGAGCAGCCTGGTGTAAATTACACCACAGGAAGAATTCAAAGTTCTATGGGCCTCAACATGAACAGGGTAGCCATGGAGAAGCAAGGCCGCAAGCAGTTGTTGTGCTTGAGAATCGGAAGTAGTCTCCAAAAGCAAAGTGCCGTTCTGTAAAGGAGAGCAGGATTTCACAGGGCCGGCAATTGCATCAATACCTTTCTGGATAATAAACAGATTTACTGTGATGAAGGACTGACCATCTACAATAAGAGAGACCATGAGGAACTGTGGTGCAGCAGGAAGGGTCTTTGAATTATTAGCCTCATTACGTTTACATTTTGTAGATGTTGACTGGGAAGACAATTGACTCACTGCGAGAAAGTCCCCCATGATTGTATGTTTCCGATGGTGCGCTCCTTCCAACTGGAGGGCCCCCTTCACAAGGGGGCGCACCCGCCTTAGGCGATTGTTCACACCTTAAGTCACACCTCAAGTCACACCTCCCTAACACCTGACAGAGGGACCAATCGGCAATTTGGGAAGGTTGCCCCTCCCTGGGCTTGGCCTGTACCAAGGGGTACGTGCAAACCCTGCATGTTAACCTGGGGCTGGGAATTACGCATTACCCAGTCACCTCTTACGCATCAGATGTGTGGGCTCGCCTTCAGGAGCACACCGGGAGGAAGAAGAAAAAGAGGAACCTCAAATGCCGAAGTGGAGGAACAAAGAAGGGAAAAGGAAGCAAAAAACAAAGGTGAGACTGTTGTTATGTCAGTGACAGACAATGCAGAACATTTCCAATAACACCCCAGACATGTTCCCCAAGGGAGGGGAAAAAGAATAGCAAGAGGATGGACATGCAGCATGGAAGGGAAAAAATGCTGCGAAGGCTGGGGCCCCGTGGTAGCCAAGCACAAACCCGCCAAAGAGTTATGAGTCCCCTGGGGGGTCTCCCACGCTTGCTGTAGATGGCTGTGATCTGTGCTTTCTTCCAACTACTGGGTATGGTTTTTTTGTTCGAGGGTTCTATGGCAGATTACAGTTAGAAGAGGGGCTAACTCAGCAGAACCATCACACAAATATTGGATCATCTCTGTAGCAGTAAAAAAGTAACAAGAGTACTGGAGGAAAAAGATAGATATGTAATGAAAAGAAGAATTACTGGGTGATGGAAAAGAAGGAAAAATGTGAAACAGTGGCAAGTTTTGGGAAAGCAAAAGTGTTAAGTGGAAAACCAATGAATCCCTATGCACCGGCTTAGTTTAAATGGCTTCACAATGTCCAAAATTGAAAGAAAGGAGACCTTAACATAAATGAAGAAAACAGACTAAAAGAAGTATAGTGAAGCCCAGCTTTTACATTTTTCAAGTGACTTCAAAAACAAAAGGTGTAAAATGTGGGAAAATGAAAAATGTGGGAAATAATGTTTAAGCTATAAAAGTTACTCGTATATATATATGATACTCACTTGCATTTTCACACTTTTTCTATGATAATGATGACTGGTTTATGGGGTGCTCAACTGCACTGTCATCAGCGCCCATACAAAGTCCCAATTTTTACACAGTCCATTTTTTTTTTTTGCCGCCCAATCTAGCCACTATCAAAAAAGATGGTGATGATGAAGAAATGGTGAGGACAACACAAACACGCAGCCCTGGGCAGAGAAGATCCCCAACCCAGCCGGGAATCGAACCCAGGACCCTGTGGATCCTCCAGACGCAGAAACACTAGCCACTAGACCACAAGCTGTGGATGCACTTTATGTATGATATATGTACATAATAGGCATCAAAATATTTATCAGAGACTTGTTTATTATCTAGTAAAGGTTTATTACTTAATGAAAACTGCTGATGTAACCGGAACTGATAACTGCCTGGGAAGCAGGAATGTTTGAGTCAATTTTATACGTCATAATCGATGTTCTTGGAAAGCCTGCAGCTGTCATTCATTATTTAAATAATGAAACACTGCACCAGTTACCTTTTTTTCCATATTTAGCATGATGAGTTTAAAGATTTTTTTCTCATTCATCAAATGCAAATATGTACATAAGTATTTTGTGTGGTGTTTGCATAAGTGTTGTCCCGTGCCTCTTACACTGTAATCATCTTTTCGAGGTTATCAGATAATGTACCTCCTCAGTTACGTAGAAAACCACACACACACACACACACACACACACACACACACACACACACACACACACACAACTATCACTCAAATTGTTTGTCTGCGTAACATAAAAAATGTTACTTCCGTAAATGGTACCCTTGACAACGACAATAAATTCTCGAAACACTTTTTACTCAGCATGAAAAATTACATAATTAGTGATGTATTTAAACCAAACACATCGGGGCAATGTAAAGTGAGTGGTGGTCTCAACTAGCACTACAAGTGCCCAAATGCCGAAATATGCTGAATATGATTCGACGAAGGTGTTACGATAACCATAACAAACTGCATATACACAGTAGAGACAGTTTGCAAATGGTTGTGGTTTGTAATGATATCTTTATTTGAAGGAACCTATTTACTCCCATCAGCCACAACGCCGAGTAAAGCTTGGCAGCAGCATGAATTATTGTAACTTTTACACACTTACCAGCTCAGATCCACTGAGTACAGTGCACTGGTGTCAAGAAATTTGACCACGTAATGTCTGTAAACACTACTTGATGGCCAACATCATGCCAGCATCGTTTTCTGTCACCGTTTTCTCCATGAACATTTTTAGTAATGTGTAAATTACGGGAAAATTACAAATATGCTGACACAAAATCTGGTTTGAATTAACATTATGGACAAAGGAAATTTGAAGGGAACGATAAAAAATATTGTAAACTGTGGGAAATTGTTAATTCCAGGAACATAAAAGCAGGGTTATACTGTATTTTCACTATTACCATTTTTGTCTAAAGAAGGTGAATTAAAAATGGACATAGAGACAGGCTGTCTTTGTTGAACAGAATTAAAATACATACCTGTTGCTTGTTCTGGGTTTCAAGCTGAGAAACTTCTTGCTTGAGCTGCTCACGCTCTGTCTTTAATCGCTTCCATTCCTCTGGTGCCACTTTGTTTGCTCTTTCAATTAAAGCACTTACACGTTGACGCAGGCGTCCTGTTTCTGCACGTAAAGTTGTGTTTTCTGCTTCAAGTGCAGATGCCTGGTTAGTTAAATGAGATCTCTCTTTACGGAGTGGCCCAAGTTCCGACTCTAAAGCTTCAGCTTTAGTCTTCAGTATTTTAATTTCCTTTGAGAGCTCATCTCTTTCTGCTCTCAGGGCCACATTACTGTCTGTTATGGCATTTAAAGTTTCAAGCTGAAAATAAAATTACTAACGTGAATAACATAGGATAAATCACATAAAAATAATATAGCTCAATCACTTGTATAAAACTCGAGTACCTGTCAGAACTCACTGTAAAGATGACACAATGAGTTGCAGACAGGCACAATGAATGGCTCTTATATATTTAGTTTTCTTCAGGGGGGAGGGGAGGAACACACACACATGTACAAGAGCCTGCACACCAAACACACATAAATGCCGTATCTGACAGCTCGAACAGGAATGTGGTCCAAGTTGCCAGAGATGGCAGTCTGTGAGTGTGTGTGTGTGTGTGTGTGTGTGTGTGAGAGAGAGAGAGAGAGAGAGAGAGAGAGAGAGAGAGAGAGAGAGAGAGACCTATCCTTCTCATAATACTGCTGATACTTCAACTTGGAGTTTCCATTCTTTGATTTTGTCTGAACACATTGTCAGAAATCAACTTCTGTATGACTTTTCTTTCACAGCATATTGAATTCTACACAGCAACTGACAACTAGAGACCATGTATATTACACCGAACTTGGTGACATAAAATTTGCGAGAAAAAATTTCCCAGTGGCACAAAATGCATACAGGAAACAGTTTTCTCTCACATAAAATACTGACACAACCACATATGACCAACTACTGTATTTTTGTTCCACTTTTAGGCTCATAAAGTCGTTTTAGAGTCTTTACCCATTGGACTTCCCCCAACTGGGAATAAGAATCCTATAAATAAATCTCTTAAAATGAGCAGTTATAAGCATAGTCCATTTGTTACATTACTGACAAACTTTTGATCAGTAAATGACTTAATCTCAAAACAGCTCTTCGTAAGTCCACATACAACTAGCAACGATTTTTTTAATACTTGCAATTAAAAAAGCCTGGTGTATGCATCTCTAGTAACTACACAATTAAAACATGTCCAAAATACATTCCAATGTTTTCTGAAAAGCACATACAGAGATTTGGAAAGGAAGGTTTAGCATCTGCATGGGCATGACAATGTCACTAAAAAAAACTGTCAGCACACGGTACTGTACAGGCCAATTGTGGTTCAACAACTAACTGAGGAGCAGAACACCACTAAAGGAAACAAAAATTCATCGTGCAAGTCAATCTATGGGAAAGCGGAAAATCTGAAACTGCTTGGAGATCTGCACGAGAATAAACACAACGCACAGCAGATGCAGGCAGCTGACAACTGTGAACACAGGAATGGAACATCATACAAGGCAAAAGACTAAGTCCACGGTAGTTGATCTCAGAACTAAAAATGTCCCACCTGGTTTACTGCCATCCACAGGTTAACATTTCATCAGTGGGTCAACCAATACCATGTGTTGCTCCCCCCCCCCCCCCCCCTCATGCCAGTTGTCAGCACTATCCTGCTACGATAACCACACCACCTTATTTGACTCTATTGCAATAATTTCCGCCAATGCGGTTACGGATTGGAAACACTATTAGAGCTTATTCAAGGTGCTAATTTTACTCCATCAAAATATTTCTGCAAGAGTTCCAGGCTTCAGAGGTAGAACACCCAAATTTGTTTAAACCAATTTTTGTTGTATCATGAGAAGTTTTGCGCTGGTTTTTACTAACAGGCGCACATGAATTGTACTGAGATGCCACACTATCACTTACTAGTAAAACTTTTTAGTTGAATTGAGGCTGAAAACGAGATAAACACAAAACAGAAGAGTTGTGGGTTTATTGCTTAAGGATCAATATACATTCTTCACACATTGGTGCAGGATCGTTTTGGGGGAAATCCCTCACCCTTCCCCTGCAAATCCCAGGAATCATTTAGGGGCTTTCCCCCCTGCTCTCTTGCCCCACTCCCAAAGAGTTCTTGGGAAAGATGGGGAGAGGGGGAAGGGGGCAAACTTTCTCCATAGCCCCGCCCGAAAGATTTGCGAGAGATTCCTCCTCGACACCCCCCCCCCCCAACATGTCATCTTTTAAGCATATGTTTTTAGGATACATTACTGTTTCGATTGTCTGCAAGTTTTTACAACTACATCTACAAGGGGCGTTTGAAAAGTCCGTGCAAAAATAAAAACTACTTACTTGTTTGGAGTAAACCTTTTTTATTTTTCGATAGACATAGTCTGCTTTTAGACTTATACACTTTGTCTAACGCTGTTTTAACTTTTTCATCTCTTCCAAATAATAGCAGTTGTCGAAGTCCAAAATCGCTATTAGTTGCTGCAATCACCTCTTCGTTTGAATAAAATCTTTGTCCTGCCAGCCATTTCTTCAAATTGGGGAATAGGGGGGGATGTAAAACGAGTTGGAATCCTATTTCCAATAATTCTGCGAACACAATTGCTGAGGCGTGTCCTGGTGCATTGTCGTAACAGAATAGGACTTTTTTGCCGTCCAATCGCCAGTGTTTTTCTTGCAGGTCTGTTTTCAAAGAGTCCAATAACGATGAATAATATTCACCTGTAATAGTTTTACCCTTTTCCAGATAGTTGATGAGGATTATCCCTTGTGAATCCCAAAAGACAGTCACCATAACTTTTACGGCCGAAGGAATGCTCCTTGCCTTTTTTGGTACAAATTCTCCCTTGGTAACCCATTGTTTAGATTGTTGTTTGGTCTCAGGAGTAAAGTAATTTATCCATGTTTCATCCACAGTGACGAAATGATGCTTAAAGTCCAGCAGATTCTTCCTGAACAGCTGCGAACCATCCTTACAACACTTCACACGATTCAATTTTTGGTCAAGAGTGAGCAATCGCGGAACCCATCTTGCGGATAGCTTTCTCATGTCCAAATGTTTATGCAAAATAATATGTGCCCATTCATTCGAGATTCCCACAGCACTAGCAATGTCACGCACTTTAACTCTTCTGTAACTCATCACCATATCATGGATTTCATCAATGATTTCTGCAGTCTTAACTTCCACAGGGCATCCAGAACGGTCAGCATCACTTGTGCCCATATGGCCACTCCGAAAATTTTGAAACCACTTATAAACTGTTCTAATTGAAGGTTCAGAGTCACCGTAATGTTTATCAAGCTTCTCTTTAGACTGCTGATGTGTTTTGCCTTTCATAAATTAATGTTTAGTAACCACTATACGAAATTCTTTTTCGTCTATTGTTTGACAATCACTCGACTTCCTTGATTCGCACACACCGGTGGTACTATCTCACGGACTTTGCACGGACTTTTCAAATGCACCTCATACACAAATATTCTGTTATTCACAATTAAGTGACCTGCAGAGGTTCACTGACCCACCTTAAAGCTATTTCACTACCGTAACACTCTTTGACAGCATGTGTGAAAAACAAAATTTTAAATTTCCTGTGTGAGATCCAATTTTTCTTATTTTATTACAATGATGATTTCTCCCTACACAGGTGGGCACAAACAGAATATTTTCACATTCAGAAGAGAAAATTAGTGACTGAAATTTCATGATAAGATCCTGCTTCAATGAAGAGCTCCTTTGTTTCAATACCTGCCACCACAATTCGCTCACCATACCCCTGGCTCTTTCCTCCTATTTCATGATAACACAAAATGAGCTGCCCTTCTTTGAACTTATCTGACACCCTCTGTCAGTCCTAGCTGATGCAGATACCACATCACACAGCAATACTCCAGGAAAGAACAGAGAAGCATAGTACAGACAGTCTCTTATCTGCTGAATTTTTTAAATGTTCTGCCAATATATTTTAGTCTTTGGAACACTTCCCCTGCAAAATTATCTATGGTACTAATCCAATTTAAGATATTCATAATTGTAATCCCTAGGTATTTAGTTGAATTCACAGCCTTCAGACTTTATACTTTTCATTATTTAGACTCAATTGCCACTTTCTGCACCATATAGATTAGGGTCTAAATAATTTTGCAATTGGTTATGATCATATGAAAACTTTCCAAACTTTAAAAACAGCATCATCTGCAAACAATCTAAGAGGGATGCCCAGATGTCTCCTAAACCTTTTATACTGATCAGTAGAGATCAGATTATATGCATAATAAAAACCTTAAAATATGCATAAAAAATGCTTAAAGTGCATGAAAAGTGTTGAAATATACAAGATCAAATAATAAAAAAACATGGTAGTCACTGCGTGCATTCTATCTCAAACTTGAACCTGTGCATATAAATAACGAGGAAGAGCGTTGGCCTCACAAAAAAATCGGTAAATTTAGAATGTTGGTATCATTTTCTGAATACTTTCTGGTAGAGGTAACGAAAGGGGCCTTTCTGGGATTATTTTATAAAATGTGTAAAATGGGGACACAGACCATGTTTCAACAATAGTTCCTTCTTTGCTATTGTTGTCGGCAACAAACGAATGCAATGTGACTGAGTTGCGAATGGACACAGGCAGACAGTGTTTGTTGGTAATGAGGATCACCCTGTGGCTAAACATGTCTTGGTGCACGGCCAGCACATCTTGGCACAGTGTTACACCGTCCGGGTTATCTGGATACTTCCCACCAACACCAACCTATCCGAACTCCGGAGATGGGAACTTGCTCTTCAATATATCCTCTCTTCCCGTTACCCACCAGGCCTCAACCTCCGCTAATTTCAAGTTGCCGCCACTCATACCTCACCTGTCATTCAACAACATCTTTGCCTCTGCACTTCCGCCTCGACTGACATCTCTGCCCAAACTCTTTGTCTTTAAATATGTCTGCTTGTGTCTGTATATGTGTGGATGGATATGTGTGTGTGTGCGCGCGCGAGTGTATACCCGTCCTTTTTTCCCCCTAAGGTAAGTCTTTCCGCTCCCAGGATTGGAATGACTCCTTACCCTCTCCCTTAAAACCCACATCCTTTCGTCTTTCCCTCTACTTCCCTCTTTCCTGACCAAGCAGCCGTTGGTTGCGAAAGATAGAATTTTGTGTGTATGTTTGTGTGTCTGTCGACCTGCCAGCACTTTCATTTGGTAAGTCACATCATCCTGCTCCCGGGATTGGAATGACTCCTTACCCTCTCCCTTAAAACCCACATCCTTTCGTCTTTCCCTCTCCTTCCCTCTTTCCTGACCAAGCAGCCGTTGGTTGCGAAAGATAGAATTTTGTGTGTATGTTTGTGTGTCTGTCGACCTGCCAGCACTTTCATTTGGTAAGTCACATCATCTTTGTTTTTAGATATATTTTTCCTACGTGGAATGTTTCCCTCTATTATAATCATATCATTAATTTGGACCCAACAATTACATTTGTTATTGTCGCTGTTGCATTTCGAAATCTTTCCTGTCGTCTTATTTTCTCTTTCTGTTTTTACCAGTAGTCTCACTTTGTATTCACCTTCCCCTTTTTACCGTAATCTACTATACAATTTTATCCCGCCTATATATACTCAATAATACGTAACCCACTTCCAAACCATAACCAAAAAAATTTATTTTCCGCTTTCAACACTACCGCTGCTATAAAATCCACCGTTTCTAGTTCAATAACAGATGCTTTCATGTATTAAACAACCATTTCAGCCAGTTCTAATAACTTTCACTTTATTTCCACTTCCGTTTTTCGCACATCACTGATCATTTTTAGCTGCTCCCCACAGGTTTTAACGTCATTATTTCTTCGTCAGACAATTGTTAGCCCCATTTTCGTAATCTTTCACCACAACACCACTCCTTTTAATACATTTACACGTTTTTTCGAAATTTTCCCAAATTTCTCCGTCCTTTAACGTGTTTTAGTGGCAACACAACCACCTAACCTTTATACTGTCTACCAACCCAAGTTCACCACAGGATCAACTTAACCAACACTTTTTCGCCTTTTTTCATACCAGATCTCCAGTTGCGTTCTAGTTCACCTTTATCTCTCCCCATATATTTTTATCTTTCATTTCAACCTCATGTTACACTTTCCACCTTCTAATACCATGTCACCCTCACAACACCCCCACAACGACCCCATTAAGTTTTATTTACATTCCCTCCGCAAACATGCCCTCATCCTAGCCAGATTACGCTCCCATATTTTATTTTCTCAGGCTTGTCTGACATTTGGCATTACCCCCAAAGGCCTCACACTTAAAGTTCCCATCTCTGGCTGCAACCCTTCTTTCCATCAGTCCCTATACCAGTTCCAAACTGAACAATCCATTGCCCTCACCCACCTAATCCTTCACCTACACATCAGCTCAGCCAACGAACACACCCGTCAACTCCTATCCTTAATAAAAGTCCTCAATTTTTCCTCTCCCACATCCACACCGGCTGTTCAGAGCACCCTCCTACAGGCCAACCGCAAATTAGAACAGCATGCCACCCTCCACCTCAAAAAACTATCCAATCTCCTTGTTTCCCACCTCCGGAAAGGCAACTCACTCACCCTTCACAACCTTTCCAGCAAACCTCAACCTCCTCTCATTGCACACAAACCCAGTCTCTCCCATCTACTCAATCTCCCACTTCCAGCTCCACTCCCTCCAAAACCTCAAAATTTCAATCAACGCAATCTGGAACCACAACACCCTAATTCAGTAGTTAACCTTTCCTCCAAACCTCTCTCCCAATCCGAAACCTCTGTCCTATCCAAAGGCCTCACCTTCAGCCCCACTCCCAGATTCAACCAAACAGCCCTCGTCAAAGATTTACTGTCCTACACTCTTACTCTCTGCTGGAAGTATCACTTTGCCACGAAGAAAAATGATCCTAATCCTACTCCTAATGATCCAACTCCCCAAGACACTATCCAAATTGAACCCTGCCTGGAACAGTTCCGTCCTCCGTCACAGCGGGACCCACCTCCTCTTCCTCAAAATCACCCTCTCCAAACCTTCCACGAATTTCTGACTTCCAGCCTTGCCTCTCAATCCTCCTTAAAAAACCTTAATCCTACTCCCAACATCACCACTGCTGAAGCCCAAGCTATCCGTGATCTGAAGGCTGACCGATCCATTGTCATTCTTCCGGCAGACAAGGGTTCCACGACCGTGGTACTTGATCGTCGGGAGTATGTGGCTGAGGGACTGCGTCAGCTTTCAACCAACACTACATACAAAGTTTGCCAAGGTAATCCCATTCCTGATGTCCAGGCGGAGCTTCAAGGAATCTTCAGAACCTTAGGCCCCCGACAAAACCATTCAGCTGACTCCATCAACCTCCTGACCCCACCGACACCCTGCATCCCTAACTTCTACCTTCTTCCCAAAATTCATAAACCCAACCATCCCGGCCGCCCCATTGTAGCTGGTTACCAAGCCCCCACAGAGCGTATCTCTGTCTACGTAGATCAACACATTCAACCCATTACATGCAGTCTCCCATCCTTCATCAAAGACACCAACCACTTTCTCTAATGCCTGGAATCCTTACCCAATCTGTTACCCCCGGAAACCATCATTGTAAGCATTGATGCCACTTCCTTATACACAAATATTCCGCACGTCCAGGGCCTCGCTGTGATGGAGCACTTCCTTTCACGCCGATCACCTGCCACCCTACCTAAAACCTCTTTCCTCATTACCTTAGCCAGCTTCATCCTGACCCACAACTTCTTCACTTTTGAAGGCCAGACATACCAACAATTAAAGGGAACAGCCATGGGTACCAGGATGGCCCCCTCGTACGCCAACCTATTCATGGGTCGCCTAGAGGAAGCCTTCTTGGTTACCCAGGCCTGCCAACCCAAAGTTTGGTACAGATTTATTGATGACATCTTCATGATCTCGACTCACGGTGAAAAAGAACTCCAGAATTTCCTCTCCAACCTCAACTCGTTTGGTTCCATCAGATTCACCTGGTCCTACTCCAAATCCCATGCCAGTTTCCTTGATGTTGACCTCCACCTGTTCCAATGGCCAGCTTCACACGTCCGTCCACATCAAACCCACCAACAAGCAACAGTACCTCCATTATGACAGCTGCCACCCATTCCACATCAAACGGTCCCTTCCCTACAGCCTAGGTCTTCGTGGCAAACGAATCTGCTCCAGTCCGGAATCCCTGAACCATTACACCAACAACCTGACAACAGCTTTCACATCCCGTAATTACCCTCCCGACCTGGTACAGAAGCAAATAACCAGAGCCACTTTCTCATCCCCTCAAACCCAGAACCTCCCACAGAAGAACCACAAAAGTGCCCCACTTCTGACAGGATACTTTCTGGGACTGGACCAGACTCTGAATGTGGCTCTCCAGCAGGGATACGACTTCCTCAAATCCTGCCCTGAAATGAGATCCATCCTTCACGAAATCCTCCCCACTCCACCAAGAGTGTCTTTCCGCCGTCCACCTAACCTTCGTAACCTGCTAGTTCATCCCTATGAAATCCCCAAACCACCTTCCCTACCCTCAGGCTCCTATCCTTGTAACCGCCCCCGGTGTAAATCCTGTCCCATGCACCCTCCCACCACCACCTACTCCAGTCCTGTAACCCGGAAGGTGTACACGATCAAAGGCAGAGCCACGTGTGAAAGCACCCACGTGATTTACCAACTGACCTGCCTACACTGTGATGCATTCTATGTGGGAATGACCAGCAACAAACTGTCCATTCGCATGAATGGACACAGGCAGACAGTGTTTGTTGGTAATGAGGATCACCCTGTGGCTAAACATGCCTTGGTGCACAGCCAGCACATCTTGGCACAGTGTTACACCGTCCGGGTTATCTGGATACTTCCCACCAACACCAACCTATCCGAACTCCGGAGATGGGAACTTGCTCTTCAATATATCCTCTCTTCCCGTTACCCACCAGGCCTCAATCTCCGCTAATTTCAAGTTGCCGCCACTCATACCTCACCTGTCATTCAACATCATCTTTGCTCTTCACTTCCGCCTCGACTGACATCTCTGCCCAAACTCTTTGTCTTTAAATATGTTTGCTTGTGTCTGTGTATGTGCGGATGGGTGTGTGTGTGTGTGTGTGTGCGAGTGTATACCCGTCCTTTTTTCCCCCTAAGGTAAGTCTTTCCGCTCCCGGGATTGGAATGACTCCTTACACTCTCCCTTAAAACTCACATCCTTTTGTCTTTCCCTCTCCTTCCCTCTTTCCTGATGAGGCAACAGTTTGTTGCGAAAGCTTGAATTTTGTGTGTGTGTTTGTGTGTCTATCGACCTGCCAGTGCTTCTTTCGTTCGGTAAGTCACATCATCTTTGTTTTTTTTTATATATATATATAAAAAAAAACAGAGATTCCATGAATTACCGAACGGGAAAGCGCTGGTAGATAGGCACAATAAAAAACACACAAACACACACACAAAATTTCGAGCTTTCGCAACCCCCGGTTGCTTGGTCAGGAAAGAGGGAAGGAGAGGGAAAGATGAAAGGATGTGGGTTTTAAGGGAGAGGGTAAGGAGTCATTCCAATCCCGGGAGCAGAAAGACTTACCTTAGGGGGAAAAAAGGACAGGTATACACTCGCACACACACACCTATCCATCCACAGTTATTCAGACACAAGCAGACATATGTGGAATGTTTCTTTCTATTAGAGGGAAGCATTCCACGTGGGAAAAATATATCCAAAAACAAAGATGATGTGACTTACCAAACGAAAGCGCTGGCAGGTCGATAGACACACAAACAAACACAAACATACACACAAAATTCAAGCTTTCGCAACAAACTGTTGCCTCATCAGGAAAGAGGGAAGGAGAGGGAAAGACGAAAGGATGTGGGTTTTAAGGGAGAGGGTAAGGAGTCATTCCAATCCCGGGAGTGGAAAGACTTACCTTAGGGGGAAAAATGGACGGGTATACACTCGCGCGCGCACACACACACACACACACACATCTCCATCCACACATATACAGACCCCTCTCCTTCCCTCTTTCCTGATGAGGCAACAGTTTGTTGCGAAAGCTTGAATTTTGTGTGTATGTTTGTGTTTGTGTGTCTATCGACCTGCCAGCGCTTTCGTTTGTAAGTCACATCATCTTTGTTTTTGGATATATATATACTGCAAGACATGGTTCCTCTAGCCCATGAAGGATCATGGCACTGAGGTAGAAAAGAGTGGTGACAAATGTTCCAACAGCTCCATTAACTTGTGCTGTATAGCTGCATCTGAGGTTAGACAGATATTAAAAACTGTTACCCTAACTGACAGGTAGGCCCAAACAGCCATAGCTTCCAACACAGTTGTCACTGGCACTTGCTCGGTGATACTGTCAGGTCAGGGTATACGAGTGTGCCGACTTCCCCAGATGCCCTCTTGGCATTACCGTAATTTTTACAGCAGGATGCACAATTTTCAAAAGTAGGGACTTGGGTTTCTAAGAACTACGTCTCCTAAAGAGCCACACCAACTGCAGAGTAAATCGCCATTAATTAACGGAGTTCGGCCAGGTGACAATGTTAGCCATTACAGTTCCATTGGGTAAACATAAAATTGGGATATGAGAAAGTGGCAAAGGGGACAGACAGTATGAATTACTTTGCATCCGAGTCATGCTCCACCTGAATGTGAGAGTCCTTAATCGGTATTAGTAGGTTCATCTTCAGGGGGGATGGGAACTAGATCACCTGGAGCAACAAAATTTTTCAATTTGTGCTTCTTGTCTCTGTAGCTTGTAGCCTTTGACACCGATAGGTGGTAGACTGCTGGTGTGTTTCATCCTGGAAGTGGGGACACTTTGGCACTATTTGTATTCACTGAAGATGACAGAGAAGGGCAAAGCATCTCCAGCTGCACTGACTGGGTGGTTACCGACAGTGCTGTGGGTTTGGAGGTTAAAGTAGCTAACTTCCCCCACCTCCAAATGAAAAACAGGCACTGACATGTGACTAAGAACAGGAATTGCTGTTTGAGACCTTATCATGCTAGGTGTGGATTTGACACAATGTTTGCGAAATATGACGACATATTGATTGGGTAAAGTCTTTCAAATTTTTTCTTAGTGTCTTAATAAGATAAGCAATCAATTGTCTAATATTCCTGGACCATTTTTTCCTTCTTGAATACTGGACTTGTTGGTGAATGAGGTGGTGGTCTTCTGGACAGCTTACACATGTTGTCCTTTCCCACATACCACAAGTGGCCTCGTTAGTACAATGGGAGGACATGTATCAACCTAGCCTCTGGCAGCTGAAACTTACAGTAGGAGGAAAACAGGGTTTAACATCACACCTATAAACAATGACTAACTTTCTCACACAGGGCATTTCCATTGAAGGCAAGGACGAAAGGTCGAGTGTCCACCCTATCATTCTTTAGTCCTCCCCAAATTGTAGCACTTGGTCCCGATGGAAAATGATATCTTGAATCCTATTGAGTGTTTTGAGGAGAGATGGTGACTGGTATATCCCTGAGCTTGTCACAGACCTGAAGGGCCTGTGATTGGTTAGCATTCAAAGTTTTGATCAACAGAGATGCCCTTCTTATTTTCTGTTTTGCAACAAGTTCTTTAAATATATCCTCAATATTTTCAACAAAATACAGTGACTCTGTTGTTGCAGAAGATTCTCCATCATTTCTGAAGAACACAAAGAACTTTGTGAACTATCTACCTCTATTTCTCCTTGCCCAATTCTCATTCTGTGGTGTGGCCAAAGACGGAAATGCCATGGGGTTGTAAGCCTTTGCATTAAAATCTTTCTTTCTATCTGTTGAAACAGCCCTCCTGGCATGGCCATCAGTATGGTTGAGTCCTGCTGGCATGGCCATCAGTATGGGTGAGTCTGATCCATTTCATTGTAGATTAGGCATAGAAGCAATTGTCTGGAGTCCAGTGTCCCTGATCAGAGAGGCGCCTACTCCTCAGCAGACAAGGGGAGATTACAGTTCAGGCATCAGCAGTGCCATCGCTTTGTTGTCAGGGAGCCACAACTGTGAGGATGCATGACAATCCACCACAACAGACTGGTTACAGAGTTAGGTTCTGGGTGCAAAGATAAATCCATTCTAACAGTCGGTTAAACCCTCAAAGTGTACCAAAAGTAATGAAGCAGAAGAGGCAGAGGTAAAGGCTGTGAAATGTGTTAAAACTGACTTGAAACCTAATAATAGCCTTGTCATCAATGTTAAAGTTTGATTACATATAAGACTCCTTTTAGTCATTCTCTTGTGACACGCAAGGAATAACTGTGTGTCTATTTTTGACCCAGATACCACAGAGGAAGACATGAATTTCCAATCAAAGTTCTTTTGCTTAGTGATGACTAGTTAGATCAGGGTCAGCCACATAGTGCAAAGCTTCATGTGTGCGCAGCATGCTGCCTGCATGCTGTTCAGCACTACTTTGTCCTCCTTTGTATAGTGTGACACTTCATTCTGCAGTGTGATGTAACACTTTCTTCCACTATCCAGTATGGTTTATTTTGGTCAGCATGACTTTCTTCAGTTCAGCAGAATCACTGTGTACACTATGTTTATTCTTCATTAATTGTTCGTGGTATGAAGGAAGTTCACAGGCCCACTGACTGTTCGCACAAGAAGAGTAAATCTAGTGATCATTGTCTAAAGGCTTTAAAAATGAATTGGAGTAATAGAGGAGAAGGATGAGAACTCACAATAATCACATAATTGATAGGTACCATAAATACAAAATCAAATAGGGGTAACGCAGGAGTAGGTTTAATAATGAATAATAAAATAGGAGTGCGGGTTAGCTACTACAAACAGCATAGTGAACACATTATTGTGGCCAAGATAGGCACAAAACCCATGCCTACTACAGTAGTACAAGTTTATATGCCAACTAGCTCTGCAGATGATGAAGAAATTGATGAAAGGTATGACGAGATAAAAGAAATTATTCAGGTAGTGAAGGGAGACGAAAATTTAATAGTCATGGGTGACTGGAATTCATCAGTAGGAAAAGGGAGAGAAGGAAACATAGTAGGTGAATATGGATTGGGGGGAAGAAATGAAAGAGGAAGCCGCCTTGTAGAATTTTGCACAGAGCATAACTTAATCATAGCTAACACTTGGTTCAAGAATCATAAAAGAAGGTTGTATACCTGGAAGAATCCTGGAGATACTAAAAGGGATCAGATAGATTATATAATGGTAAGACAGAGATTTAGGAACCAGGTTTTAAATTGTAAGACATTTCCAGGGGCAGATGTGGACTCTGACCACAATCTATTGGTTATGAACTGCAGATTAAAACTGAAGAAACTGCAAAAAGGTGGGAATCTAAGGAGATGGGACCTGGATAAACTGACTAAACCAGAGGTTGTACAGAGTTTCAGGGAGAGCATAAGAGAACAACTGAAAAGAATAGGGGAAAGAAATACAGTAGAAGAAGAATGGGTAGCTCTGAGGGATGCACTAGTGAAGGCAGCAGAGGATCAAGTAGGTAAAAAGAGGAGGGCTAATAGAAGTCCTTGGGTAACAGAAGAAATATTGAATTTAATTGATGAAAGGAGAAAAAATAAAAATGCAGTAAATGAAGCAGGCAAAAAGGAATACAAACGTCTCAAAAATGAGATCGACAGGAATTGCAAAATGGCTAAGCAGGGATGGCTAGAGGACAAATGTAAGGATGTAGAGGCTTGTCTCACTAGGGGTAAGATAGATACTACCTACAGGAAAATTAAAGAGACCTTTGGAGAGAAGAGAACCACTTGTATGAATATCAAGAGCTCAGATGGCAACCCAGTTCTAAGCAAATAAGGGAAGGCAGAAAGGTGGAAGGAGTATACAGAGGGTTTATACAAGGGCAATGTACTTGAGGACAATATTATGGAAATGGAAGAGGATGTAGATGAAGATGAAATGGGAGATACGATACTGCGTGAAGAGTTTGACAGAGCACTGAAAGACCTGAGTCGAAACAAGGCCCCGGGAATAGACAACATTCCATTAGAACTACTGATGGCCTTGGGAGAGCCAGTCATGACAAAACTCTACCATCTGGTGAGCAAGATGTATATGACAGGCGAAATACCCACAGACTTCAAGAAGAATATAATAATTCCAATCCCAAAGAAAGCAGGTGTTGACAGATGTGAAAATTACCGAACTATCAGTTTAATAAGTCACAGCTGCAAAATACTAACGCGAATTCTTTACAGACGAATGGAAAAACTGGTAGAAGCCGACCTCGGGGAAGATCAGTTTGGATTCCGTAGAAATGTTGGAACACGTGAGGCAATACTAACCTTACAACTTATCTTAGAAGAAAGATTAAGAAAAGGCAAACCTACGTTTCTAGCATTTGTAGACTTAGAGAAAGCTTTTGACAACGTTAACTGGAATACTCTCTTTCAAATTCTGAAGGTGGCAGGGGTAAAATACAGGGAGCAAAAGGCTATTTACAATTTGTACAGAAACCAGGTGGCAGTTATAAGAGTCGAGGGGCATGAAAGGGAAGCAGTGGTTGGGAAAGGAGTGAGACAGGGTTGTAGCCTCTCCCCGATGTTATTCAATCTGTATATTGAGCAAGCAGTAAAGGAAACAAAAGAAAAATTCGGAGTAGGTATTAAAATTCATGGAGAAGAAGTAAAAACTTTGAGGTTCGCCGATGACATTGTAATTCTGTCAGAGACAGCAAAGGACTTGGAAGAGCAGTTGAACGGAATGGACAGTGTCTTGAAAGGAGGATATAAGATGAACATCAACAAAAGCAAAACGAGGATAATGGAATGCAGTCAAATTAAGTCGGGTGATACTGAGGGAATTGGATTAGGAAATGAGACACTTAAAGTAGTAAAGGAGTTTTGCTATTTAGGGAGCAAATAACTGATGATGGTCGAAGTGGAGAGGATATAAAATGTAGACTGGCAATGGCAAGGAAAGCATTTCTGAAGAAGAGAAATTTGTTAACATCGAGTATAGATTTAAGTGTCAGGAAGTCGTTTCTGAAAGTATTTGTATGGAGTGTAGCCATGTATGGAAGTGAAACATGGACGATAACCAGTTTGGACAAGAAGAGAATAGAAGCTTTCGAAATGTGGTGCTACAGAAGAATGCTGAAGATAAGGTGGGTAGATCACGTAACTAATGAGGAGGTATTGAATAGGATTGGGGAGAAGAGAAGTTTGTGGCACAACTTGACTAGAAGAAGGGATCTGTTGGTAGGACATGTTTTGAGGCATCAAGGGATCACAAATTTAGCATTGGAGGGCATCGTGGAGGGTAAAAATCGTAGAGGGAGACCAAGAGATCAATACACCAAGCAGATTCAGAAGGATGTAGGTTGCAGTAGGTACTGGGAGATGAAGAAGCTTGCACAGAATAGAGTAGCATGGAGAGCTGCATCGAACCAGTGTCAGGACTGAAGACCACAACAACAACAACCATTAATTTGCATGGAAACAGCATTACAACGCCATGCAGAAAGAACTGAAAGATTTAGTTGACGATGAAATATCTAAAAATTAAAACGATCAACAGGTGATTTACACGGGATTTGTTGTTCTGTACATGAAGCTGCACTGTGTATTAACAGAGTTGCCCCAAGTTTCCCCGAGTGAAACTACCTGATATTTCTCTGATTTCCAGACCAGTTGAATTTTTTCATAATTGTTTCATGTCAAGTAAGTAAAGATACAAGTTGACAAAAAATGTAAGGACTTCTGTATTTCACCCCTGTGTGAGTACTAACATCAACATCTCCTGTAATGAAATGTTTTTAGATGGAGAAAGCAAGTCGAATGGTATCAATGTTGTTATTTTATTTCAATAAAACGAAACACGTTTGGTGACAATTTCCTTGGAGTCGCAAGACAGATTTAAAATACCTTCATTGATTTCAGAAATAACCTCAGAAAAACATAGGCCTCTTAAAAGAAGTGTATAACTCAGAGAAGAGTTGTGTAAAGTAAGACTATAGGAGACTGCCAAAAAAAGGTTGTTTCTATTATGTTTGCTATTGAAGGTTATTACCCACAGTTTCATGTCTATTATTTTACAGGTATTGTGTGAATTTTATTTTGAAAAATATATGGGCACATGGCATAGAAACTGCCAGCGACTGCCACAATTTTCTTCTTATCATCCATACTTTCTGATATATAAATTACTTTTGAAGTGCCAAAATGTACTAGAAATGGCCAAATAAAAACAATATTTGGTCAAAGAAAAACCTATGTTTCTTGTGGAATTTTAAACTACTATATGAGTGAGGGCAATATTATGGAAATGAAAGAGGATGTAGATGAAGATGAAATGGGAGATCACAGAGCACTGAAAAACCTAAGTCGAAACTAGGCCCCGGGAGTAGACAACATTCTATTATAACTAATGATAGCCTTGGGAGAGCCAGCCCTGACAAAACTCTACCATCTGGTGAGCAAGATGTATGAGACAGGTGAAATAACCTCAGACTTCAAGAATATAATAATTCCAATCCCTAGGAAAGCAGGTGCTGACAGGTGCAGAAATTACCGAACTATCAGTTTAATAAGTCATGGCAGCAAAAAAATGACGTGAATTCTTTACAGACGAATGGAAAAACTGGTAGAAGCTGACCTCAGGGAAGATCAGTTTGGTTTCTGTAGACACGTTCGAACACGTGAGGCAATACTGACCCTACAAATGATCTTAGAAGATAGGTTAAGGAAAGGCAAACCTACATTTCTAGCATTTATAGACTTAGAGAAAGCTTTTGACAATGTTGACTGGAATACTCTCTTTCAAATTCTGGAAGTGGCAGGGATAAAATACAGGAGCAAAAGACTATTTACAATTTGTACAGAAATCAGAGGGCAGTTATAAGAGTAGAGGAGCATGAAAGGGAAGCAGTGGTTGGGAAAGGAGTGAGACAGGGTTGCAGCCTATCCCTGATGTTATTCAATCTGTATACTGAGTGAGCAGTAAAGAAAACAAAAGGAACATTTGGAGTAGGAATTAAAATCCATGAATAGACAGAGTCTTGAAAGGAGGATATAAGATGAACATCAACAAAAGCAAAACAAGGATAATGGAATGTAGTCTAATTAATTCAGGTGAAGCTGAGGGAGTTAGATTAGGAAATGAGACACAAAGTAGTAAATGAATTTTACTGTTTGGGAAGCAAAATAACTGATGATGGTCAAAGTAGAGATGATACAAAATGTAGACTGGCAATGGCAAGGAAAGCATTTCTGAAGGAGAGAAATTTGTTAATACCGAGTATAGATTTAAGTGTCAGGAAGTCGTTTCTGAAAGTATTTGTATGGAGTGTAGCCATGTATGGAAGTGAAACATGAATGATAAATAGTTTAGACAAGAAGAGAATAGAAGCTTTTGAAATGTGGTGCTACAGAAGAATGCTGAAGATTGTATGGGTAGATCACATAACTAATGAGGAGGTACTGAATAGAATTGGGAAGAAGAGGAATTTGTGGCACAACTTGACTAGAAGAAGGTATCAGTTGGTAGCAATGTTCTGAGGCATCAAGGGATCACCAATTTAGTATTGGAGGGCAGTGTGGAACGTAAAAATCATAGAGGGAGACCAAGAGATAAACACACTGAGCAGATTCAGAAGGATGGAGGTTGCAGTAGTTACTTGGAGGTGATGAAGCTTGCACAGGATAGAGTAGCATGGAGAGCTGCATCAAACCAGTCTCTGGACAACGGGTGAATGAAATAGGAGTTTACAACTTTGGAATAATATAAAAATTTCTGGAGGTAACTTACAGAATTGGTAGATGTGTCATTTTGTAGCAAACAACCTCAACTTTCACATACAAGTGTCCCAAATGCCAATTTGGTTTGATGTGACTACCAATTGTAAAGTCACGAAACATCCCCCTTGATAATCAACATCTCCTCACATTTGTTGCGCAAATCTGGTGTAGCTTGTGCAATGGTAGAATAGGTTCTATTTTTCAAGTCAGCTAAACTGTTTGTTAGGGCAGAAACATATACACAGTTTTAATGAAACCCCAGAGAAAGAAATCCATTGATTTCAAGTCTTGGGAGCACGGTGGTCATGCAATTGGCCTTTCATGGCCAATCCACCAACCTGGCAAGTGACTGTCAAGGAAACATCAACTTTCATGAGGAAATGAGGCATTTCAACCTCTTGCTGGTAGTAAACCATCCCATCTCGGTCATCTTCATTGATCTGTGGATTTAAAGTTTTCAAGCGTTTTCAGATACACAACACCAATGACAGTTTTCTCCATGCCGAAGGGCAGTACACTTTCAATCTGCTAAGGGCACAAAACACATTAGCTTTGGGGCTGTCACGAGTGTGTTCCACGGTAGCATGTGGATTTTTGCTGCCTTCTTATTCTACTGTTGTGGATTTTCATTATGCCACTGATATGAAATACACCAAAACACACGGCAAGCACACTCTGCACCAGTGAAAGTAGCCATTTTAACTGTACACTACGCTGGCATTCCTGGTGGCGCAATGAGGTACTGATGGACTACATGAATCAAACTTTAGGTTATTTGCTACAAAATGATACATCTATGAATTCTGTAAGTTACCTCAATAAATTCCTATATCATTCAAAGTTGCCAAGTTTTTTTTTGAGTCACCCTATACAATCCCTTCAGAAAAACTAATGAGCAAGCAGGCAATGCTAGGCGCATGTGGACTACCCATTTCGTAAGCCATTGGTAATAAGCATAGGTTTTAAATTTTTATTATTACTATTAGCGTGCGTTCTTCATTTGTGGAACAGCAAGCACCAATAACTTAGAAGGACCTACAGCTGAGTGTTAATAGAAGAAACACAGCAGTCTTTTGGAGTTCATGTCAGGTGCATTCTGTAACTTGCCAATTAATGCACAAACTTGGTAACGTGTGTCAGTATTTTGGGCTATGTTTCTGATGACAACAATATTTTTCAAGACATACTCATCAACTGCCTTTTACTACGAAACTGGAATTAAATAAATGTGACGTGTGTATAATTTACAAACAGTGAAACCCCTCTTTTTACACTCTTCAATAGTGGGAAATTACTTTTTAAGTACATACATAAGCTTTACATTTCATCATCATATTGGTAGTTTGTACTTTTTGGCAAAATAAATGAATATATTATAGTTCATTTTAATTTCTTCTGGTGATTTTTCCCCCATCTGGTTTTCTAGTTCACAAATACATTTGGAAGTTTTGATGTCTACATCAAAAACTTAACAGGAGTCCAAAAGTGGTTACAAGACCCGGACATAACTTACATGCATGTATACAAACTTCAAATCATAAAACTTGCTACACAGCACAGTAAAAATAAATTTCAGGATAACAGCTGACAACGGATTGTGCTGACTGATTACATAAGCTGGCACACCCAATGACAGAATTGTGTTCTATAAATGTTACCGTGAAGTTCAACGTACATAGATACATAGCATAGCGCATAATGAAATCTAAGTCTATATAATTCTGTAAGACATGATACAGAGTGGAATATGCAGTTAAGTTTTAGCTGTGCTGGCATACCTCATCTTAACCCACACATCAGAAATCAGGACATATTCGAAAAAAAAAAAAAAAGCAGCCCAAAAGTGTGCGACTATTGTGACTCTATTTAAATGGTTTAGGCTCTGCTATCAGTTCTTAGCTAACCATCACTTCGGTAATTGCTATATGCTATATATTACAACAAAGCTGTACATCATTCCCAGTTTGGTAACATCCTCCTTCAAATCTAAGTTGTTGCATTTTTTATGAAATAATATGCCAAAAATTCCCACATACTTCACATTTTTTTGGCTAGAGATACCACATCTATGACAGTTCAAATTTAGTTCATATACCATCTGGAAGAGGTGCTACCATAGGGTCATTCCATGTCAATTCAACCAATTTGAGAAAATGTTCCAGCTGATTGTCTCAGATTTGGCTGAAATTTAGCACACCAATGCTACCAAGTGTGGAACACTCATGTACAAAATTTTAAGTTCCCCTGCCAATTAGTTCCAGAATTATGGCTTGTGAAAGAAGGTGGCGTGACCTGGACATTGCAACCCGCATCTGGCAATCTATCTTCAGACCCAACTTCAGGTCTTAATAACCTTGGAACTATTCCGCACAGTCCAGTCAAATTTTTACAACCTAGTAACATCCACTTAGAGAACACACACTATGAATCAAAACACCAACAACATATTTCTGAGGGAAAATAAAAAATTCCAAAATGTGATTAAAAAATGTAATATGTTAAAAGGTTAATATTGTAGGTGCCCTCTATGCCAAACATAATTTAATCGAAAAGGGTATAAATTTTTTTTGTGGTAAGCTTAATGTGGCCTAAGCAAACACAGAACTCATCTTGCCCATATCAGTCACACAAACAGAGTTACATGCACACGAAAATACAAAAATTTGAAAAATTACCTGAAAAACATGGATTTTCTAAGTGTAGTAGCACAAAAGGGACAAGTGATATCCAAGCCAAATTTCGAATACTGCATAAGTAGACCATAATATAATATGTGGCAAAATTTCAACTTGTTATTGCACGGCATTTGTGTACAATAAAAGTTGACAGAGATGTATTTGGTTAAGTTTCTTTGAACACGAGTTAGCAAGTAATAGTGATGATGCAGACAGCTTGTTTCAGATAAGGCTGCAGCAATTGTTGGGGACCATTTGGCACCAGAAAGTTAAGTAATGGTAGTTTTCAGGGACAGAATGAGTCATTGTTAGGCAGGAACAAGAAAGGAAACAAGCAACAATTACAGGTTACTCATGTTTTTAAGATTTTAGTTCAGGATGGTCAGTACTGTTGTGGAAAGTCAGTATGGAGGCAGAAGAGTGTACTAATGGTGCTTTTGTTCAAACAAGTTGCAGTATTGGTAGAGCATAAGCATCTGAATGTCATAAAAGAACATATGGAACAAAATGTGGAATTCGCTGTGTACTGTATGATCTGGATGAATCAGACCAAGATTTGTTGCTATGGAGATCTGGGATACACCCTGTGGGCACAAGAAGTACAGTTCCAGGAAACTTTAGTGTTTGTTATCATCATATGAAAGTGTTTCTGGATAAGTATTCTTTCCTACAAAGAAGTTGTTTTATCCATTTCGGTGATCCATTTCAGATTCATAAGAAGACAGTGAAGTGAAGCCTCAGAGAAATTGATATAAAATCAGCATCGAAAGTGAATCAGTGCATGGGAATTAACATGAAAACAAGACAAAAGTTATGTTCCAGGTGTGTTACACTGCTAAAAAATGAAGAATATTCTGATAATTTATATGACAGTGACAAAGAGTATCAGCCACCTACAACCACAGCAGATGAGCAATTAAATACTTCAGTGATTGCTCTTTGTTTGTCTCCCATGAAGACACCCAAAGTTGGGAAAAGAGAGAGGCCCAGCTATGGTAGAAGAAAACTACCAGAAGCTCAAATGGAATAAAACACAAAATAGCAGACACACTAATGGTGGAAGAGGAAGAACTATCTGCTCCAAAGGAACAGAAATCATGCCAGAAATGCTCTGATTTGGACAAAATTGTGCACGATTTGAAAGAAAAATGTGCCATATCCACACGCCAGAAAAAAAGTAGCTATTCTTTACCCTTGCACCTTCTAGCTGGTCTATTGACGACACTGCAAAGGAATTCTATGTTTCTACATACATGGTAAAGCAAGCCAGGAAAATAAAAGCAACCCAAGGAGTGCTTCCACAACTTCAGCAGACTCAGGGTAAGCAATTGAGTTCAGAAATAAAGGTGCTAGTGTCCGAGTTTTATGAAAATAATGACTACAGCCGAATAATGCCTGAAAAAAGACTATGTAATGGTGAAAATGGGAAATGTACGTGTATAGATGCAAAAAAGACTGTTGTTATGCAACATATCAGAACTATATGTAGAATTCAAGGAAAAGTATCCCAATACCAAAGTAGGTTTATCATCTTTCTTCAATCTTCGGCCAAAATGGTTTGTGCCTGTAAGTTCAAGGGGCACACACAATGTTTGTGTATGTGAGACCCATCAAAATGCTAAGCTGATATTTGATGCTATAAAGGATTCTGGTCTGGGTTACAAAGGTGGAATGAAGCTGCTAGTAGGTGTGACATCAGTTCCTACCAGTACATGATACACAGGTGTGAAAAGTGTCCTGGTAAGGCAAATATTGCAGAACACATGAATAACAAACTGTATGGTGAACTCCTTATGGATGACGATGAACGTGTTTCTTATCAACAATGGACACATATGGATCGCACAAGTCTTGAAACAAAGCAAAGTACAGTGGAAGATTTTGTTGAATGTGTTGTCAAAAAACAGACAAACTGACCACACACACAGCTTCACAGCAACAGCACAATCTGCTTATCTCCAGTTTTTTAAGGATAATTTGAAACAAGATGAAATTATAGTAATACTAGACTTTTGTGAAAATTATGCATTTATAGTTCAAGATGCCATCCAAGGATATCATTGGGACAACAGTCAAGCAACTCTCCAGCCATTTGCGATTTACTATAGAGGTGAGTCAGGTGATGTGTCTGTCATGAACCTGTGCATTTTTAGTGACTGTTTAATTCATGATGTCATTGCAGTTCATGCCCACATTTGCACTGTCAAGGCATATGTGAAAAACAAGCTGCCTCACATACATTTTGTGAAAAACTTCAGGGACAGGGCAGCTAGTCAGCACAAAAACTGTAAAAATCTCAAAAATTTATGCATGCAATACCACGATTTTCAGATTCATGCAGAATGGAATTTTTTCACAACAAGTCATGGTAAAAATGTATGTGATGGTATTGGTGCTACAATTAAGTGCATGGCATCACGAGCTAGTCTGCAGCACCCTACAGAAGGTCACATTCTAACACCGCTTCAATTATTTACCTGGGTACAGAAAAATATCTCTGGCATACAATCATTCTATGTTTTGAAAGATGAGGTGAAATCAGTCGAA
This sequence comes from Schistocerca nitens, assembly GCF_023898315.1. NCBI lineage: Eukaryota > Metazoa > Arthropoda > Insecta > Orthoptera > Acrididae > Schistocerca > Schistocerca nitens. The sequence continues at coordinate 653,424,352 of NC_064615.1, read as the reverse complement.
GAGTTGCTAAAAAGCAGACTAGAACACGTTAAAACTGTTGCAGGCACAAGGAGCCATCGTCACTTCTCTCCAGCCGAATCTGACAATGTGCAGGTGAGCAGACTGTCCGGTTATAACTATAGGTTCATGCACAACATGTGTCTTCACAGTGTGTCTGACTCAGGATTCAGAAGCAAAAGCAGCAACATACAACCAGGTTGCTATGTTATTGCTGTTTATGATGACAAATGGTACTTAGGATGTGTTGCAGAGTGCTCTGAAGCAGAAGATGATGTATTTGTGAACTTCATGGCACCATCAGGACCAGCAAGATCATTTCATTGGCCACGTTTGGCAGACAGGTGTTTGATTCCTTTTGAACATATTCTTATGACAGTTCCAGTTCCTACCACAGTGTCAGGAAGACAGTACAATTTGCCACTCAATGTACAGAGTACAGTAGCTAAAGTGTGGGAGAACTTCTGTTCGAAGCACAATCGACTAGTTTTTAGCAGTTAAGGTGCAGTAAACATTAATGATAGGTTGTGTTAATCTGTCTATATGTTGTTGCTTAGTGATTAAACAGTTGTGGGAGAGGATAAGAACAGGCAGAACAGTTTACGATATGTTTTTACAAAATTGTGTTGTGGAACAATGGCCCATCACCAAATACATCTGTCAACTTCCATTGTACACAAATGCCTTGCAATAACATGCTGACATTTTGAGATATATATCATTATGGTCTACTTATGCAGTGTTTGAAATTTGGCTTGGATATCACTTGTCCCTTTTGTGCAACCACACTCCGAAAATCCATGTTTTTCAGGTAATTTTTCAAATTTTTGTATTTTCATGTGCATGTAACACAGTTTTTGTGACTGTTATGGGCATGATGAGTACTGTGTGTGTTTAGGCCACATTAAGCTCACCACAAAAAAATTTATACCCTTTTTGAGTGAGTTACACTTGGCATAGAGGGCACCTGCAATATGTACCTTTTAACGTATTACATTTTTTAATCAGATTTTGGAATTTTTTATTTTCCCTCAGAAAAATGTTGTTGGTGTTTTGATTCATGGAGTGTGTTCTCTAAATGGATGTTACTGGGTTGTAAAAATTTCACTGGACTGTGTGGAATAGTTCCAAAGTTATTAAGACCTGAAGTTGGGTCTGAAGACAGATTGCCAGATGAGGGTTGCAATTTCCGGGTCACGCCACCTTCTTTCACAAGTCATAATTCTGTAACTAATTGGCAGGGGAAACTAATACTTTGTACACAAGTGTTCCACACATGGTAGAATTAGTGTACTGAATTTCAGTCAAATCTGAGACTATGAGCTGGAGCCCCTGGTTGAACTGACATGGAATGACCCCATAGCCTTCATTTATTGTTGCCAACTTTGCTTATATTTGGATGGCACTGAAGTCTAAACCAAACACTTGTTTGATAATTCAACTAGAAACATTGCTGAACACAATATAGTTACTGTTGGGTTGGCAGTGTTAAGAAACAAAGCACTAGGGGTATGAATTGTTCCTACTTTTTAACAACTTCTTCAGATTCCATACTAGGGAACTCAAGAGTACATGAAAGCTTTTGGTGTAGTGTTAGTAAACACTACTTGAAAGCCAAGATCTTGTCAGCATCATTGTAAATCTCAATTATACTCCACCCTACATTAAAATTGTTTCATTAAGAGTAAACATCAGGAAATTTAGAATTACACTGAAGTAGGTAGCAATTGTTATGCATAACATACAGAATTTGAAGGGACCAATTTAAAAAAAAGTTATATACAATGGAAAAATATTAATTCCAGAACATAAAAATGGGGTTATACTATACATAAAAGGATGACTCATGTGATCCAAAGCCACAGCATGGCCAAATTTGCCATGAGCAATCCATCCCATAGCAGCTGATCACAGTGGTCAGAAGTACCAGCAAACGTTTATTGCAAAAGTAGATTTTTAAAACAACTTGCTAATGGAATTTATGATACGTTCTACACAATTGAAATTAAATATAGTGAAACCAGGAGAAAACAAACCTTCCGCACAAGTTCAGCATGCTTTGAAGCGCTAACAACTGAAGCATCATCATCCTGTTTTTTCTCCGACTGTGAACTGCGCACTTGATTCAATTGTTGCGCCACATTTTCCAACTGTGCCTTCAAACGTAGATTTTCACTACGTAGAACATCGAATTGTCCTACTGCAATGTCCTTCTCACGACGAAGGAATTTAATGATCTTCAGAAGTTGATTAGAATTATGCTCTGCAGCTTTTTCATCCATCTCTGGGACATCACCAGGTGTCTGCTGTACAACAATGAGAAAGTAATAAAGATTTTTCTCATAATTTCAGCTCATGAATAAAGACAACTATTCTATAGTTACAGCATTACTAGTAAAAGTAACGTTAATTCACAGAAAGCTCTGTGCAGAAGAACATTTCAAAGCAAAACAGTAACAAGGATTTTATTGGGTAGTCCCAACAATTATCTACCTCAGTGTCTGAGAGATTCTACAGAACATCAGTTTATTCCCTTTTCATGTTAAGATTTAACAACATTCCCCAGACTTGAGAGCTCAAACTGCCATCAGTAATACATTTTTAATTCAACCTCAAAAACTGAAGCATTAGTTTCTTTACATTATGGTACCTGGCTTGAGTTCTACACCAAGGAATACACTAGATGGTGCGGTGGTCATCAGTCTGAAGACTGGTTTGATGCAGCTTTCCAAAGTCTTCTATTCTGTGAAAGTCTCATAATCTCTGTAAAATTACTGCAACCTAACCCCATTTGAACCCACTTACTGTCATCAAGCCTTAGTGGTAGTCTACAATTTTTACCCCCCCCCCCCCCAACTCTCTCCATTACTAAACTGATGATTCATTGAAATATTTCTTTTAGATAAGTTGGGCCACAAATTTCTTCTCTCTCCCCAATTTGATTCAGTGCCTCCTGATTAGTTATCAGATCTACCTCTTAAATCCTCAGTATTCTTCTGTAACATCACAATACAAAAGCTTCTAGTCTCGTCTTGTCTGCACCGGTTATCCTTCATTTTTCACTTACACATTACGCTGCACACCTTACAAATACTTTCAGAAAAAGACTTCATAATACTTACATTTATATTTCTCATTTTATATTCTTTATATTCTTTCTATTTTGCCAAAATCAGTTATAGGAAAATAGCGAATTTCATCTATTTTTAGTCTCATATCCTAATATTCCCTCAAGCATTGTCTGAATTTATTCAACCACATTCCATTATCCCCGTTTCACTATTGGTGATGCATATATTGTAAGATCTTTTGGAAACATAATCCATTACATTTAACTGACATTGCAAGGCACCTGCCATCTCTGACAGAATTAAGTCATCAGCAAACAAAGTTTTCATTTCTTTGCCTTAAACTTTAATTTCATTGCCAAATTTTTCTTTGGTTTTCTTTAATGTAGAGGAGCATGTAAATCAGTCAATAGTTTCTTCGGCATTAACAGGCATAGAGAACTATGTCTACAGGACGAGAAACTATTTACTAATATTTCAGGGAGGCAAAATAAGCACAAAAAGGGCAGCTCAAGGAATTCTTGTGTTTCTTTCTGATGGCAATTTAAATCTATACAAAATACCAATAATAATAATAATAAAACTGGAGAGCACAAATAATTCTTTTTCAGTATCAAGTGACAGATCATAATATGGACAACTGAGTACCCAGTGGTTTGTGAGACCCAAATGAAAATTAAAACAGCTGATTCCAGGTACAGATAGAGTGAAGACAACATAACAGAAGAATTAATAGCAAATTCTGAAAGACAGTCAACAGAGTAGACTACTGTCGACAAAAACTAAAACCCCTTTCATTCTATGTTGCAGTGATTTATTATTTAAGGCCTACTACAGATTACAATTGTTCATTTGAACATTTTCATCATTTCCATGTTGTCATTCTAGCAATCACAATTACAACTTTTAGCACATCAACACTTTAATAGTAAATGATTCATGTGGATGTATCCTGAACTACAAATCAATTGGGAACAGTGAAATAACCCAGCATATAAATGTCATTATACTCACATTGAGCGAGTGAGTAAAATAAATAAATAAATAAATAACTTCAATAATGATTACCTGTCCCTTTGCAATTGCTAGCTGCTGACCGAGTGCTTCTACTTGGTCATGCAATGCCGAATTCTGTGAGTCTAGTCCTGCAAGGCGATCCTGTAGTTCATGCACTTGCTCACGCAGAAGTTCCAACTGTCGTTCACGACCAGAAATACCTTCCTGTAATTTCATTTCTGCTTGTTCAGCCGATGCACGGAACTGACTCACTTCTTGTTCAAGTGAGCTAAGCTGATTACGTACTGATGTAAGCTCCTGGAACAGTAATTTTGAACAGTTAAACAGTCTTTTCAAACTATGAATAGATTAATTTTTCACAATTCTGAACTGAAGCAATGTATAAAATGTGTTACAAACCTCTCCAAAAACCATACACTGTTAACAAAAAACATTTTCATGTAAGTATACAAATTAGGAAGATAAACTGTAATACATAATGAAACGATGACAAAAGCCTTATTCCTTAATCAAAGGAGATAGGAAAGAACACTGAATCAAATACAGACAAAAAATCAGAAAGCAAATGTAGCTTCTGAAAGACTCCCCATAGCTGTTCTGTATATCATAACAGAACTCACTCACTCACTCACTCACTCTCTCTCTCCCGCCCCCCCCCCTCCCCCTCCGTGTGTGTGTGTGTGTGTGTGTGTGTGTGTGTGTGTGTGTGTGTTTGACTACATCATATCGTGCTGATTGCAGAACAGTAATTTTTCAAACTACTATGTACAATGTATATTACAATTCTTGCTAACAGTATCCAATATAAAACAATACACACCTGTAGATGCTGTGAGTGCAACAACACTTCTCGAGCATACTTCTCCTCTGCAGTCTTGGCTGCTTCCTTCTGAATTTCAAGTGCTGCTATAGTCTCTTCCAATTGTGACTTCAGCTTAAGCAACTCAGGATCAGTATCATCTTTTGTTACAACTTTCTCGGTCTTCACAACTTCAGGAGCTGGTGGAGGTGATGATCTTATTTCTGCAATTTCCTGTTCTAATTCTTCTACCTTCTTGCGCAGTTCTTGTTCTTTCTCTGATGCTTCTGACAATCTATATAAAATAGAGGAAAGCTATCAACTTTTTTCTTTCATTTTGAAATATACACACAAAAAATTAGCTCTCTTCCTTCACCATCAATGAACCATCTCAAATAGGGAAGTAAATACTATTTGAAACATAAACAAAACATATTTTCTTTTGCTTCCACTTTTATTATACAAATTGTCAACAGATCCTCATGAAACAATGTTTACATCAGTAAGAAACATACGCCATCAATACGTAATTACCATTTCATCATTCTTTCTTACATTATTGTCATCACAAAAGCCTGAACAACATAGACGAAAGTCAGTTGTACAAATGTAAATTCATAAGGTCGCATCTGCTAAGGAAGTGGAAGTGTATTTGACTGTAATAGGAAATTGTGCTGGATTTACCAAACAATACACAAGCTATTGTTTATGGTCATTTGTTTGACTTAACATCCCACTGACAGTGCAATCATTAGAGATGGAGCAAAAGATCGAATTACAAGAGGATTTGAAAGGACAGATTTTATTGCTGCAATTATTTACTTATTCTCATAAACACAACTGCTACTGCAACTGAGGATACAAAAAAGAAACATGCTGAATACTTCACAAGGAACGAGACAGATAATCTACACGAAACTATAAACCTATCAGTCTTCTCTCTATTATGCGCAAGAATCATCTCAAACTGAATAAAAAAACTCTGGAGGTCTACTACTGCAGGGATCCATCCCTACTCTACCCCTGCTCCTAACCCCTTGTCTCCTGGGCCATATCCCTGCAACAGACCTAGATACAAGACCTGTCCCATACGTCTTACCACCACCACCACCACCACCCACCACCACCACCACCACCAACACTAACCAATCTGGTTAAAGCTTTCACTTATCTCAACATAAGGCAGGGTTACCTGTGAAAGTAGATTTACACACTAAGCTGCAACAATTATGCTTCTTTCTATGTGACCACATCAACTAACTAGCTGACACCCGACAAACTGGCCAAGAGGCAGCTGGACCACCCAGCTGCTGAATATTTTGCCCAATACAATATGTTTCACTTCAATGACTATTTCACAATCTGTGCCATCTGGATCCTGCCCATCAATGCCAGAGTTTCTGAACTGTCTAGGTAATAACTATCCCATGTTCCCATAACTCCTCTGGCTTCAGCCTTCACTAGTCCCTGCCCTTCATCCACCTATCCCCTTCCCTGTTCCCATTCCAGCACTACACGTGTTTTTTCCACAGGTTGTGCCACTATTAACCAAAAGTAAGGTGGCAAATGTTGAAAACTATAGACCAGTTACCCTATTCTCATCAGTTTCAAAAATAGTAGAATAAAGACAGACTGGTGAGTTACCTGAATTAATACTACCTACTTAATGTATCACAGTTTTTCTTCTGGCGCACAAAAAATATAATGTCTGTCATAACAGAGTTTACAAAATGGGGTACTTAAAAGTTCTTGCTGGAAGGTTTTTCACACTGCTGCCCCAAAATACTACTAAATGAACTAAAAATAATTCAAAAATAATTCTTTAAAAATTGTTAAAAATGATCTCACTCATTCCTGGGAAATAAAGAGTTCAAAAAGTAGACATATCTCCCACATTAGTTTGTGGAACTATTGTCAGATCCCAAACTTATCAAACATCCAGCCACGGGCAGCGCAAACGTGTGCAATTCCACAGGGCGAGCTACTATCAAGTCGGATATAATTTCTGGACTGTATGTACAGACAACATCACTATTTTTCCACTGAATCTTTTTCTATTCCTCTGGAACGTCAGAACTCACTATTTTCCAACAAATCTTTTTTGGCTGCTCTGGAGCATCAGGAGATACATTTTACAGATTCTCTAGTATCACCCACTCACTCACTTCAACAAATTGGAAACTATTTGTACAGAACCTAGCTTCAAGATATACCACACTCCTGTACTCACTGAACGCAATTTTCCCATTTCCCCCTTACGTATGTTCAATGTTAATTAAAAATCACTGCTAAATTAAGTTTTTGGTTTTCTTGTTACATTCCTTTAATACACTTCTCATAACTATTAAATTGAATAAAGCTGACACACACACACACACACACACACACACACACACACACACACACACAGAAAGGGAAAAAAAGGGGGGGGGGGGGCGAGGCCCACCACAGTCCATCGGTTAACACAAATGTTCCTCAGTGGAAAAAACTGACTGAGATAGTACATATGTTACAACATGGACCTCAGATTTGGGAGGATAGAAGATTATGCTCTGCCTGGTCATAATGATCTCGATTTCCTGTGTGTTTTGTAAATCACTCTTGGCAAATGTTCAGATGGTTCCTTGAACAAAGTCACAGCTGGACACCTTTCCTGTCTGCTTCTCTTTATAAACACGTGTATACTCATATTCCTCTGTACATGACATGTTTTCTTATATTATGCTTACACACGTATAATAATTGTAAAATTATCCTTGTATAAATAAATTGCTGACACACACAAAATATGCACAAGAGGTCTGGAAGAGCCCTTTACCCAGCTCTACTTGATGATTCAGTAAGATGTTTTTGCTGTCAACTACCACTTGCTTTTACAAATATATGAGAGAAATATAAAATTGCAATAGACAAATTAACTTCACTCTGAAAAAGCAACAATTTCTTTTTGTATGAACCTGCATTTTACATCTTTGCTTTTGATGTCTTAATTTCTGCATCACCAAATATTTCTGTCTGACTCCTGTTGTTTTATCTACAGCTGGAATAGTTCGTCATCATCTGATTGAGTTGAAAATCCACTGATGAGAAAATAAAAAGTTAGTGCAGGAAACTGAGGAAAGAGACCTTTCTCTTTTATATAAAAACATTAAAATAAAAAAGTGGTAAATTGTGCAGACAATTCAAATCAACAGTCACAAGTTCAAAAATGCTTCATTCTCATGTTAATTTTAGTAGTAACACCAAAAATTATCGTTTTCACTGGGGACTGCAAATTACTGTGGCAGTGGCAATTGCTCTTATGAAAAAAACTTCAAAATTTATATTAAAATGAAACTGTTATTCAGTTTACATCTTCATTCAATCATTCATAAGCACCATAGAATGCATCAAGTAGGAGAGCTTTCAGTGATGTGGAACACGTCAAAGTACACACTGATAAAATTTCAACTCTTTCTCCTTATTAACTATTGTGTGTAACTGATCAGCAATTTCGGTGGCTTGCCCTGAAACCTTGCAAGCAATCTTCAGAGAGGTTCTCACTCACCAACTGCACACAGTAGTTAATAATAAGAAATTTTACTCCTCTCTCTCACTGGGGGTTCGTACCAAACAATTCTTTCTCTTACAATTTGAAGTGTCCCCCAACCCTCGCCAGCATGTGTAACTTATCTAGAATTAATAGTGATGGTTTTATTGAACAGAAAACAATATCTTTATGACAAGTCAAAACCTCATAGTGTTTAGGTCTGAACTGTAATAACACTGATTTAATTAGTAGCTCCATGAATATATGGGAAAACCGGTTTGTCATTTTATGTCAGTTACGTTATCATTCTCTTTTTAGTTATTCTTATGGACTCCACCTAGCTTGTATCTGCATGGACATACTGTCTTGTGCTTCTTCATTTTAATGTCAATGTTACGTTGTAATAGCTCATTTCGTGGATCAATTGAAGAGTTTTTGTGATCGGAATTAGCTGGCTTGGTCACAGTTTGTTCACCCGCCATCATGGCCATTTCACTGAGATAATTACTATTTGTATTTATTACATAGAACATGCTTGTTTTATCTTGACGAATCCAATTTGTCAGAGCAAACAAAAATTGAAGCACTTATCATTTTAAATTTCTCAGTTACAGAATTTTTAACCAAGCCAGTTAATTCCAAAGGTAACGCTTCATGCTCCAATTACTCAGTTACAGCATAAAAGAAATGTATTTTACTGTAAAACATTTGTTATGATCAATTTCAATATAGTTTTCTCTCTCAGTTATGTGACGGACATTTGATGTGATCTGAAACCACAATTCACTAATGAAGCAGTCCAATTTTGAATATTATTGAATCTGAAAGATTTTGTTCTTCCTTCTCGGCTCAGATAGCATGTAGCATGCATTGAAAATTCTTACACACAATGTCTACCTGATAAAACATAGAAGAAGTGTTTTAACACAGATCATCGTAACACTTTACCACAAACACAACCCCTCCCCAAATGTTTATGATTAAAACATGCTGCAAAAATTACAAGGGCTCTATCACAGCACAACCTACCTCTTGTTTGCAGCTTCTAGTGCTTGTTTTTTTTCATCAGATAGCTCCTTTACACGCTGCTCAAGTGCCTCCGAAATATCGCAATACTTCTGCATGTGTTCTTTTGCTTCAGCCAGTTCCTTCTGCGCAGTGGTTAAGCTATTGTTCTTCGAAAGCAGTTGTAGGTCCAGATCTTTAATTCTGCTTAGCAGTTCCTTAGTTTCTGCAAATAAAATGTACACAGTGATGAAAAGCTACACAAACACTAAGACCCACTTACTTCCCACATCTTTGATAAGAACTGTAGCATACGCTGACGACTTCTTACTTTTTATGCAACCAACAGCCATGACTCACAACAAATAATTGTGGCAAACTCCTTGACATCAGGAATGAGCGATTTTCATACGCGAGACTCAAGGTAGCACCACAAAAATCAACAAATATGTAACTTAAAGGAAGACTTATTTGGGGCCCATTGATTAAAATAAATCAGATGATAATTCAAAGGTATAAGGTCAACAGGTGTTTAGGTGTGTACCTAGACAAACACTGGAGATTCAAGGCCCACATAGAACACGTAGCAAGGAACAGTAATTGTATAATGAATAACATTATTAATATGGTAAAAAGGCGGTTTTAATTGCCCCTGACTGTAATTAAAACACACCTTGAGTCTATACTGACTACAATTTTGAACTAAAACGCCAATGTTTGGGCGCACAGTTGTCACTGTTCAAACTTGCTGTTGCAGTGCGGAAAGTATGGCAAGGAATTCGCTATGATTAAGAGGAAACTTCAGCAACAAATTTACAGGTGTAATAATTACATTAACATGTGTATGTCACTCTGGTTTTACAGATAAGAAACGGGGCTGTCATCTACGGGCTGAAGGAAAAACAATACAAAACACACAAAATCTTGGGTAACCAGCAATAAATTCATTAATAATAAAGAGTTTAATATTTACAGGATAGCACAGAGATGGAATTTCTCTGGCAGGAGGAGGACAAAATTTCAGTTTCTTTCTGATGTAAACGATCGGCTACAGATAACCCATTCTGAGCTGAGCAGGGGAATAGTCCACTATCTTTCTGGACATGTCGTTGTTGATGTAGTCTTCAGTCCTGAGACTGGTTTGATGCAGCTCTCCAGATAGCATCAGCAACGAAGCATACGAGTGTGGGATTTTTGTCTGTGTTGAGACGCCATGATCGGCCTCATTTGAACTCTTCCGTAGGGAGGGTGAACTTTGAGTTGGAGTGGCTGCTTAGGACGGATATAGGGTCCCATATTGGTTTGATTCCTGTGGATGCTATCGATAGGTCGGACTACACTAGGCATGGCCTTCACCTCAATAGGAAAGGGAAGGGAAAACTGTCTGGGTTGATTGCAGAAAACTTAAGGGGGGACACTGGCACAAGTGGTAAAATACCAGTGGTCACAGGTGTCAGAGGGATGCCTTTTTTAGGATAGGGAAGGGGGAAAGGAAACGAGTTTTGAGAGAGATTGGCAGACACACTCAGTTTGAGAAAACAGATGAACAGGAGTCAGATTTTATCATACAGCCTCCATTTAAACAGTGTTTAACAGAAAGTAATCAGAAACTGCCAGTTCATATTCACCAAAGCAGTTACAATCCCATTAGTATGCAGTATCAGTTATCTTTATTACACCAGAACATTCCGGGACTTAGAAATAAAGTTGATGAACTACTCATTTGTATCGATGAAATGAATTCATCTAACCAAATTGACATAATCTGCCTCTCTGAACATTAAGTGACCACTGATATAGATATGTTAGACATTTCAGGATTTAAGCTAGCTTCCTACTTCTGCAGAGTGGATATGGATGGAGGAGGAGTTGCCATATCAAAAACTGCCATAAATTCAAGAACACTGACATTAATAAATTCTGTTTAGAGCAGCATCTAGAAGCATGTGCAACAGAAGTAGAGTTCCATAACAGATCCTATATAATAATAACTATTTACCGAGCACCTGCAGGAAATTATGATCTATTTTTAGATCATCTAGAAGCTCTTTTGGGTTATTTAACAGGAAGAAAGAAAGAAATTTTGATCGCTGGTGACTTTAATACAGATTTTCTAATGCAATCTTCCAGTAAACATTCACTGCAGTTAGTAATGTTGTCCTTCAATCTAACTCACACTGTAAACTTTCCAACTAGGATCACTAAATCCTCAAGGACAGCCATTGATAACATTTTTATAGACAAATCAAAGGAACAAAATCATATCATAAAACCTGTTATAAATGGACTATCAGATCATGACATGCAGCTCCTTGTTTTAGATGTAAATTCTAAGCAGATTATCAAGACTGCTAAATCTGAGTACAGGAGAGTAGTCAATCAACCAAAAATTGAGTGTTTTAGAAAACTGCTCAAAGATATGAACTGGAAAGATGTTTATAGTGCTCATGACATGAATGAAAAATATAACACATTCATGAACAATGTCAGTACCATGTTTGAAAACTGTTTTCCTCTAAAAGTTACTCAAATTAAACAGAAGTCTATAATAAAACCATGGATTACACAAGGAATAAAGATTTCCTGTAAGACAAAAAGGAAAATGTATCTGTTGACCAAGAATAGCTCCAATGCTGATGATTTAGCTAAATACAAGGAATACTGTAAAACATTAAAAAAAGTAATTCAGACGTCTAAACAAATGCACTACGAGAAGAAAATAGCAATGTCAGGGAACAAAATAAAAACAATATGGGATATAGTGAAAGAGCAGACTGATAGAACCAGAAAGGAACAGGAGCAAATAGCACTAAGGGTAGATGACACATTAGTAACTGATGGGCATAGTGTAGCAAATCTATTTAATAAACACTTTATATCCGTTACTGATAGAATGGGACTTTCAGGATCAGTAAATAGTGCCCTTGAATATCTGAAACTAGCCTTCACAAATAGCTTCAAGTACATGAATATATCACTCACTTCACGAAAAGAAATAACTTCCATAATAAAATCTTTAAAAACAAAGCATTCTAGTTGGTACGATGAAATATCAACAAAGTTAATTAAGGCATGTTCTTGTGAGTGTAGTACAATTGTAAGTTACTTGTGTAACCAGTCAATTATAACTGGGACATTTCCTGACTGGCTAAAATATGCAGATGTTAAGCCTCTATTCAAGAAAGGGGACAAAGAGATACCATCAAACTACAGACCGATTTCACTTTTGCCAGCATTCTCAAAAATTTTAGAAAAAGTAATGTACAGGCAGCTGCTCAACCATCTGACCACAAATAACATATTATCAAGAACACAGTTTGGATTTCTGAAGGGTTCTGATATCGAGAAGGCTATTTACACCTACAGTGAAAATGTACTTAATTCATTAAATAACAAATTACAAGCAGCAGGTATTTTCTGTGATTTGTCAAAGGCATTTGATTGTGTGAACTACAACATCCTTTTAAGTAAATTAGAATTCTATGGTGTCACGGGCAGTGCTGCAAAATGGTTCAAGTCATACCTCACTAACAGGAAACAAAGGGTGTCAGTGCAAGGGACTAGTGAATCAAGTCATCAGTCATCATCAGAATGGGAAGAAATTACATGTGGTGTCCCACAAGGATCCATCTTAGGGCCATTGCTTTTTCTTGTGTACATTAATGATCTCTCATCAGTTACACTGCCAGAAGCAGAGTTCGTTTTGTTTGCAGATGACACAAGTACTGCAATAAATAGTATGCTGAGTGTTCTAGAAAGATCTGCTAATGATATTTTCATGGATATTAATAAATGGTTTAAAGCCAACTCACTGACATTAAACTTCGAAAAGACTCACTATATGCATTTCAGAACCTGTAAGAGGTTTCCACCCAGGATATACATAAAGTATGAAGAATAGCAGGTAGAAGAGGTCGACAGTCTTAAATTCCTGGGATTATAACTTGATAATAAATTCAGTTGGGAGGAGCACACCACAGAACTGCAGAAACGCCTTAACAAATCTGTATTTGCAATCCGAGTGTTAGCAGATACAGGCGACATAAAAATGAAAAAGCTTGCATACTTTGCCTACTTTCATTCCAAAATGTCATATGGTATAATATATTGGGGTAACTCTTCAAGTCAAACAAAAGTTTTCAGAGTCCAAAAGCGTGTAATACGTATTATTTGTGGAGTAAATTCACGGACGTCCTGTAGAAACCTCTTCAAAGAACTGGGTATACTAACTACTGCCTCTCAGTATATTTACTCATTAATGAAATTTGTCCTAAATAATATATCTCTTTTTCCAACAAACAGCTCAGTTCATACATACAATACCAGGAACAAAAATGATCTGCACAAGGACTTAAAAGCACTTACTTTAGTTCAAAAAGGGGTCCACTACTCAGGAACACTCATCTTAAATAATTTGCCAGTAAACATAAAAAATTTGGTTACAAATAAAGATCAGTTTAAAAGGAGCCTGAAAGACTTACTAGTTGCCAACTCCTTCTACTCCATTGACGAATTTTTTAGTAGAAACAAATGATGTATTGTATATATTCATACTATTAGTATTGTAATTTCAGCTTTTAAAAAAAATTGACTTGTTCCACATCCACGAGGATCTCCTCAGCACGGATCTATGGAACGAAAACTAATCTAATCTAATCTCCATGCTACTCTATCCTGTGCAAGCTTCTTCATCTCCCAGTACCTACTGCAGCCTAAATCCTTCTGAATCTGCTTAGTGTATTCTTCTCTTGGTCTCCCTCTACGATTTTTACACTCCACACTGCCCTCCAGTACTAAATTGGTGATCCCTTGATGCCTCAGAACATGTCCTACCAACCGATCCCTTCTCCTGGTCAAGTTGTGCCACAAACTCCTCTTCTCCCCAATTCTATTCAATACCTCCTCATTAGTTATGTGATCTACCCATCTAATCTTCAGCATTCTTCTGCAGCACCACATTTCGAAAGCTTCTATTCTCTTCTTGTCTAAACTATTTATCGTCCATGTTTCACTTCCATACATGGTTACACTCCATACAAATACTTTCAGAAACGACTTCCTGACACTTAAATCTATACTCGATGTTAACAAATTTCTCTTCTTCAGAAACGCTTTCCTTGCCATTGCCAGTCTACATTTTATATCCTCTCTACTTCGACCATAATCAGTTATTTTGCTCCCCAAATAGCAAAACTCATCTACTACTTTAAGTGTCTCATTTCCTAATCTAATTCCCTCAGCATCACCCAACTTAATTCGACTACATTCCATTATCCTTGTTTTGCTTTTGTTAATGTTCATCTTATACCCTCCTTTCAAGACACTGTCCATTTCGTTCAACTGCTCTTCCAAGTCCTTTGCTGTCTCTGACAGAATTACAATGTCATTGGCGAACTTCAAAGTTTTTATTTCTTCTCCATGGATTTTAATTCCTACACCGAATTTTTCTGTTGTTTCCTTTACTGCTTGCTCAATATACAGATTGAATAACATCGGGGATAGACTACAATCCTGTCTCACTCCCTTCCTGGACATAGCTGAATATATCTGAATAAAATTAGTAACAGGGCAATGACAAGCTGTGACTGGCGAAATACGCATACCAAATCATGTCCTATGCAAATATCCATAAGCTGAAAACCAATGCCTCTTTTCCTGAACAGTAACGGAACGACTGATTCAGGGCAGAAAGAGGTGCCATAGGAGAACTGCAGATACAGCAGCCTATAGGTAACCATCTAAATGTGTGAGCGAGAGTAGTAGAAACAGTGATAAGAAAAAAAAAATGATGATAAACATTGTAAATTTAATTCAATATACATAAAAGATAAAAAAAGAAAGGATTCACATAAACGTAATTTTATCTGTAGCACCCATTCTCCCAATAAAGAACGTGGACTCGAATGAATAAATGTCTGTCAAACAAAAACACACTGGTCAAAAAGCTTAGATGTTAAATGAACACACATTAACACACTGTATAAGGGATAGTCAAAGTTTTAATTAACAACTCAAAATATATAGCCACAAAATTAATTTTTTGTTTGTTTACAGGAACATGTCTGCAATCCCAGTACACATTAAAATTCTTGTGACAGAGTATTGTAGCATAGTGGGAAAGGAGCAGAAACATAACAGCAAAGCACACTGATAATATTTAGGATCAAGTAAGTGGTAATTCATTTTCAGCAGCAACAGAAAATCAAGTAACATACAACATTCAATTTTATCAGTGGACTACACCATTTTGTTTTGGCTCCTCTATATGCTACAGTACTGTGACAGGAGAACTTTAATGTGTACCGGGATTGCAGACGTACCTGTGAATAAACAAAAAATTAACTATATAACATTATTTTTTTGAAACGATGATTAAAGCTTTAGAACTACCTCTCATATACTTGATAAACAGCATGTGGAGACTGGTGTCTCCTAACATGTCTAAGCCTTTAACAATTTTGAAAATCAATATAAAATACCTTTCACAATAATGTAATTAAATGTACGGTCTCATTCTGCAGCCTAAAACAAATTAAAAATATTTTTAAGGCACACAGGAGAAAGACAAAATTTCATGATTAAGGTGAGATTACAACATTCAAAACCTTTAACAGCAAACTAATTACTAATGGGTACTTTGAGCATGCTGTGTACTATTCATGTGTCACTATCACAATATTAACACAGCCTCATGAAAAAGCTCTTTGAAGTTGTTCTCAGACCACACACCGTTGCCAAGATTTAGGAAAATGACCTCAATAAACCAAAAGTTGATTCTAAGTCAATGACTTGGATTTTCCAAACTCTGGCCTTTACCCATCTCCTCACAAATAACCTACTCAGTTTAAGTGACTGAGTAGTTGTTCAAACTAGTAAAGGTTGCTGCTCACCATACTGTGAGAAAGGCACAACAAAAAAGGCTGCTAAACAAGTAAGCTTTCAGCCAAAAGGCCTTCTCTCTCTCTCTCTCTCTCTCTCTCTCTCTCTCTCTCTCTCTCTCTCTCTCTCTCTCTCTCACACACACACACACACACACACACACACACACACACACACACAGAGAGAGAGAGAGAGAGAGAGAGAGAGAGAGTTGAGTAGCTAGGTGCCAGACAGGAGGTTAGATGGAGGGCAGGGGGGTGCGGGTGGGGGGGGGGGGGAAATGGGAAAGTAGAGAAATTGGTGGAATAGAAAGCTCTGTAATGCTGGAGTGGGAACAGGTAAGTGGATAGATTGGTTCGACAGTGACAAATGAAAGTTGAGGTCGGGGGAGGGTTACGGGAATGTACGATATACTGCAGGGAGAGTTCATACATGTGCAATTCTACTGTGCAGGTGGGAACTCCCACTGCAATATATCCTACATTCCTGTAACCCCTCCCCCATGGCCTCAGCCTTCATTAGTCACTGTCTTTTACTGATCTATCCCCTTCCCTAGTCCCAGTCTAGTACAATGCAGCTTTCTATTCCACCAATGCACTAACTTTTTTTTAGTTCTCTCCTTTCCTGTTTCCCCCCCTCCCCATCCCCCTTCCCCTCCATCCTGGCTGCCTGCCCTCAATCTGACCTCCCATCTGCACCTAGCTGCCCAACCGTCTCCCAATCACATCCCTGTAAGCTCCCACAAGCAGCACTCCATCATCCCCACCCCTACCCTGCTATCCCTCCACCTCTCCACCTCCTCCTTACCCCAACCACTCAGATTGCTCCTCACAATGTGTGCAATTGCTCACAGTCTGGTCTTGGCAGCAAATGACACTGGTCATAAGCATGTGAGATTTTGTGTGTGTGTGTGTGTGTGTGTGTGTGTGTGTGTGTGTGTGTGTGTGTGTGTGTGTGGGCGCGCGCGCGCGCGCGCGCGTGCATAAGGGGGGGGTAAATTTATTAATAAAATGAGGCCAATAGAGCTGCTGTAATCCAAACAGGTAATTTTTTGATGCATAACCTAAGCAGAATTGCATTTAATAAGCCACCCAGTAGCACTGCATGTGAGAAGTGTGTGTAGGACTGGGAAATTTCTCAAAAAGTGCCCTTTCTACAAAGACACCCAAGTATGTCTTGCAGACAAATGTCTGCATATCGATAAATAAATATACACTATTCCTTGTCTGCCTATTAAACAGACAAAGCATTTGAAGAGAGGAATGGCTCCAGCAGAGGCAGATTCTAACTGAAAGCATGAAGAATGCTTTACGGTCGGCATCCAGTAAGTGTATTAGAAGACAAGTAATACTTAATACTCACGTGTCGTGGTCTCCTGTGAAGGTTGTTTGGAAAGTTCTTTAACACGCATCTGTAATTTCAGCAGCTCATCATTAACTTGGTTCAGTTCTGTTCTCGCAGATATAAGTTCTGTTCTTGCTTGTTGGCCAAGTTTACGTTCCTCCTCCTCACGTTGTCTGGCAATTTCCACCTGCTGCTTAAGTTGCTTAGAGAGTTCTCTAAAGTTATCTTCTTCTTCCTGCCACAGGGAAACTACAATTACAGCACATTTAATGCCACAAGCAAATTTTTGAACAAATTGGCTGCTATGCCCGTTCATGAACCAGGATATATTAATGAATGGATTAGAAGAAAACAAGTCTGCTGCTGCAAAAATACATCAATGACTTTTTAAAAAATCAGGGTACACTCCTTTAAATATTTTTTGTAAATTCTAGTCTCTTACTTCTTGATTGTATTATTACATCCCTCCTATCCACTGCCACAGACAGTACCTGCAATCGTCGCCGCAAAGCTGCACATTCACGGAGGGCATCATCCAGACGGGTCTCAAGGCGAACTCTAGCCTCTGTATCTTGCCGTTCCAAGCTAGTACGGATACATTCCAAATTAGCTAGTAAATTACTCTGCCCACGATTCTCTCGTTCATACATTTCCTTTTCTTTCTGCAAACGCGTATTGCTCTCACGCAGCAATTCACATTCTTGCAATGCATTCTGAAGGCGAACCTCTGCCTGAGCAAGCTTCTTCTGAGCATCAACAGCTTCCTTCAATACAAAAAAATGATTGGATGATAACATAAGTAAATATATAAATACCTAAGCAAACAAGAACATATTTCTGATGATGGTGATAATATTCACATGACAAATGTACCATTTCTTATAGAATAATCGGGGGGGATGGAAGGGGGGGGGGGGGGCCAAGAACAAAGACATCAATAACAAAGTCCTAAATGTAACTATTTTTGGGATTATAGGCAGGTCAAAATAAATAAAATATATTTTTTAAAAAATCCCATACTTCCTGGTTAAAAATACACTTTCTTGGGTGAAAAACTTCTTCCCAGATGAAAGTACATTTTTCCGTGTTAAGCAACAATGCACTTTCCCTCGGAGCTGCAAAACGTATCAATCCTTCGAATGGTTAGGAATTTATACACAATCATAGAACTTTCCGGCACTTTTGGAAACAATTCAGCAAAACAATCCATTTGTGAAGGATCTCTGATGCATGGCAACATGTACGAAAGTATAAACATGAATTCCACCAATTACTCCATGCTAGCTTCCGAAGAACTGAAATCGAAATTGCGACATGCTTTTGTCAGCCAGTCACAGCTCATGTCACACGATCTCGCCACCCACTGACAGCAGATAGTCAGAGCCTAGGAAATGTGATATAGTAAGCCAATAGCAACACCCTGTCAACAAGAAAAGATGAGCTTTCACACATATAATATCGATTGTCAAAATATTTTTGCTCTTTTTTTTTTGTATGGTTAGGCAGCATCGTAAGAGCACCAGCTTAAATTGCAGCAGCTAAATATTTCTGGCAAGAATGACTGTATATTTCACTGTTGTATGCCAGGCATTTTGTGGGTTACCTGGCTGAGTACATGTTCCATCAAGCAGTTCGACTTTTACTATCGTAAAGCCAGTTAGGTGTGAAATTGCTCAAGAACTCATTTCACACTTTTTTTTTAAAGATAATTACACTTGCCATAATTATTACACAATTTATAATCTATGAAAGAACTAAAATAAATTAAACTTGGTCTTATTTAGTGCATGTTACATTTTTAAGATATATCAAACACAAACATGCCAGTCAAATTTTAAATAATGGCATAAATGACTGGTCTTCTGTGCCCGAAATTTTTCTATGCAATTGGTCCTCAACGTTAAGTTTTGAATGAGGTACTAACAGTCCACGATGTAAGAAATTCATCGCACATTCTCATTCTCATACATACATACATACATACATACATAATTCATCCTGTGTAAAAGGAAATTTACTTTGAAAGTAATGCTTCTGAAATCACAATTCACAAAAAGTTGTGATGTCATGCTCACTGAAATGAGGCCCATGGGAAAGATGCAGCAGAAGCAGTTTGTCATTATCAAGTATTGGATAGTCTTTGACGCATTTTGCTGTTGGCAGACACTTGTGCATGCACCATGTTCTGTTGTTGTAAACATCGCATTTTCTTGGCAACTAAAGTTTTATTTTGGTGTAATTCTGTTGTTTATGTTTTATTACTGCAGTATTCTGCAGTAGCGGGTTAACATAAAATTTGTTGAAACTTCCTGGCAGATTAAAACTGTGTGCCCGACCGAGACTCTAACTCGGGACCGAGTTCGAGTCTCAGTCGGGCACACAGTTTTAATCTGCCAGGAAGTTTCATATCAGCGCACACTCCGCTGCAGAGTGAAAATCTCATTCTGGATAAAATTTGTTGTTTATGTCTCAGTTCTTACCAGTCAAAATTACAAAAAATTAACTGAAAACTAAAACAATGAAAAATTCCTGGAATTATAAAAAATTCCCGGGCTTTTCCAGATTTCTCCCAGAGGAAAAAATTTCTGTGTTTTCCCACTTGTCTCAGAGCATACACACCCTGTCCTTATACTGTTTACGTATGTAATTAGTCAACACTCTTGACTGTCATCAAGGAACATCAAGAGTAATATATTGATCTACATACTAATTCTGACAAACCTCCAATTTTGGTTAGACAATTCTATTTATAGCAATTTTGTCATCTAACACCTACAACTTCGAACAACTGGCTGAACAGAAGGTATGAACACATTCATACTGGGGGGCAGCTACCCTGAGTCACTCTTCAGCAACAACAATCAATAATTGCTCAGCGTAAATCTTAAATGCCTTATAAAATTTGCAATGTATCTTTCCCATGGTGACAGAGATGATTAGTAGGAGCATTAACTATTCAATACACAGAGTAATGTTAAGGACTTTCCACTGTCCAGTGGGCCTATGTAGTAATGGGTACAGGCATTAGTCTCATCAAGATTTTCAGAAAATGTTTTGAACCAGATATGGGATATTTTTAGGGTGGGGAGGGCAATCCTACCTTTGTTGACAGCCTCAGGGGGAGATGTGGGGAAGTTTCCCCATTTATGAACATAATGATGCTTTCACACCAAATGGCTTTCAGAATGTTTTCTTTGGTATTGCAAAACTTGTCTTGTCCTTAATTTGCAAAAGATTATACTATCCTTAGTCACTGGGGAAGTTGAACAAATGAGAATACATATGGGAGAGAACTACGCCAAGCATTCTGTTGCTACAGCACTGATAGTCTAACAAACCTAAATGCTAACAAATTTCCGGTGTTTGAAGGAAGAATGCTTCCAGTGGAATGTATATGTGACATGTTCCAGCAGTGCTGCGTTTCGTCAAGAGCAAAGGCACAAATGATTTTAGGGCAACAGTTTAGCTATAGTAATAATGGATAACAAATTTTACTTTTAAAGTGAAGGGTAAAATGGTTTATGCCAAGAATAAGTTTGATCTTCTTCTTCTTCTTCTTCTTCTTCAGGGACAGCTTATGTTAGATGAAGGAGCTAATAATTGTATGGACAGGGTGCTGATGTAAGAAACAGATTAGTGAAGTGAGAATAAACAGTTTTGTTTGTGTGGAAACTGAACTACTATCCTGTGGTTGGTTAATTTTTCAGACTGTAGAGGATGTAATAAATTTCCAGTTGGGGCTTAAAGAGAGATTTTTAGCATTGCATGTTTCCAAGCTTTGAATTCATCTTAGTGTATTCTGATTGCTAAAAATCAGCAACGGACTTGTCGAATTTATTACACTGTGACAACAGTGACAAATTCATGCTTTTATTATTTGAAATCAAAGATCTTATAATGACCTATACGATGCTGTAAATATTTCCTATGTCCCTTCTTGACAGCAATATCCTGTAAAATTTGTAGTTCTTTCTAAGGTTCTATGTTCACTGGAAGATTTACAAGCTGATGTACCATAAAATTTAAGTGGTCCGTTGGGTGACAGGAACTGGTTATTAATTGTACAGTCTGTGATCACGTTTTAAGTGCTGTACTATACACACTTTTTATGTTGTAATTCTAAGTCCATATTGTTTAAATAATGACACTGCTTGACCTAAAACTGTATTCTCAAATTTACGAGGGGCGTTTCAAAAGTCCATGCAAAGTCCGAGAGATGGCACCAACGGCATGTATCGAGGCCATGTTTAGTTAGTAGCATCTTTGGAAAGAACACACATGCAGTTTCAGCCATATTGGTCCATTTCTTTGTGTTTGACATTCATTTGGTTATTAAACATTACTTTAAGAGAAGCTAAAGAGAAGCTTGATAAACATTACAGTGACTCTGAACCTTCAATTAGAACAGTTTATAAGTGGTTTCAAAATTTTCGGAGTGGCCATATGGGCACAAGTGATGCTGACCATTCTGGATGCCCTGTGGAGGTTACGACTCCAGAAATCATTGATAAAATCCATGATATGGTGATGGATGACAGGAGAGTTAAGGTGCGTGAGATTGCTTGTGCTGTGGGCATTTCGAATGAACAGGTACATAATATTTTATGAACGGGTACATAATATTTTGCATAAACATTTGGACATGAGAAGCTATCCGCAAGAAGGGTTCCGCTTGACCAAAAACGGAATCGTGTGAATTGTTGCAAGGATGGTTTGCAGCTGTTCAGGAAGAATCAGCAGGACTTTAAGTGTCGTTTTGTCACTGTGGATGAAACATGGATATATTACTATACTCCTGATACCAAACAACAGTCTAAACAATGGGTTACCAAGGGAGAATCTGCACCAAAAAAGGCGAAGACCATTCCTCTGGCCGGAAAGGTTAGGGCGACTGTCTTTTGGGATTCACAGGAATAAGCCTCATCAACTATCTGGAAAAGGGTAAAACTATTACAGGTGAATATTATTCATCGTTACTGGACTGGTTGAAGAAAAACACTGGCAATTGGGCCACAAAAAAGTCCTTTTCCATCATGACAATGCACCATCACACTCCTCCTCAGTTGTGCTCACAAAATTAATGGAAATATGATTCCAACTCGTTTCACATCCCCCCCTATTCTCCAGACTTGACTCCCTCTGACAACTGTTTGTTCCCCAATTTGATGAAATGGCTGGCGGGACAAAGATTTTATTCAAACGAAGAGGTGATTGCAGCACGTAATAGTGATTTTGCAGACTTGGACAATTGCTGTTATTCGGAAGGGATGAAAAAATTAGAACAGCATTGGACAAAGTATATAAATCTAAAAGCAGACTGTCGAAAAATAAAAAAGGTTTACCCCAAACAAGTAAGTAGTTTTTATTTTTGCACAGACTTTTCAAATGCCCCTCATAAAAGAGCCATATAGGTTAAACCAGTACTAATGTATCATCACTTTAATACCAGGAAATTTCATATATGGGATTTTTATTAATTTTATTAATTTTTAGTTTCTAATTATTTTCAAATAATATTTAATAGATTTCTCTTATTTCAATATTTGTAAGCTGAATATGCTGGCGTGTTACTGTAAGAATGTATATACACTATGTGATGAAAAGTATCCGGACACCTGGCTGAAAATGACAAGTTCATGGCCCACTCCATTGGTAATGCTGGAATTCAATATGGCGTTGGCCCACCCTTAGCCTTCATGACAGCTTCCACTCTCGCAGGCATATGTTCAATCAGGTGCTGGAAGGTTTCTTGGGGAATGGCAGCCCATTCTTCGTGGAGTGTTGCACTGAGGATAGGTATCGATGTCAGTTGGTGAGGTCTGGCACGAAGTTGGCATTCCAAAACATTCCGAAGATGTTCTATAGGACTAAGGTCAGGACTCCGTGCAGGCCAGTCCATTACAGGGATGTTATTGTCATTGTAACCACTCCACCACCGGCCAGGCATTATGAAAAGGTGCTCAACCATGTTGAAAGATGCAATCGTCATCCCCGAATTCTTCTTCAACAGTGGGAAGCAAGAAGGTGTTTAAAACATCAATGTAGGCCTGTGCTGTGATAGTGCTATGCAAAACAGCAAGGTGTGCAAGCCCCCTCCATGAAAAACACCACACCATAACACCACCGCCTCCAAATTTTACTGTTGGCACTACACACGCTGACAGATGACGTTCACCGGGCATTCGCCTTACCCACACCCTACCAACGGATTGCCACAATTTGTACCATGATTCGTCACTCCACACAATGTTTTTTCCACTATCCAATGTTTACGCTCCTTACACCAAGCGAGGCATCGATTGGCGTTTACCTGCATGATGTGTGGCTTATAAGCAGCTGCTCAACTATGAAATCCCAGTTTTCTCACCTCCTGCCTAGCTGCCATAGTACTTCCAGTGGATCGTGATGCAGTTATGTCTGCCTATTACACATTACGATCCCCTTCAACTGTCGGCAGTCTCCGTCAGTCAACAGACGACACCAGCCTGTGCGCTTTTGTGCTGTACACGAGTTTCACAGAGCGCCCAATTCTGCTCTCTCATGATGTCTAATGACTACTGAAGTCACAGATATGGAGTACCTGGTAGCAGGTGGTAGCACAATGCTCCTAACATGAAAAACATATGTTTTTGGGGGTGTCCAGATACTTCTGATCAAATAGTGTAGAACCTACTATATATGTTTCAGATTTTCACGTCATGTAATAATTAAGACCACAGTAATATGAAATTGAACGAATACTTATATAGTGATGCAGTGGCTGTTATGAACATAGTACAGCAATCAAATAAACCATGTCCAATCCACTCCTCCCCCCTCCACCCCTTATTCACTTCTCCCTTGCCTCCATCCTCCCTTTACTGAATGCTTCTTCTTTATATATAATATACGATACACACAATCATGTTTTAAGAATATTTATGGAACGTCATTCAGCATGATCTTGGCTCAAGGTCATGCAGGTGCCCTGCACTGAATGACCTGTATGTTTTATTGATTTTCTGTTCACTTTTGCACTTAATAATGGCTATAGAGCTGAACTCTTGAGACTCTTAAATAAATAAGTATCAAATATACAGCCAAATGGCAGAAATTTCATTAAAATATGAAGAATTGTTTAATATTAATCACAGAAAGGTATCAGTGTGATATGCAATTATTAACACTGCCCAAACACTAATTAACCGAGTTATAACAGACCAAGGGAATACTTCCCCCCTACAAGCAGACCACTCAGCCTCATTCCTATGTAAAATCTACTAAACTGCAAAATGCTTCTACAGGTATGAAAATAAGAGAACAGCACTGGCACCAGTATACGCAAATGAAGAGAAGAAACTGTACAATAGCCTCAGTCAGTACCATTAAGTAACTATAAACCGATTGTGCTTAACCAGGCTACCATTAACACAACAAAACTAGCAAACTATTCAGAAATCTATCTGTTGCTCCCTATGTTATAATCAGAGTCAGGATTTTTACGAATGCACCTTTCCTCACGGTAAATTAATGTTCTTCAGAAAGATACCACAATGTGAATTTTGTTTCTTGTTTCGAAAAGACTTTTTTCATGCCCCTTTTCTCCTTCTGTGAGACCTTAATTCATTTTTTCCTCCAACCATGTCCGTAATCCCCTATTTTCTTTTGCTGTAGGTTTTCAGTAATCTTCTTGAGTGCCCATTGTAATTTATAAGAGGAATGGCTTGTGGGTTTAATTTCATTTGTTTATAGTTTTGAATCAATATAAAATATTTAACTTTCAATTATCATCTCCTTAGCTTACAGTGAACATTAATAGTACCACTACCCCTTTCGGTACATGTAGGACTGGAAGCACATCTGTAATAATGGAAAATAATTGTGTGCGAGACTCTTCCTATTTCTCTCACTTTGCCGCTACACACAGCCTGCAAACAATCGAAATGAGAATATGGGTATTGCATTTTACCATTTCAATATCAACAGAATCAGTATCCCACTGTTCATGAATTAAGTTCATCATTAAATGAGTGTATTATTAGATTTGATCATGCCAACTGTGTCCAGCGTCTGAGAAACAGTTCCATCTCAGGAAGTCACACAAGGTTCCATTGAAACTGACGGTTTTGTTATGCAATTAAGAAATTTTGTTAGATGAAAAATACCAGTGAGATTGGATCAAACACATTTCCAGCTCTAAGCATCAAAAGAACAAGACTCTTCAAACACACAAATCATGGCACACTATTACAAAATGCATTTGAACAATTCTTCAAAAAGCTAAAAATTAACAAATTGAACATTGATTTGTGTGTGTGTGTGTGTGTGTGTGTGTGTGTGTGTGGCTTGCAGGTGCTCAACAC
Organism: Schistocerca nitens; assembly: GCF_023898315.1. NCBI lineage: Eukaryota > Metazoa > Arthropoda > Insecta > Orthoptera > Acrididae > Schistocerca > Schistocerca nitens. Next base: position 653,398,372 of record NC_064615.1, on the reverse strand, counting down.
CGAGGTTACAGCGCCCTTACACACATTAGATGAAACAATACTGGATAAAACGTTTAAAATTTTTGTCAAGCAGTAAGGAAGAAAGGTGTAAAAGACAATCATTCACTCACTCTCATCCCACTCGCATTAAACCACACAATCACATTATCTCGCAAGCCTTAATAAAGCAGTGAAGGGTGAAAGCTGCTATTTCTAAAACTGAAACAGAAGTAAAACCACAGAAGAGCTACAACAAAAGCAAAGGTAAATGTGCATGGCCGACAAATTACAAAAAACATGCGTATTACAGTCACCCAGTTAACGCACATCAAGAACATAAGCTCCCAACATTTTTGGAAACAAGTTGCACAGAGGGCAGATCTGCCAGTAAATCTGCCACAGTCCTCTGGTCCGAAAATAAAATCCAGTCTAGTAAAATGAGGGGCACAGTTACCTGCACGCCACAAGCACCACGTGTTGGAGGATCCTCTTGCCGGAGCAAGAATGCATGCTTCAGAGAACTGTGACCTATGTAAGGACGAGTAAGCAGGACCTCAGACCATCTTCATGGCCACAAGAAGGTATACCACGGCCGCATTGTGGGCTTTACGAGACACAGCTTATAATCAGTCATTTCCAGCCACTCGTCTTTCCATCAACACCTGACTCTGTACCTCAACAGCGAGGTGAGTACATGCGGGGGAATGGCACACTGAAATAACCGAGGATTTATCAAGACATGTCTCCTTGGCTGCATATCTGCCCTTTCGTTTCCTGCAATACCCATGTGCCCTGGCACCTACCAGGACACCTCTTTCCCCACCCATTTTAGCCGGAGGAGGGCATCCTGAATATTCTGAACTACTTTATCAGCTGGTCAGCTAGATATAAGCGTTGCATCGAGAACAGAGTCTCCCAGCTTAGACCCGTCTGTGAAGACAGCTACAAAGCCGTGGTGCTCATTTAAATCTCAAAAAATTTGGCATTAAAAACAGAAGAAGGTGTGCAATCTCTCCTGCACTTCACTAAATCTAAAATTACTCTGGCCACTTGCACTAACCAGGGTAGCAGTCTGTTAAAACACTAGATTTGAGCCTGTAAATGACCCCACGCCAAGGGTCTCAAGCACACATTCTGCACAGATACCAAATGGTCTTGTTGCCCGTAATGATTCATAAAGAGGAGTTCTATAGCTGGATGAGCAATGGTAGGGTGTGCTGGAGCAGTGGAAGTAGCGAGGGGCTGACATACCTGACACACCATGAGAAGCTGCTACCAGATGGTACAGACAGTTCACCAGCCTCGGCACAAAGAATGGGTACGGGGCAGGTCCTGTAAGGGCCGTGGACCACCTGATCTCTTCATGGTGGACAGAATCAATGACTTTAGGGTACGAAGGCCTCACTGACCCATACACTGTACATCCATAGTCCAGCCGTGATCGAACAAAAGCCCTACAAAAACTGGAGCAGAAGCTCCCTTCCACTCCCCAAGACCTATGTAAGACACCTCAAAATTTTCAGTGCGTTTGGGCCCTTACTTTCAGGTCTATCAGGTGTAGTAACCAAGGCAACATCGAGTCAAAAATGAGGCCCAAAAACTGCACAGAGTCTTTAAAAAGGAGAACAGTGTTCCACAGGTAAATTAAAAATAGGATGAGAATGATTAAAATGAAACACACACACCTTCTCCGTAGAAAATGTAAAATCAGTCTTTGCAGCCCACTTCTCCACCATCTTCAATGGAAGCTGCAACTGATAAAATGATGCTGAAATGCTGGAGGAAGAAAAGAAAACTGCAAAACTGCCCACAAATAAGGAGCACCGTACAGGACTCCTTATGGTGGATGTGATACTGTGGATGGCTGTGGCAAAGAGGGTGTAGCAAAGCAAGAGGCACCAGATTTGTTGTAAAAGTCAGTAAATTATTCAATGGACAGTATTTTTCAGTACAGGTATTTGATTCATTCCAAGCAAGTGCCGATTTGTGACGTCATCATCCAGACACGAGTTGACTTTAATCTGAATCCATTTTAGCAAACTAATAATTTCACTAAATTTTATTGATTATGAAATACAAGTTCTTGAAGTTTATTCAGAATTGGAAATGTTTGATTAGTAGTTACATGCCATAATTTATTTGTTTAATATAAAGGTGTTTTGAATTTTGCATGCATAAAATAAAGTGTGAATTTATGTGTGGCTTTTACTCTGACACGAGTTATCACTTAGAGTGCTAAAAGTGCGTGTGTACAATTCGCTGACCTATGTGTTGAATTTTATTTTGTGATCTTGACCCGAATGGAGAGTAAATCCAGTTTCATTTAAACATTACATGAGATAGACACATCACGTTATTACAAAAGAGTCATTTAGCCCATTAGGGAAAACTGGAACCTGTGTGCTCGATTTGAAATTCGTTACACGCCAGTGCATAATCGAAATGTCCATTAAGTCACGTACAATAGTTGCAAATGCATTTGGACTTCATGCATGAAGTTGGAAATTAATTTTTAAACAAGTGCTGATTTTGACAAAAAAAAAAAAAAAAAGTTTATTCAAAATATCGAGGTCCAGTTTTAATTGAGACACATATCACCTTGTTGATTACGTTGCGTTGCCTAGCAATGCTGTAAAGCAGCTTAATCAATTCATTAGAACGATTTGTAACGTGGTAAGGACCATTACACACACAGAATGTTACACAATGTTTGCTGACTGCATGAGTGTGTTTTTCTTTCCAAAAAATGCCAAAAAAACCGGCAGTTTCGAAAGTTAAATTATTAACTGTTGTGTAACTTCATCGATTGTCATACACCACTACGGAACTTCTTGTATCGTGTCTCTTCACAAGAGATCTCAAGAAGCCGGGATAAACAAGAAGAAGAAGAAGAAGAAGACTAAAGAAGAGGCATCGGTATAAGTGATCACCATTCTCCTGCTCAAAACTATTCGACAGCACGTCACCAATTCTGAAGTGAAAAAAGCACTGTGATAAAAAGTAATAAATAAAGATGGGGAGATGGCCACAAAAGCACCATTGGCAGAGCTGTCCTACAACAACGTGGTTCCAAGTAGTAATGCATGCCTTACCGATACAAAAAAAACATACCTACCCAATGCCGTTTATGCAGGAAAGCCTGCTGAATAGCTGCCACTAGCAAGATCAGGTTGTCAACAGTTGCTTCCTTTCAGTGACAGCTCCATTCAGTAGGTGAATACAGAGTGGGAAGTGATCACTGGAATGAAGGTCGTCAGTGACTTCCCACTGAAAAAGAGTAAGTAAATGCTGGAAAGCAAAAACAGAGGTCGATGGCTGAGAATGTCCCAGCAGCAGCACAGAAATGAGTGGAAGTGCCTGTGTTGCGGATGCACAGCTTGTGAGACATCATGAGGATCTCCAAAATCCCTCAACATTGATTTGTGTGCAGCTCTTATACAAGCAGGAATACCACTCAGTAAGGTGAAACATTCAACCTTCAAAGGATTCCTTCAAAAATACACAAAGATGTCAATGCTCAATGAGAGTACGTTTAAAAAACAATTCCAAGAAACCACACAAAGAATCCAGGAGAAAATGTCTGGGTGTGACATGGGAATCATTCTGGATGAAAACACGGACTCAATTGAACAATATTTTTTGAACATTTTAGTTTGTCCCTTAGCAGAGGAGAAAGTTGAGCATATGTTGTTAAAAATGTATGAGCTGAAGAAAGCCAATGCCAGTACTGAAACATTTACATGCTTGGTCCATGTCCTTTATAGGTTTTGTGAATCTGGAAGAAACTTCCAAGCCATTTTGAAGCCTGCAGGCAAATCACTTGCTAGGGATTTTTGACAAGTGTGCTGCTATAACGTGTGAGAATTCTGACAAGATTAAAGTGTCAGTGTTTTCTTTCGATCCAGCTGATGTAGGTGCAATTTCCAATACACAATAACTTCTGCTACTGGAGAAAATACATAATTTGCGGGCAGAACTAGTTTACATCCATAGTTGCAAGTACTTGACTGTAGCTAATAAATGATTAGAAGAACAAGGTCTTGGAAGGGAGAAACAACGGGATATTTTTACTTCTGTGAGGGGGCAGTTAGATGGCTTTGCCAAAGATAAACTTGTATAGTCTTCAGGAGAATCCAGATCTGTAGAGCTGCCATTCCAAGTGAGTACAAAGTTTGTCTCTAAGGTTTCTGTGGATGTCGAAAGAAGTTTTAACATCCACAAAGATATTCTATTTTTTAATAGAAGCAGACTTAGTTTAAAAATGTAGAGTGCTAACTGTCTAAGAACAACATCCATGATTTTTCCTTCTTCTGAAGAGTGATTGTTTGATATACTTGTTTGTAATTCAATAAAGTAGAACAGGAGAAAGATAATTTGTTGAATAGTTAAGTAAATCATCACCTTTTTGGCCCTTTTTTACCTTATTTTAACACCTGGTACATTCCTTTTTCGTCATCTGAAATTTGCACCTAAGAATCCTAACCATGATTATAATGAACTGTTGTTTTTTTCTGACATCTGATTAAAATTTGATACCAATCCGTTCATTCGCATCACCTAAGTAAAGGCAGATATTTTCCTGACAAGACAATGGAGGATATTTATGACAGCTTTGAAATTTAAAAAATGTCTGACATCACAAATTCAATACAAGAAGAGTTTATGTATCTTACTGATATGGTAGTCATTGCATCACTGCTGAATAATCATGACAAGGAAGTGAAGAGCGAGATTAACTGCAATGTTGCCAACATACATATTCCAGTATTTCTTTTCCACCTACATGCAGAATATCTATTTTACTGACTCTCATGCCAAAGATGAAACGGAAAATAAATTTAAAACAAATGCTGTGTTTTTTTTTTTTTTTACAACAGACTGATGTTGAATCACCACCACCACCACCTATAACAACTAAACTACTTCCACAGACATAATCATACACCTCTCAGTGAGAGTAATTTAAAATAAATGTTTATTTCTTATATTTAATACATTAATTTACTTGCAGTCTAACGTATATACCAACAGTATACTTACATCTTTAATAGCAACAATTGTTTGCTCGTGCTTAGCTATTGATTCAACGTATATCTGGTTCCGTTTCTCAAGAGCATCAACTTGCGCACGATAAACATCAGTGCTGTCTTTTAATGCCTTAGCACAGCGATCTGCATATTCGGCCTGTGCCACAATGCGGGCGTAGTCAGAACGAATTTTGTGAAGTTCAGTTTGAGCAGTTTCCAACTGTTCAGTCAAGTGTTTCTCATGTGCCTGTCTTTCTTTACGGTATGTTTCAGATTCAGCCAGTGCCTCTTGAAGAGCCTTTCTGGTCTCTGCCAACTGCCAAAAGAATTAAAAGATTATATCATGCCAAAAAACTTTACTGGATAGAACCTAACAATGACGAGGCCACAGGATGTGGATGAAAGGGGCAAAAAACAACAATGAATTACTTCCACAAACATAAGCATGCTGGTTACTAACACTTACCTCTTTCATGTTTGTACTCCTCTCTACGTGAGCTGTGCCATCTGGAGTAGTTGTAATAACTGATGAAGTGTCACTTACATCTTTCCCTTCTCTTGCCTGGATATACAAGTTGCGGTACATATCACGCTGTCGCAACAATGTCTCTATCATTTTCTCACACCGTTCATTTCTCTCAGTCATGCTGTGCATTTGCTCTGCGTAAGATACTAAATGGGCCTGTCGAGGTAGTAAAAGAATAAGTAGAGTTGTCAGTAACATTTTTATCACTTATAAGAAACTATAACACTTCCACTGCAAGCACATTTGATTCAAAATATATTGTTAAAAATAAACACTATATTTCATTTGGGGTAAAGTACATCAAGCTTATTACGCAAACCAATATACTGATGCATCAAGGAAGGAAGAAATATTAGGGTTCAACCTCACACTGATGATGAGATCATCAGAGATGGAATACAAGCTCAGGCTGAGGAAAAAATGTGGAAGGAAATCAGCTGTGCCCATTCAAAGGAACAATTCTGGCATTCACTTTAAGAGGTTTGGGGAAATCATAGAACAACAAAATCTGGGTGACCAGACAGTGATATGAACCTCTGTCCTAAACACTAGTCCAGCTTGCTCAGTTTGAGACAATAGTAGCAAATCAACACAGACGAATTTAGCTGACAGGGAAGTCTATTTAGCTGACAGTTGCAGTCTTATTTAGGTTACTATGGTGCACTGATAATTTTACCGAAAAGCTGTAGATACCAACAAATAACTTTTTTTTCCTGCAAGAGCAAAAGTTCTTGATATCTTCCTTGAACTCAACACATTTGATACAACGGTATTCATACACTTTTTCCAATGAGAATTTTTCTCTCTCTCTCTCAAAATTCTACGTGACATTTATTTGGAGCACAGATAATCTCTCATATGATAAAATGTGGAGTATCTGCTAGGTAGAGACCTATGAACCCAAGCTCATGCACTTGCCATCATCCTGTCTTGGTGCAAGATCAGTTTTCTGCACACAAACATTTAAACTTCTGCTTCGACTCATTTTACAAACAGTTCAATTATGTTTTTCAAGAGGCAATCATAAAACTAATCTCCGAGTCTTACACAACAGCTGCCAAAGGCAAAAAAAAATGTACTAAAGAAGTTTGTGACTTTATTCAAAGAACTCAAAATTAGACATGCCTTGCAACAGAAATAATGTTACAAGTAACTTCTTAGCAGGCCAATTAAACAATAACAAGTTGCCTACAGAGACAGGAATATGAAAAGGTCTAGGGACTTCCCTTGCAAAGACCCCCCCCACACACACACACAGATAGACACAGACACACACAGAGAGAGAGAGAGAGAGAGAGAGAGAGAGAGAGAGAGAGAGAGAGAGAGGCAGTGCTAGCTATGTTACCTTCAGTTCCTTCACTTCATCAGATTCTTTTTCTTCTTCTTTCTCACTCTCAGAACTCAGTTCCCGTATTTTTGCCAGCAGCTTCTGATTATTCTGCTGCAGTTCTTCTATGGAGGTGAAAGTTACTAATTCTTCTGCCTGCACAGCCTGAAAAATGTTCAGCAGATAAATGAAGTACATGGCTAATGCAGCTGTAAATCACACGAGACACAGTAACCTTATGATTCGTAATTGTAAAACTTCTAGAGCTGATATAAAACCGGTTTTTAAATCAGTATTCACTTCAACAGTGAAATCTGGACTTTAGGACTTGGGGCATGGTCCAAGGCATATGTTTCTTTTTCCATCCTTTACTACAGGAAACAAAATTAGAGTACATGGATATAAGGAAAAAAATTTATTTTTTTTGCTGACATTAGTGTTATTTTTGCTCTATTCAGTGTTGTTTTTTGCTGAACTGTTGTTGTTTGAAAGCTTACTTTTCGATTGTGCTCTTTATATTTGTTGTATTTCATTGTTTTTCAATATGGTGTTGAAAATGAATATAAACCTATCAATTATAGTATTAACATTAAACATCTCATTTGATTTCATTATTCAAACACACACACACACACACACACACACACACACACACACACACACACACTCACTTTACTCCAAATCTACTGAAATTAAACCGAGTTGTTGTTAGTAGAGTTCATAATAGCTGAAGACTTGAAATAAAAGAAAGGCCCTAAGTACCATAACAACAAATTTTGAAGTTGGTTGTGAAAATGGATTTACAGCCAATCCCAGTAATTTACACAAGGCTCAAACTGCCACAAATGAAAATGTAGTACTACATGCAACTGCTGTTCACATATGAAAGGCACTATGTTCCTCGCACTTACCCCTCAGTGTTAGATAAAATTATGGAGGCGACGAATGTTAGCAATAGTTTGAGTGAAAGAAAACAATGACAAATTGAATGAGAAAGTACTGTGGCTGCAATAAGGAAAACATTGAAAAATAGAGGGAAAGAATATGTAAGGCCAAGCAACAAATATATTCCTACAACAGCTTGTCTGGCACAAGAGGTGTTATTACTGATCACTATTCTACGCCATACCTGGATAGATAAAAAAAACTTGTGAGGTACACTGCACAGGATTCTTCTCTTTGCTTTCCAAGTCGATGTGCTTGGAAGTGTAAATGCAAAAACTTCAGCTATGAATATAAAGTCTGTTTGAAGTTTATTAAGTCTTTTAAGATACTGGAAGCAAGGGAGTTACTTTGTGGTGTTGAGGCAAGTATTTCATGTTAAAAGATGACATCATGGTAACTAGGATGACCCTTCACAGAGCAGGCAACAAGTAACTGTGCATTAGACTGTTCCAGAAGAAGAAAGGCCTTACCATGTACAAGGAAACAAGAGGCAGTAAAATTCACACAGAAAATTCAGTGTCTAAACAGAATACCATGTGGTATAGCAAATAAATCTTTTTTACAAGCACGAAGTCACTACAGCAGGAGCAAGACTGAAAAGGAATACCTCAATCCGAATATTAATAAAACATAGGATGTTCCAATGCCTTCAAGAACATTAATGGTGATTCACAAGTGACATGATACTTATACGGATCATTTCCCTAACTTCTCTTTCCATCCTCCTTGTTCAAACACGTGTGGCGTGTGTGATCCGTTTCATGCACAGATTCTCATTAACCTGCCTGAGAAAAAGGAACTGACAGCTCGTCTCGAGTTACATCAATGCAAGGCCAAAAAAGCTATGACTGTGATGAAACAGTATCAGAATGAATCCCAGAAAACTGGTAGTGTTACCACATATTTGCAACAAGTGCCGTTCGTTCCAACTTTGTCACATATTCAAATGCTTTACCTCCACGATAGCTTGCAGTTTACAACTCTCACACACTTTCATGGCAGTACCTTTTCCGTATAATGTTTACAAGGCGATATTGGTCTTGGCTTCAGTTGTCTAGTGGAAGTATGATTCCACAATGCATCTTTGTCGGCTGCAGAAATGACCTGGTTCAATGTGTGTGCCTCATTTTTGGTGCTTCAAATACCATTTCTTCGAATGTAGTTTCTTCTTATAGTTTATATAAAAAAATAGTAACATAATTCAAAATTATTTATGACGGTGACCTGCACATTGTTCTACCGTCAACACACACCACGAGATCACTGCCGACTGAGTACAGCCAAAAACGACTCCAGCGTCAAAGACATTTTACACAACACACAAGCTTCAACTTGTAATCAGTCTCTTTGCTATTCTTCGACACATTTACTAATAGTAATCAATATGCTTTCACTCTCAAAAATATAAGTAAATTAACATATAATAAGGCAAATTATAATAAAAATTCTGACAAAAAATATAAGAAAACAATTACAATTTGGTATCGACAAATCCGGTAGAAAATACCACATCTCCCAGACCCATTACAATGTATTTTCACAAAAGTATTACAGAATGAATGTTTAGTGTATGAACAGAAAACATTTTTGTTTCACTCATTCTTCCACTTTACTATCTTTTTCCTGCGTACTGAACTACAGCATTAAGAGTCTTTAATTGCATTTCCACTTTCAATAAGTTTTTCTTTTAACATAATGTTTGTAATTTCCTTTGGAAGCTAGATCCATACTTTGCTTGACTTTCAAATAAAGCACTTTATTACTGAAATTATGACCATTAATTACTTTTTCCTCAAATTCGTGATTTTGGCACTTAGAGCCTTTTTTATTTCAAGTCTTCAATTATCACCCTACAGCTGACATAATAAACTACTGTTATGCACACAAACTTCCATGTATCTATGACTTAAAGAGTTGGCAGCCTACTTTAAATATACAACCCTACGTGTTTAATTGTTTCTTTCAACTATGCCTAAAGTATGTCTCATCATGTTTCTCAGAAGTGTGTTGTTGTTGTTGTTGTTGTCTTCAGTCCTGAGACTGGTTTGATGCAGCTCTCCATGCTACTCTATCCTGTGCAAGCTTCTTCATCTCCCAGTACCTACTGCAACCTACATCCTTCTGAATCTGCTTAGTGTATTGATCTCTTGGTCTCCCTCTACGATTTTTACCCTCCACGCTGCCCTCCAATGCTAAATTTGTGATCCCTTGATGCCTCAAAATATGTCCTACCAACCGATCCCTTCTTCTAGTCAAGTTGTGCCACAAACTTCTCTTCTCCCCAATCCTATTCAATACCTCCTCATTAGTTACGTGATCTACCCACCTTATCTTCAGCATTCTTCTGTAGCACCACATTTCGAAAGCTTCTATTCTCTTCTTGTCCAAACTGGTTATCGTCCATGTTTCACTTCCATACATGGCTACACTCCATACAAATACTTTCAGAAACGACTTCCTGACACTTAAATCTATACTCGATGTTAACAAATTTCTCTTCTTCAGAAACGATTTCCTTGCCATTGCCAGTCTACATTTTATATCCTCTCTACTTCGACCATCATCAGTTATTTTACTCCCTAAATAGCAAAATTCCTTTACTACTTTAAGTGTCTCATTTCCTAATCTAATCCCCTCAGCATCACCCGATTTAATTTGACTGCATTCCATTATCCTCGTTTTGCTTTTGTTGATGTTCATCTTATATCCTCCTTTCAAGACACTGTCCATTCCGTTCAACTGCTCTTCCAAGTCCTTTGCTGTCTCTGACAGAATTACAATGTCATCAGCGAACCTCAAAGTTTTTACTTCTTCTCCATGAATTTTAATACCTACTCTGAATTTTTCTTTTGTTTCCTTTACTGCTTGCTCAATATACAGATTGAATAACATCGGGGAGAGGCTACAACCCTGTCTCACTCCTTTCCCAACCACTGCTTCCCTTTCATGCCCCTCGACTCTTATAACTGCCATCTGGTTTCTGTACAAATTGTAAATAGCCTTTCGCTCCCTGTATTTTACCCCTGCCACCTTCAGAATTTGAAAGAGAGTATTCCAGTTAACGTTGTCAAAAGCTCTCTCTAAGTCTACAAATGCTAGAAACGTAGGTTTGCCTTTTCTTAATCTTTCTTCTAAGATAAGTCGTAAGGTTAGTATTGCCTCACGTGTTCCAACATTTCTATGGAATCCAAACTGATCTTCCCCGAGGTCTGCTTCTACCAGTTTTTCCATTCGTCTGTAAAGAATTCGCGTTAGTATTTTGCAGCTGTGACTTATTAAACTGATAGTTCGGTAATTTTCACATCTGTCAACATCTGCTTTCTTTGGGATTGGAATTATTATATTCTTCTTGAAGTCTGTGGGTATTTCGCCTGTCTCATACATCTTGCTCACCAGATGGTAGAGTTTTGTCATGACTGTCTCTCCCAAGGCCATCAGTAGTTCTAATGGAATGTTGTCTACTCCCGGGGCCTTGTTTCGACTCAGGTCTTTCAGTGCTCTGTCAAACTCTTCACGCAGTATCTTATCTCCCATTTCATCTTCATCTACATCCTCTTCCATTTCCATAATACTGTCCTCAAGTACATCGCCCTTGTATAAACCCTCTATATACTCCTTACACCTTTCTGCCTTCCCTTATTTGCTTAGAACTGGGTTGCCATCTGAGCTCTTGATATTCATACAAGTGGTTCTCTTCTCTCCAAAGGTCTCTTTAATTTTCCTGTAGGCAGTATCTATCTTACCCCTAGTGAGACAAGCCTCTACAACCTTACATTTGTCCTCTAGCCATCCCTGCTTAGCCATTTTGCACTTTCTGTCGATCTCGTTTTTGAGACGTTTGTATTCCCTTTTGCCTGCTTCATTTACTGCATTTTTATATTTTCTCCTTTCATCAATTAAATTCAATATTTCTTGTGTTACCCAAGGATTTCTATTAGCCCTCGTCTGTTTACCTACTTGATCCTCTGCTGCCTTCACTACTTCATCCCTCAGAGCTACCCATTCTTCTTCTACTGTATTTCTTTCCCCCATTCCTGCCAACTGTTCCCTTATGCTCTCCCTGAAACTCTCTACAATCTCTGGTTCTTTCAGTTTATCCAGGTCCCATCTCCTTAAATTCCCACCTTTTTGCAGTTTCTTCAGTTTCAATCTGCAGTTCATAACCAATAGATTGTGGTCAGAATCCACATCTGCCCCTGGAAATGCCTTACAATTTAAAACCTGGTTCCTAAATCTCTGTCTTACCATTATATAATCTATCTGATACCTATTAGTATCTCCAGGATTCTTCCAGGTATACAACCTTCTTTTATGATTCTTGAACCAAGTGTTAGCTATGATTAAGTTATGCTCTGTGCAAAATTCTACAAGGCGGCTTCCTCTTTCATTTCTTCCCCCCAATCCATATTCACCTACTATGTTTCCTTCTCTCCCTTTTCCTACTGATGAATTCCAGTCACCCATGACTATTAAATTTTCGTTTCCCTTCACTACCTGAATAATTTCTTTTATCTCGTCATACATTTCATCAATTTCTTCATCATCTGCAGAGCTAGTTGGCATATAAACTTGTACTACTGTAGTAGGCATCGGCTTTGTGTCTATCTTGGCCACAATAATGCGTTCACTATGCTGTTTGTAGTAGCTAACCCGCACTCCTATTTTTTTATTCATTATTAAACCTACTCCTGCATTACCCCTATTTGATTTTGTATTTATAACCCTGTAATCACCTGACCAAAAGTCTTGTTCCTCCTGCCACCGAACTTCACTAATTCCCACTATATCTAACTTTAACCTATCCATTTCCCTTTTTAAATTTTCTAACCTACCTGCCCGATTAAGGGATCTGACATTCGACGCTCCGATCCGTAGAATGCCAGTTTTCTTTCTCCTGATAACGACGCCCTCTTGAGTAGTCCCAGCCTGGTGATCCGAATGGGGGACTATTTTACCTCCGGAATATTTTACCCAAGAGGACGCCATCATCATTTAATCATACAGTAAAGCTGCATGTCCTCGGGAAAAATTACGGCTGTAGTTTCCCCTTGCTTTCAGCTGTTCGCAGTACCAGCACAGCAAGGCCGTTTTGGTTAATGTTACAAGGCCAGATCAGTCAATCATCCAGACTGTTGTCCCTGCAACTACTGAAAAGGCTGCTGCCCCTCTTCAGGAACCACATGTTTGTCTGGCCTCTCAACAGATACCCCTCCGTTGTGGTTGCACCTACGGTACGGCCATCTGTATCACTGAGGCACGCAAGCCTCCCCACCAACGGCAAGGTCCATGGTTCATGGGGGAAGCAGAAGTGTGTAAATTTCATCATAAAAAATGCCTATTCCCATAATAATGAAGCCACCTTCAAACCATTTTAACTTAGAATAGAGGTAACATTTTTTGCCACCAATGCCATATTTCCAAAAACTTTTGCACAGCAGATAGTACCAAAAGCAGCACAATTTGGACAGATCTTTATTTCGGCACATCAAATGAACTGCATATTTTTGAAAGACATAAGTGTAAAGACAAGAAACTCCAAATAAGGCACTTCAGCTTCTAAAACACATAAATCAACAGTGTGCCTGCTTCGCTGTTCAATCAATCGATTAATCACAGCACAGGTCACGTGACATCTAACAAACATGTTTCTGGTTGTAGAACACAACACAGACTATTTATCACAATATTTACTCCACATTATTTTTACTATTTTGTGAAACATGTGGTGATAGCTTATTCTGTAGCATAGCCCAAGTGACCAAAAGAACAAAACAATGAGACACCATCTAGATTTATGATTAGCAAAGCTAAAATGCCACATTGGGTGGTTTTGTGTTTATACTTCTGTAATAAAAAATTTTCCGGTTTAATTAATGTACCCCAATAAAGAACTCTCCAAATTGCAATTTTTTCCTATGATATGTTGTACAACACGTTCAGGAAATTTGATGTTGGCAGATAAAGATGTTACCAGATACTAGCACATCTAAGCAACAGTTTTGTAAACAGAAAATATACAGTCATTGTAAGCTTATAAGGGTACCTCAACCTTGAGAACAAAGCAAAGATTCAATAACTTCGAGACTGAATAACTTATCAATATCAATAAAGTACTGCCTTTAAATTAATAAGATTTTTATGTCTGAATGGGGAAAATGCCAGATTTTGTGATATTCTGTACAAACCATCTATTTCATGTTACATGAGTAAATACTGGTGCTTTTTTGTCATTTGTCACATTCCGTTTGTGTGAAATTTACCTGTCCTTAAACATATGTTTGCACACTCTTTAGCTCAGAATGAGGATTCCTTAAGCACTTGCTGATAGGTAGCTGTGTTTTGGCTACACATTAGATCTCGCCAAGAAATTCCACTAGAGCTGTTGCACTAACTATTAACAGCATATGTAAGATGTGGTACAATATTAACAGTGTAACTGTTTCCCAATCCAACACCTTTACGGTGGATAGGAACAGTGAAAAACATGTAAACTTAGTTGAATGGCATAGAATGTGCATTGATAAAATGCTCTAACAAAGACAGGTTCCTCTAGTGGAATTGACTTTTTGTAACGACGTATAAGGTGCTATAGGTTAAGATCCCAGGCGTCACAAGCTGCAGCCATTCAGCCTGGTGGCCCCTCATTTGCGAGTAATTGACAAAAAATTTTGGAATTTTGCATGATGCTTAATAACATTAAAAAAGTCATACAACATAGACAGGATGTGTGGTGTAATGGATAGCAGAAGCTTGTGTGTTCAAATCTCATCAGATGCAGTAATTTTTTTTATTTTTATTTTAAAATCTTTAACGAAATGTCTTTGATCATTATTTTTATTTAATTAATTGGTTTAAATGTTTTTTTTTATTTCTATTCCTTTGTCACATATTTTTAATCGCCGTATGAAGTTTTTCATTTGTTTCATTTTTTTCTTTATAATTTTCTTTTTCCAACTGGAATTTTGTGAATACAAATTTAGTTATATTTATCTAACATAATATTCAATCATTTGAAAATTCTGATCTATCAGTTAAAACACAAAAGACAAAATAATCTGTTTATACTTACTTTGCAATGGCGCTAAAAATGTGTTTTCATAACAGACATGCAATTTTTTCCCTCAGTAATAGTCATATAACCTTTAAAATATAACATAAATACCTACTGCACAATGGGTGAAGTAACATAGATGAAGGTTTAAATGAAAAAAGAGTTGAAACAAAATTAAAGCAAAATGAGACATACATAAAATGAACACAATAATGTGGATGAACAAACAGGGTGATAAAGCAAAAGAAATTAAATAGAAATGAATACATAAAATTAATTAAAAATGCAAGAACAAAGATTTCACATGGAAAGAGAATGACAGAAAGAAAAATGAGAGCAAATGAAGAAGTTGATATTATGATTAAAATTATGTGACAAAGGAACAAAAATAAACAATTACATTAAAATCACTTGAACAAAAATGACAATCAAATTCATTTTTGTTAAAGATTTAAAAATAAATAA
Organism: Schistocerca nitens; assembly: GCF_023898315.1. Taxonomy (NCBI): domain Eukaryota; kingdom Metazoa; phylum Arthropoda; class Insecta; order Orthoptera; family Acrididae; genus Schistocerca; species Schistocerca nitens. The sequence goes on along the minus strand of NC_064615.1, from coordinate 653,383,052 downwards.
AAAATTACTGCATCTGAGGAGATTTGAACCCACAACCTCTTGAAAGGGATGCTATTGTCCTATCTGTTACAACACACAACCAGACAACACAGTGAAACTTTTTTAACGCTATTGAGTGTCACACAAAAATATAAAATTTTTTTCATCAATTACTTGCAAACGAGAGCCCACCAGGGTGAATGGCTGAATGTGTGATACCTGGGATCATAACCTACAAAAGCATACAGATTTTTTCAAAAAGTTGATCCCACTGTTGAGGACCTCTTCGTGTAAGATAACGATCAATGAAAGTAAAAGGACAATCAATTTCTAATTTTCATTTAACTTCCACTAAGTTTCCACATGCAACAAACAAGATCAACTTCAACTCTAGAAACAGATTCAGAGATTCATATTTAATTATATATTATCTGTACCGTTTGAAGACCAATGGTTTACTTCATACACATATATCAACAGCCCAAGTTTTATTTGTTGATTTTTACTTCATAACATTCCCATCAATATTTTTAAAAGTTTATGTGCTGCTTATTTGTAAAATCTGCAAATATTCAAAGGCAATTAATATTTGAAATTCTATAAAAAATGTAGTGCAATGACAGATTAAGACCACTTACATGTGATGAGCTTGTTATGTCTAGTGATGAGACATCCGCATTTGTACTCGAGACTGTACGAGCATCCTCCAGCTCTTTTAGAAGGAAGCAAACCTGTGCAGATAAATATTTATAAACATTTGTGTATGGGCAAAATAACTGCATATTTATTTTTCAATAGGCAACAAAGTCCCTTTAAAAACTGCCATAATTTCAGTGGTCTGTACTGTGCAATCACTGCAATGATTAAAATTTTCACAAAATTTGTAAGAATCATAGAAAATATTCTAAAAGATTTCAAGTCTTTTACCATACTAAGGACGAAGTGCAGAAATGTTTATGACCATCTTATTTCAGAAAATGAACCCATTTTGCGAATTCACTATGTTGTATAACATTAATCATGCATGAACTGAACAAGGATCAGAACAGTTCAAAATTAACATACGATATGCTTGATAATATTGGCAAATCAGCTACTGACATGATAATCACACTCCGATTGCAGATATTAAGTGTATATCACAAATATACAGTTGTCGTTGTTGTTGTTGTTGTTGTTGTTGTTGTTGTTCTCTTCAGTCCAGAGACTGGTTTGATGCAGCTTTCCATGCTACTCTATCCTGTGCAAGCTTCTTCATCTCCCAATACCTACTGCAGCCTACATCCTTCTGAATCTGCTTAGTCTATTCATCTCTTGGTCTACCTCTACGATTTTTACCCTCCACTCTGCCCTCCAATACTAAATTGGTGATCCCTTGATGCCTCAGAAGATGTCCTACCAACCAATCCCTTCTTCTAGTCAAGTTGTGCCACAAACTTCTCTTCTCCCCAATCCTGTTCAATACTTCCTCATTAGTTATGTGACCTACCCATTTAATCTTCAGCATTCTTCTGTAGCACCACATTTCGAAAGCTTCTATTCTCTTCTTGTCCAAACTGGTTATCTTCCATGTTTCACTTCCATACATGGCTACACTCCGCACAAATCCTTTCAGAAACGACTTCCTGACACTTAAATCTATACTCGATGTTAACAAATTTCTCTTCTTCAGAAACGCTTTCCTTGCCATTGCCTGTCTACATTTTATATCCTCTCTACTTCGACCATTATCAGTTATTTTGCTCCCCAAATAGCAAAACTCCTTTACTACTTTAAGTGTCTCCTTTACTACTTTAAGTGTCTCATTTCCTAATCTAATTCCCTCAGCATCACCCGAGTTAACTTGACTACATCCCATTATTCTCGTTTTACTTTTGATGATGTTCATCTTATATCCTCCATTCAAGACACTGTCCATTCCGTTCAACTGCTCTTCCAAGTCCTTTGCTGTCTCTGACAGAATTAGAATGTCATCGGCGAACCTCAACGTTTCTATTTTTTCTCCATGGACTTAAACACCTACACCAAATTTTTCTTTTGTTTCCTTTACTGCTTGCTCAATATACAGATTGAATAACATTGGGGATAGGCTACAACACTGTCCCACTCCCTTCCCAACCACTGCTACCCTTCCTTGCCCCTCAACTCTTATAACTGCCATCTGGTTTCTGTACAAATTGTAAATAGCCTTACGCTCCCTGTATTTTACACCTGCCACCTTCAGGACTTGAAAAAGAGTATTCCAGTCAACATTGTCGAAAGCTTTCTCTAAGGCTACAAATGCTAGAAACGTAGGTTTGCCTTTTCTTAATCTAGCTTCTAAGATAAGTCGTAGGGTCAGTACTGCCTCACGTGTTCCCATATTTCTACGGAATCCAAACTGATCTTCCCAGAGGTCGACTTCTACCAGTTTTTCCATTCGTCTGTAAAGAATTCGCGTTAGCATTTTGCAGCCGTGACTTATTAAACTGATAGTTCGGTAATTTTCACATCTGTCAACACACCTGCTTTCTTTGGGATTGGAATTATTATATTCTTCTTGAAGTCTGTGGGTATTTCGCCTGTCTCATACATCTTGCTCACCAGATGGTAGAGTTTTGTCAGGACTGGCTCTCCCAAGGCCGTCAGTAGTTCTAATGGAATGTTGTCTACTCCTGGGGCCTTGTTTCGACTTAGGTCTCTCAGTGCTCTATCAAACTCTTCACGCAGTATCATATCTCCCATTTCATCTTCATCTACATCCTCTTCCATTTCTATAACATTGCCCTCAAGTACATCGGCCTTGTATAGACCCTCTATATACTCCTTCCACCTTTCTGCTTTCCCTTCTTTGCTTAGAACTGGGTTTCCATCTGAGCTCTTGATATTCATACAAGTGGTTCTCTTTTCTCCAAAGGTCTCTTTAATTTTCCTATAGGCAGTATCTATCTTACCCCTAGTGAGATAAGCCTCTACATCCTTACATTTGTCCTCTAGCCATCCCTGCTTAGCCATTTTGCACTTCCTGTCGATCTCATTTTTGAGACGTTTGTATTCCTTTTTGCCTGTTTCATTTACTGCATTTTTATATTTTCTCCTTTCGTCAATTAAATTCAATATTTCTTCTGTCACCCAAGGATTTCTACTAGCCCTCGTCTTTTTACCTACTTGATCCTCTGCTGCCTTCACTACTTCATCCCTCAAAGCTACCCATTCTTCTTCTACTGTATTTCTTTCCCCTATTCTTTTCAGTTGTTCTCTTATGTTCTCCCTGAAACTCTGTACAACCTCTGGTTTAGTCAGTTTATCCAGGTCCCATCTCCTTAGATTCCCACCTTTTTGCAGTTTCTTCAGTTTCAATCTGCAGTTCATAACCAATAGATTGTGGTCAGAGTCCACATCTGCCCCTGGAAATGTCTTACAATTTAAAACCTGGTTCCTAAATCTCTGTCTTGCCATTATATAATCTATCTGAAACCTGTCAGTATCTCCAGGCTTCTTCCACGTATACAACCTTCTTTTATGATTCTTGAACCAAGTGTTAGCTATGATTTAGTTGTGCTCTGTGCAAAATTCCACCAGGCGGCTTCCTCTTACATTTCTTAACCCCAATCCATATTCACCTACTACATTTCCTTCTCTCCCTTTTCCTACTACCGAATTCCAGTCACCCATGACTATTAAATTTTTGTCTCCCTTCACTATCTGAATAATTTCTTTTATCTCATCATACATTTCTTCAATTTCTTCGTCATCTGCAGAGCTAGTAGGCATATAGACTTGTACTACTGTCGTAGGCGTGGGCTTTGTGTCTATCTTGGCCACAACAATGTGTTCGCTGTGCTGTTTGTAGTAGCTTACCCGCATTCCTATTGCTTTATTCATTATTAAACCGACTCCTGCATTACCCCTACTTGATTTTGTATTTATAGCCCTGTAATCACCTGACCAAAAGTCTTGTTCCTCCTGCCACCGAACTTCACTAATTCCCACTATATCCAACGTTAACCTATCCATTTCCCTCTTTAAATTTTCTTACCTACCTGCCCGATTAAGGGATCTGACATTCCACGCTCCGATCCGTAGAACGCCAGTTTTCTTTCTCCTGATAGCAACGTCCTCCTGAGTAGTCCCCGCCCGGAGATCCGAATGGGGGACTATTTTACCTCCGGAATATTTTACCCAAGAGGACGCCATCATCATTTATCCATACAGTAAAGCTGTGTGCCCTCGGGAAAAAATTACGGCCGTAGTTTCCCCTTGCTTTCAGCTGTTCGCAGTACCAGCACAGCAAGGCCAGATCAGTCAATCATCCAGACTGTTGCCCCTGCAACTACTGAAAAGCCTGCTGCCCTTCTTCAGGAACCATACGTTTGTCTGGCCTCTACAGATACCCCTCTGTTGTGGTTGCACCTACGCTATGGCTATCTGTATTGCTGAGGCACCAACGGCAAGGTCTATGGTTCATGGGGGGAGGAAATATACATTATTTATTGTTAAAGGGTTCATAATGTAGTGAAGATGGAGGAAAATAAGCAGAAGAAACTTCTCAAACTACTGCAAGAAACTTACCCACACAATAGGTCAATATCAGTGAAGTAAACAAAAAGAAACAATGTAATTACCAGTATTTACGGCTCTTGAACACAAAAAATAAAGCAACATAATGTCTCCGAGTGCCTGGAAAATCTCATGTAACATTTTCATATGGTACAGTTTCAAAATTTGAAGTTCTCATAATTAACTTTATAACCAAGAGAGTAGAAAATACATTCTTCGGCAACTGATAATTCACAGCCACCTGATATGGATGCCATAGTAAGTAAAATAAAGACAAGGCAGCCACTTACCTATAGCTGACTAATGTGTAGCACACGCCAACACAAAACAGAAAACTGTTTATACTAGCTTCTGAGCTATTGCTCTTTCTCTAGTAGAAACACACACATCCACAGACACAAAGACAAACACACCCGAATGCACACACCCACTGCCATGTCAGGACTGACAGGCTATTTACTACAAATACTGCAAATTTTCCTTTCTTACTCCAATGCAAAGTGTCAAGGAAATACCCTTAAACTTTATCACATTAATTACACGTCATCTTCAAAAATTATTATGAAAGCAATCATCTACATTCATTACTTACGTAACTAACATTCTCCTTAACCTAAATTTAGCGACCGAAAAAATTATTCTGAGCTTCAGTACTGTGTAAGTGTTAACAACTTCTTTATTAGCTACTTCTTTTTAACTTGTATTTCCACAAAATGAAACCCACTCTTTTGCAGTGTCCATAAGTTATGAACTGGTAACTGTAGCCGGAGTTTAAAGTTAATTAGATTTTGCGAAATTTTGCTAGTCCACGTTGATCTTAGTTCACTGCAAAATAAAGTGACATTAACTTTTATTCAACGCAGATTTCCATGTTCAGCTTTATCAAATTTCTTTTTTTAAACTAATCTAAGATCAAATGCTTTATACAATCATCTCTTGGTTGTCCGCCCCCGGTAGCTGAATGGTCAGCGTGACGGACTGTCACTCCTCTCGGCCCGGGTTCGATTCCTGGCTGGGTCGGGGAATTTTCTCCGCCCAGGAACTGGTTGTTGTGCTGTCCTCATCATCAGCCTATCATCCTCATCAACTGCAGAATACCGAAGTGGCGTCAAATTTAAAGACCTGCACCCGGCGAACGCTCTGCCTGACGGGGGGCCCTAGCCATACGACTAAATAAATTTTCTCTCTTTTTGTTCGTGCAAGTAGTTTCACTTTTTATTCACCTTCCCTTTTTACTGAATCTACCATACAACTTTATCCTGCCTATATATACTCAATACATAACTTACTTCCAAACCATAACAAAAAAATTTTTACCGCTTTCAACACTACCGCTGCTATAAAAACCACCGTTCCCAGTTTACAAACATTTCACATGTAACCTCGTGAATATTATTTCACAGCTTCAGTTCCTTTCACCTATTGAACAACCATTTTGGCTAGTTCTCACAACTTTCACTTTATTTCCATTCCCGTTTTTCCCATATAAGGGATCATTTTGTTAGCAGCTTCCCACAGGTTTTAACGTTATTATTTCTTCGTCGGACAATTGTTGGCCTCATTTTCATAATCTTCCACCACATAACCAGTCCTTTTAATACATTTACATGCAGTTTTTTGGAAATTTTCCTGATTTTCTCCATCCTTTAATGTGTTTTGGAGGCAACACAACTACCTAACCTTTGTACACATCGTTGTTTACCAACCTAAGTTCAGCACAGTATCAACATAGCTGAGCTTAAACCAACACAGTTTCGACTTTTTTCATGCCAGAACTCCAGTCACTTTCTAGTTCACCTTTATCTCTCCCCATATATTTTTATTTTCACTTTAGCCTCATGTTACACTTTCCACCTTCTAATACCATGTCACCCTCACAACACCCTCACAACACCCCCACAACGACCCCATTAAGTTTTATTTACATTCCCTCCGCAAACATGCCTTCACCCTAGCCAAATTACGCTCCCATATTTTATTTTCTCAGGCTTGTCTGACATTTGGCATTACCCCCAAAGGCCTCACACTTAAAGTTCCCATCTCTCGCTGTAACCCTTCTTTCCAACAGTCCCATACCAGTTCCAAACCGAACAATCCATAGCCCTCACCCGCCTAATCCTTCACCTACACATCAACTCAGCCAATGAACACACCCGTCAACTCCATCCCTAATCAAAGTCCTCAATCTTTCCTCTCCCACATCCACACCGGCTGCTCAGAGCATCCTCCTACAGGCCAACCACAAATTAGAACAGCATGCCACTCTCCACCTTAAAAAACTATCCAATCTCAGCCCTACTCCCAGATTCAACTAAACAGCCCTCGTCAAAGATTAACTGTCCTACGCTCATAGTCTCTGCTGGAAATATCACTTTGCCACGAAGAAAAATGATCCTAATCCTACTCCTAATGATCCAACTCCCCAAGCCACTATCCAAATTGAACCCTGCCTGGAACAGTTCCGCCCTCCATCACAGCGGGACCCACCTCCTCTTCCTCAAAATCACCCTCTCCGAACCTTCCAGGAATTTCTCACTTCCAGCCTTGCCTCTCAATCTTTCTTGAAAAACCTTAATCCTACTCCCAACATCAACACAGCTGAAGCCCAAGCTATCCGTGATCTGAAGGCTGACCGATCCATCGTCATTCTCCCGGCTGACAAGGGTTCCACGACCCTGGTACTTAATCGTCGGGAGTATGTGGCTGAGGGACTGCGTCAGATTTCAACCAACGCTACATACAAAGTTTGCCAAGGTAATCCCATTCCTGATGTCCAGGCGGAGCTTCAAGGAATCCTCAGAACCTTAGGCCCCCGACAAAACCTTTCACCTGACTCCATCAACCTCCTGACCCCACCAACACCCCGCACCCGTACCTTCTACCTACTTCCTAAAATTCACAAACCCAAACATCCCGGCCGTCCCATTGTAGCTGGTTACCAAGCCCCCACAGAATGTATCTCTGCCTACGTAGATCAACACCTTCAACCCATTACATGCAGTCTGCCATCCTTCATCAAACACACCAACCACTTTCTCGAGTGCCTGGAATCCTTACCCAATCTGTTACCCACGGAAACCATCCTTGTGAACATTGATGCCACTTCCTTATACACAAATATCCCGCACGTCCAGGGCCTCGCTGAAATGGAGCACTTCCTTTCACGCCGATCACCTGCTACCCTACCTAAAACCTCTTTCCTCATTACCTTAGCCAGCTTCATCCTAACCCACAACTTCTTCACTTTTGAAGGCCAGACATACCAACAATTAAAGGGAACAACCATGGGTACCAGGACGGCTCCCTCATATGCCAACCTATTTATGGGTCGCTTAGAGGAAGCCTTCTTGGTTACCCAAGCCTGCCAACCCAAAGTTTGGTACAGATTTATTGATGACATCTTCATGATCTCGACTCACGGTGAAAAAGAACTCCAGAATTTCCTCTCCAACCTCAACTCCTTTGGTTCCATGAGATTCACCTGGTCCTAATCCAAATCCCATGCCACTTTCCTTGACGCTAACCTCCATCTGTCCAATGGCCAGCTTCACACATGCGTCCACATCAAACCCACCAACAAGCAACAGTACCTCCATTATGACAGCTGCCACCCATTCATATCAAACGATCCCTTCCCTACAGCTTAGGTCTTCGTGGCAAAGGAATCTGCTCCAGTCCTGAATCCCTGAACCATTACACCAGTAACCTGAAAACAGCTTTCGCATCCCGCAACTACCCTCCCGACCTGGTACAGAAGCAAATAACCAGAGCCACTTCCTCATCCCCTCAGACCCAGAACCTCCCACAGAAGAACCCCAGAAGTGCCCCACTTGTGACAGGATACTTTCCAGGACTGGATCAGACTCTGAATGTGGCTCTCCAGCAGGGATACAACTTCCTCAAATCCTGCTCTCAAATGAGATCCATCCTTCATGAAATCCTCCCCACTCCACCAAGAGTGTCTTTCCGCCGTCCACTTAACCTTCGTAACCTCTTGGGTCATCCCTATGAAATCCCCAAACCACCTTCCCTACCCTCTGGCTCCTACCCATGTAATGGCCTCCAGTGTAAAACCTGTCCCATGTACCCTCCCACCACCACCTACTCCAGTCCTGTAACCCGGAAGGAGTACATGATCAAAGGCAGAGCCACGTGTGAAAGCACCCACGTGATTTACCAACTGACCTGCCTACACTGTGAAACCTTCTATGTGGGAATGACCAGCAACAAACTGTCCATTCGCATGAACGGACACAGGCAGACAGTTTTTGTTGGTAATGAGGATCACCCTGTGGCTAAACATGCCTTGGTGCATGGCCAGCACATCTTGGCGCAGTGTTACACCGTCCGGGTTATCTGTATACTTCCCACTAACACCAACCTGTCAGAACTCCGGAGATGGGAACTTGCCCTTCAATATATTCTCTCTTCCCATTACCCACCAGGCCTCAACCTCCCCTAATTTCAAGTTGACGCCCCTCGTCCATCACTTGTCGTTCATCATCATCATCATCATCATCATCATCATCATCATCATCATTGCCTCTGTACTGTCTGCCTCCTCTCCTTCCCCGTTTCCTGAAGAGGCAACAGTTTGTTGCGAAAGCTTGAATTTTGTGTGTATGTTTGTGTGTCTATCGACCCGCCAGCGCTTTCGTTTGGTAAGTCACATTATATATATTCCACGTGGAAAAAATATATCTAAAAAGAAAGATGATGAGACTTACCAAACAAAAGCGCTGGCAGGTCGATAGACACACAAACAAACACAAATATACACACAAAATTCAAGCTTTCGCAACAAACTGTTGCCTCATCAGGAAAGAGGGAAGGAGAGGGAAAGACGAAAGGATGTGGGTTTTAAGGGAGAGGGTAAGGAGTCATTCCAATCCCGGGAGCGGAAAGACTTACCTTAGGGGGAAAAAAGGACAGGTATACACTCGCACACACACACATATCCATCCACACATACAGACACAAGCAGCAGCCAATTCCTATTATATCTAATTATTTACTTTATTACTTTTCCCCTGTCTTTAATTTAATGATTTCCTTGGGTGTTTGAGTTATTTTCCCTTACTTAACTTATATATGTTCTTTTTCTTATGGATTTTTGTTTTTTTTTATGCTGTACTAGATTAGGTGTTTATACTGTTATAATTGCTGGTTGGTCTTCCAATTCAAATTATTCTTTACTAGGTTCTCTTCGTTCTGTTGCTCAAACAATTTCATACGAAGTTAGTTTGGCTTTAATTTTATTATCTTTAATTATTTTAATTGGAAGTTTTAACATGTTTGATTTTATAAATTATCAGCTTTATTGTTGATTTATTATTATTTCTTTCCCTTTAGCTTTAGCTTGTTTTGCTTCTTGTTTAGCTGAGACTAATCGTACTCCTTTTGATTTTGCCGAAGGTGAATCTGAGTTAGTTTCAGGGTTTAATATTGAATACGGTGCAGGCGGATTTACTTTAATTTTTTTAGCTGAGTATACTAGAATTGTTTTTATAAGAATATTATTAGCTTTAATTTTTTTTGGTGGTGACTTTTATTCTTTTATATTTTTTATTAAGCTTGCTGTTATATCCTTTGGTTTTATTTGAGTTCGTGGTACATTACCACGTTTTCGTTATGATAAGTTAATGTATTTAGCTTGAAAAAGTTTTTTTGCCATTATCTTTAAATTTTTTTATTTTCTTTGTTGGTTTAAAAATTTTATTTATTTCATATATTTAGTGAAATTTTTTAAGAAAAGTTAATAGAAGAGTTAAACTTCTAGTTTTATGTTTTCAAAACATATGCTTTTCCTAAGCTAATTAACTTATTATTCCTTAATTATCTTATCTCATGCGTTTGCAACATGTACATTAATTAAGAAGTATGTAAAGTAGATAATTGTTAAGATTTGTCCTGTTATAATGTAAGGTTCTTCAACAGGTCGTTTTCCAATTCATGTTAATAAGCATACAACAACTACTATGATTCAGAATAAAATCTGATTTATAGGATAGAATTGAATACCTCGGAATGGTGTTTTATTATAAAATGGTAAAATTATTAAGATTCTAATTGATAAGAATAATGCAATAACACCTCCTAGTTTATTAGGGATTGATCGTAGAATTGCGTATGCAAATAAGAAGTATCATTCTGGTTGAATATGGACAGGAGTTACTAATGGGTTGGCAGGTACAAAATTGTCTGGATCTCCTAGGAGATAAGGATTAATCAAGCACAGTATAATTAATAACGATGTTATTAATACAAATGTAATAAGAGTCCTTGAAAGTAAAGTATGGGTGAAATGGGATCTTTTCAATATCTCCATTTAGCCCTAAAGGGTTATTAGACCCTGTTTGGTGAAGGAAGAATAAATGAATTGCTGCCATAGCAGCAATAATAAATGGTAATACAAAATGGAATGTAAAGAATCGATTTAATGTTGCATTATCAACAGCAAACCCTCCTCATACTCATTGAA